>NC_022029.1:41679437-41701507 GCF_000317375.1 Microtus ochrogaster
GGAAGGAAGGAAGGAAGGAAGGAAGGAAGGAAGGAAGGAAGGAAGGAAGGAAGGAAAATGGAAGGAAGGAAGAATGGAAGGAAGGAAGGGAAGGAGGAAGACTGGAAATTCTAACTCCTGTTTTAGGGACATTCTGTATTACACAGATTAGAGAGAAATAACTTTGACTATCAGGTGAGTGTGCATTGAAGTAACCAAGGGCAGCTTCGTGGGGAGCTGAGATGAAAGGTGTCTTCTGTTTGGTTGTGGGAATAGAGGGGTTTTCTAAAGTGGACTGAATGGGGAGGAGCTGGGTGTCTTAGCCCATCGGGCTGCTTTCCTAGAACACCAGATGACAGGCAGCTTATGTAGATGATTACAATAAAGTCGTCCCACACTAGCTCAGAATGGGGTATAATAAACGGTTCTTTATTTAGGGGTAGACTTACAGATCAACAGTCCTTTGCATGAGCAGGGAACAGGAGCCAAATCCAGCAGCCAGGAGAGCTGTGCAAGCTTTATGTCTGCATTTATGGTACAAGAAACCACAGCCAAGTGGCTGGTATGTTAAAGGCTATTGGTTGAAGGAGTTCGCACAAAACCTCCCCTTTTTGTCTAAATAAGAGAGCTCCAAACCCAATACAAAACTATATATAATAAGAACAAATATCAAGTATAAAAATTAGAATTACAGCCAGCATAAAATAAGCATATCATTAATATCAAGCAAGAAACTTATGCTAAATGTTTTATTAATTATCCCATCCTAAGGAGTCTAAGTCTTGTTTTAGGAATAACTTGGTCAAACTGGGATTTGTCTCTACTGCATGTACTGGCTTTTTGGGATCCTATTCTCTTTGGATGTATACCTTGCTCAACCTGGATGTAGTGGAGAGGACCTTGGACTTTCCACAGGGCAGAGTGTCTTGTCCTCTCTTACGATTGAAGGGGGAGGGGATGTGAAGGTAGTGGGAGGAGGGAAAGAAGTGGGAATTTGGGTAGGTATTTTTTAAAGTAATAAAATAAAACAATAATAAAAAAGAAATAACTTGATCAAGCCATGAGAGGAAAATAATCGCAACTATCTAGTCTTCAACCCCATTGAAGACATGAGAAAGAAAATATTACCTGAGTAAACAGAAAGTGCAATCAAGCAATTTCCAAGTGTGTAATAAATGACAGAGACAACTGGCTACCTGGGCAATCACCCAAAGTCTCATTTGCAGTGTTGGTCAACCAACTTTGACCAAGGCCTAGAGTAACTGACACATCATCTTCAGAGGGAGAAAAAATTTCAAAACAGTCTTACCCTGTCTTGGCAAGGTTTGGTAGTCTTTTTTTCTTGTATCCTGCTTGTCCAGTCTGGACACTCTGCATTTTGTCTGTGGTCAAGGCATGAGCAGCTCCTTGTCCAAAGGCCAGTTTTACCAAGAAGAAAACAAGCTCCAAGTGGGGTGTCTTTGGTACTCAACATTCTCTTAGGAATACATTAGTGCTGTCAGGAGTGATTGTGTCTCACATCAAAAGAACCTTAAGTTATTTAAATGCCATATTCTACAGTTCTTTGAAGTGGTTGAAGATTACCAGTCTATGCAGAATACAATCTCTATGTATCTAAAGAACTTGAATAGTCTAACTGTAAGTATGACAAACATGGATGACTATTGATCTATAATTCTTAATACCTACATGACTTAAAGAGTAAGACCTCGATCAGAGGTAGAAATGTATAGTGCAATATGATAAATATATCCTAAAATTGTATCAATATACAAAATGTCTTAAGTAAAGGTAGAAACATACATGCATACAATCTGACAAAATAACTTTGCATAGGTGTACAAATATTGTAAACAGAAATAGGAGCATATTCAATATAACAAATATAGTTTGAGTTTGTATCAATATATAAGAATCTAATCCAATGTAAATTGTCCATAAATAATAGCTCACAAGTATTTACTCTATTACTCACTATTATTATTAGTGTGTGTAAGCTCACACTAATCTATTATCCAATCCAATTTCCCTTTTTTTCCTGAGTCTACATAATGTTCACCCCAACCTTCAGCCTTATACCAATTATACTCAACATCTAATTGATGTCCCTAACCCTGAGGAGAAACTTTGTAGGGAGACGGGACATCATCTTCTAGAATTACTTCCAGCTGTTATGGGAATGATGTTCTCTTTATGGGATCCTGTAAAACTAAAATGATGGTTAAGTTTCAAGATTACTGTCTGGTATAATCGCAAATAATCACTGAGTAGTCAATAGAGTTTTTCTGAAGTTCTTATTTTAAGTTCTGGCCAGAACATTGTAAGAAGGTGCACCATTTCAGCTAACCATGTTGTAATCACCTTGAGCAGCTATCAACCAATCTTAAAGTAGTTCTATCAGCACCATGGCATCATAACAACCAGGTGGAATTGCTGTTGTAGGGTCCCATCTTCTTCAGGAAAATGTTTTGTTCATTATGGAAAACTTAAACATTATTCATATAGACATATATTCAATGAGCAGTACAAAAGAGACAAAAATATTTATGGGAAAAGTAAAATCTTTCCTAAATTCTTTCTTTTTTCTGTTCCATACCATATGACTTCTGATATGAGACAGAAACTCTGAAATTTTCTTTTAACAACATGCTTGGGTTTAAGAAGGATAGCTATTTGTCCAACTCCAAAGCCAACTTTATTTAAGTAAATATATATACATATTCAGGTAATGAAATTTTATCCTGCAGATGGAATGTCATCATAAGTCAGATTTCTCTTTGCCTGGTGATTCTTTCTAAGTACTTATCTTTTATTCTTTAGGCGTCTAGATATCCAAGGTCTCTTGATTTTTTGAAGATGAATATTTTCCTGCAAAGACAAGAACAGAACCCTGCCCCAACACTTATGAGGTTTCTTCACCACTTGTATGATTGTCACCTCTGTGAATGAGCCGTCATTTGTCTGTCTCAAGAGGTTTCTCTTTTCCGAACTGAATATTTATTAATTTTGATGGTATCTATATTTTTTTTTTCTCCTGTGGAAACATGAGTAAAACCCCCTCCCCAATATAGCACATCTCCTGGTTTTCATTCTGTGTATATGTTATGAATTGGGGGTTCTTTGTCTCATAATTTTAAGTCAGGGAGTTTTTGTTTATGGTTTTGTTTCCTACCTTGCAAGTCCTGTGCACATATATTATGGCTTCTGGTTCTGAGATTTCTCTGGAACTCCTGCATGTGTGAGCATGTGTGACTCGGAGTCTCTATGCATTTCCTGTGCTTTTTATTGGGTTCTTGATTGTGTTTGGTTGTTTAGTCATAGTCTTATTTGATTGCTTTTCACTATTATTATTCCTTGGATGCCCATTTGTTTTCTAATGAGAGACAGAAAGGGAATGAATACAGATGGAGGGAGGGCGAGGAAAAGCTGGGAGGAGCAGGGAGAGGAAAAACCGTAATCAGAATGTATGCCATGAAAATCTGTTTTCAATAAAATAAAAATTAGATGTACAAACAAAACCGTTAGTGATAATAAATCATAAAGAGATTTGTTTGAAAGAGAATTCCATGGTGTGCATATCATTTTATAATTTATTAAATACAAGCCAATTTTCATGCTAATGAGGGGATATATTTGTCGATTTTTAGATAAGGAATTAAATCTTGACTGACTAGTTGATGTTCTAGGACATAGAACATTTCCAGTGTCTTCATAATTTGACTCATATTTTGGTGTTAGAATCATCAAGACTGAGGAACATTCTCACAAATATATGGCCTAAAATGGCAGAATTACATTTGGGGCATTTCTGAAATTGCTGGAAATGCCCAACTCTAAGCAAGATGTCATTTGACAGTTTTTAAAATGAGACTCAAGTCAACAACTCAAGAATTTTTAAGATTAACTATTTTAACATAAAATAATCCAAAGACATACTGATTTGATACACACTGAGGGATGATGCCAGGAAATGATTGATCTTTGTTCTCCATAATTGAGAAATTAAGTTTCTTTAAGGGTAGAAAACTTTGCCAAGGGGTCTCAGCTAGCATTCGCTGGTGCATCCTGGCTTCACTTGAGAGCACACAGGGCATAGTGCACACACATGTTCATAGCCAAGGCTGCAATGAAATCCCTCGATGCAACATAGGCAAATGAGGGCTCATTACACGATTATTGGTTTTCAATTAGTTTTCTTTTTTGCATGTTCAGAAGACTCTGGTTGTTACCAAATTGTGGCAAACTGCAGTTAAGAAACTGTGCTGCCGGGCGGTGGTGGCACACGCCTTTAATCCCAGCACTTGGGAGGCAGAGGCAGGCGGATCTCTGTGAGTTCGAGACCAGGACAGGCTCCAAAACCACAGAGAAACCCTGTCTCGAAAAACCAAAAAAAAAAAAAAAAAAGAAACTGTGCTGTAGGCAGCCCCTCTGCTCTGAAGCCAGAACCAAAGCAATGTTTCTAATGTTATTTGGAAAGCCTGAAGAATGTTCTGAGAGCTCTAATACAGATTTGGGAGGGAGGGGTTCTGAAGAATGTTCAGTGCCAATGCCACCTTTCAAAATGAGTGTCTACTGCTGAAATCTAGCAGATATTAACACTGGCTAATACTTGACAGTGAGGAGTTAGACAGGGACAGGATGAACTGATCTGATCATCTGCCTCCTCTGGGCAAGGCTTTGGAGAACAAGAAAGAAAGTTGATGATGCTGATCCAGTTCAGCCTTCCACTGTCCCTGTAGGACTTAGCTGAATCCATTTTGCTCATCATCTGTTCTCTTGTGTCTTTCTCTCTTCACGACAACATAGCTGTGTGCAGTGATACGCAGACTCTATCACATTTGCTTCTGCAACCTCGAGGCTTAAAAGGGCACCCAGTTCAGGTAAGGCATTCCATCAGGGCCTCTGAGGAAGAGATGAATACATCTAACCTGAAGGAAGAAATGGACACATATAACATGAAGGAAGAAATGGATGCATCTAAGGCAAAGGAAGAAATGATACATCTAACACAATGGAAGAAATGATACATCTAACACAATGGAAGAAATGATACATCTAACACAATGGAAGAAATGATACATCTAACACAATGGAAGAAATGATACATCTAACACAATGGAAGAAATGATACATCTAACACAATGGAAGAAATGATACATCTAACACAATGGAAGAAATGATACATCTAACACAATGGAAGAAATGCATTCAAGTCCCCTGGTGGCACAGCCGGCATGTCCACCAGAGAGCAAGTCGCTGAAGAAGGTAGTACTCTGCAGAGGAGTGAAGAAAGCCAAGAGGGCTAGACACAGTTACCTCCGCCAGATTGGCCTAATCCTGACCCTGCACCAGAAAGTGGGCCTGCACCCTGAGCGACAAAAATTTTCCCTCCCAGGGTGCAGTGTTCTACTCCTCCAGCTTGTCGTTGGCAGCGAAACACGTGAAATGGAAGGACAGAGGGTGTGACGGTGCCGCCATCGGGCACCAGTCAGCAATTGCTGGAGAGAGAAGAGGTAAAAAGCTACATCAGCCCATACCTGCTGGAGCCAAGCAATTAAAGGAGCCAGCATTTCCACGGCATCGGCTCAGTATGTTGTCTGGATACCGAATTCACTCAGGCTACAGTGCTTCCTCAGTATTCTCAAACCCACAGAGAACTAGTTCCTGCCCCGCCAAATGCTGCGGCGGCTCAAGACTGTTGTACGAACCGATGTACATAGTCTACATTTCAGCCCACGCACCTTAAGTCATGTCTAGACCACTTATGAAACACGGCACAATGTGAGCGCTATGCCAATAGCTGCTAGACTTGGGAGCTGCTGGGTAACGCTTCTCCCAGAACAGTTTCCGTTCGAGGTTCTCAGATGAGGAACCTACTGGTACAGGGGCCAGCTGAATTCCTTAACCTCCCAGCAACCAGTAAGCTCCTGGGAAGGGTCCCTCATTCCCCTCACTTCAGTGCTGGCCAAAGCCTCAAAATGAAGACAAAGCAAAACCCTCCGTGAAAATCTGAAGCATGACCAGATGGATGCGGTTGTTTACGCTTACAATTAAGTGTGAAGGTTCTTAGATACGAATTCATATCCTAAACGGCACCAAAGACGCTTTGGTATGCGCCTTATGCACGGTCTCCAGAAATAAATTTTCTGTGTGATCATACAGAAATACAAACGGGTCCCAGCACAAGTCCAGAGACCGAAGCCCTGAACAGTGCGCGGTGGGTCACATTCTTCTTACAAGGTATTTCGGATCTGAGTGCCTCCTCCCAGTGTTAATTATAGCAAACATTTGTGCTTACTCTTGCCTCTCTGTCTCCTTGCCATTTTCGGTCAGGGAACTACCCCAACAGACTACGCGACACCTGCCATCAACAAAATGACCAGCAGAGGGCAGTGCATACCTATGAGTGGATTTTTTTTTTTTTTTTCTTTTTTGACCAGAAAGACCTCTAGATAAGGATAAAGGAACCTGTTGCTGCTGGGAAAGGAAATGATTCCCAGATCCCTAGTTCCAGCTCCTGCTTGTATTCCCAAGACTATTGCCTCCCTCACTAACCCCTGTTTAAAAAAAGATGTGCTCGCGCCTTCGTGCCATGGTCTGTTCTAGGCCTCCCTCTGGTCCTGATGCAAAGGTATAATCAAATGTCAGGACAGGGTCCTCCATGGTGCCACCTGTGAAGCACACAAGGCTGACCTCTAACCCTAACCCCAGGCAGCCACGCGTGCTGCCTTGTGGACAGGGAGGAAGTAGTCTCAGAGCTCATGTGCCTCAGGTCACTTTGTGTGACCCACGCCTCCTGTGACACCAAGCAGACATCTCCCAGATTTGAGTATGTGGTTGCCATCAAGGATGGGCCCCATGTGGTCCAGTGGGGGAACACTAGAAGGCCTAGAGCAGGTCTTATCATTTGAGTGAACGGCAGCGGAAGTGTTCACTTAAATGAATCAAAAATCAGAGACCAGTCTGGCCTTGCCTCTGTCCCTTCTGCAGCCCCTTGGCTTCAGTAGAAGGTTCCTTTCCAGCAACAATCTTGGAGGCGAATAGGAGCTGGGGCGCAGTCAGCCCTTCTAAGCAGGACCTCCCTCCCATATACCCTTGGCAGACCCTTCTTCTGCAGCCTGGAGCCATCCACTCCTTCCCAGAGGATGGCAGAAGCCAGCATCTTTCCAAAGACCCCCCAGTCTCCACCTTCCTTAGGCTGACCACATTCAATCTGGGATTAAGAGCCCCATTGACCTTCATGGGGGTCTTTAATGTAAGAGGTTCGGTGGCTCTAAGCATGTATGGGTCTGCCTCTACCAACGCAACCCAAAGAGGACTGTAAAACCAGCCCTTCCCAGTTAACATGTTGCACAGACCCTCACGAGGGATTTCCAGGAGGTAGCCACGTGGGAACACATGAGTGTTGGCTTCTGCTGTGAAGACCATTCTGGCTCTGACAAGCACAGAGACCTGCCCGGACCTGCCCATCCAGCCTGGGCAAGGGGTGGCTCCTAACAAAGCCACTTGACTCCTAACCAACTGCTGTCTTCTAGCCCAGTCATCGTGAGCTGGGCAGGTGAGGGAGTGGCTAGAACTGGATGCGGCTTCAGTTTCGGGGACCATCAAAGTGCCAGGGCCACAGTCTGAGCCCACTACTTTACTAATAACATTGGGGTTCAGTTCTGGGTGAGAGCTCGCTTGGCTGCTGAGGGGGGACACCAGAAATGCTGACCTCATCCTTTCCGGTGCTCCGTGAGTTTACAATTCCTTCTGGTGACTTCATGGTTGGAGTATCAGAAATGCCCTCTCCCTTTTCTGCCTTACCTTTGATTGAACATTGACTTCCTTGGGACAAGCCACCCTTAAGAGAACGCCACCCCATCCCACCCCCACCCTCCACTGTGGCTCCAGCCAGGTGCTTTCCTTCGCCACACCCAAGCAGAGAGCACCTCCTGCTTATTGCCTCCAAATATCTCATATCCATCCAATTCTCATCCCTGATGGTCCAGCTCCACTCTTGAGACTATTCTGGAAGTCCCAGAAACCTCCCAGCCTACCCACTTCTCTACCAGGATGCAGTGACCTTAACATATAAAGTAAGCATCACTCCCTGGCTTAGAACTTTCCTGAGAGCCCTGGCGTTGCCCTTGGGGTGCACCTCAGAAACAGGAGTGGGAAAGATACAGGTTAATTTCGTGTTAGTAACTGGTCATGACGTAGACAAGGAGACACTGGAGATTTCCAATTCTGCCTGTAATGTTTCAAGTCAAGATAGGAAGATCAGAAGGCAGGCTAGGAGAGGGGACATTGGGATAGATAACTAACATTAGCGGCCTTTGTAAAAGCCACATGGAAACCTGCTGCTATAGAAGCTTCCGAAATTTTACCCATACAGTTTTAATGGAGCTGCCAAACAGTGGTGAGATGATACTCCAACTAGAACAGAACATGCTAGCAAATAAAAAATCCCAATGCCAGGAGTGGATTATATCTGAGAAAGAGATGGTTGTTAGTCAATAGTGGGAAAAAATAAGAAAAGTCAAAATGGTGTGGGTAGGGGTGAGGTTGGAGAGGGTAGATGGGGGAGGAGGTGAGAAGGAGCAAACATAATCAAGATTGAAACACACTGTATAGAATTCTCAAAGACTTAATAAAAATATTGTTTTTATAAAGGAAAAAATAGTTAAATTAAGCATGGTGATATATCCATATGTGTTAGCTCTGGGGTAGGCATGTGAGTACACTGTATATGTCTCTGTACTTCAGTGTGTTTATTTGAAAAGTTAATTGTAAGAAGATGTCCTGCCTCTGTGTAGCCTGTTCAGATAACTCACAAACAATCCCTAAGAAAGTCAGAGAGTCAAGGCTAGACCTAGTGAGCCAAATGACGGTACCACAGCCCCTGTTTCTCTTTCTCTTCCTCCTGTCTCCATCAGTGTCTGGTTCATCCCTGGTTTCCCTACTGTGTTTTCTGAATGGCCCCCTGCTGCCTTTCTCCTAACTGCAGGTGGCTGTGTCACCTGTCACAGGCATGTCACATGCTAGTGAGCTCCTTCATTGTTCCCAGAAGCCTTGGAGGTAACTTTCTCACACGGTTCACAGTCCTGTCATTTAACAAGGTGTGGGCTTGTTGTACTGAGTACACTACACCTTAGACAGAGTGGTAGGTAACAGAACTGCAATCATCTCAGTCACACACTCTGGGATCCCTTGATAGTGTAAGCATGGTGGCATCACATACAATGCTGGTGGGTTTTCTTTCCATCCTCCCCATCAGAGATGGTTTCTTTCTGTCAGCTGGACATAAACAGGAGTCACCCAGGGAAGAGGTGATTTCCTCGGTTGGGAAATCATTTCCAGCAGATTGGCCTGTGGACCTATCTGTGGGACATTTTCTTAATTAGTTATTGATAGGAAAGGGTCTTGCCCACTGTGAGCAGTGCCCACCTTAGCCAGGTGGCCCTGGGTTGTCTAAGAGATCAGGCTAAGCAAGTCATGAGGAGCAAGCCAGTAGGCAGCACCCCTCCAAGGTCTCTCTTCCGGTTACTGTCTCCAGTTCCCTTCCTGTGCTCCTGCCTTGGTTTTCCTCAGTGCTGGCCTGCAAGCCATAAGCTAAATAACCACTCACCCCCTCTCAGTTGTTTTTGGTCAGTGTTTTGTGGCAGCCAGACAGAGGCAAACAAGGACACCACCTGACTATGAGCACAAAGTGAATCAGACTATTTCTGGCACTGGGGTCTCCTCCAAGCAGCTACCTCTTAGTTCCTAGAAAGAAGTTTTGAATCTGAGAGGGAACTGAGTGTTTGGGGGAACATGTGGCATCATCCAAGGGGTGAATTGTAGGTGTTTCTGGTTTGTGCATTCCAAAACATTATATATTTTAACAGAGAAAAGTTCTCCTTCGGGTGACCAACTAGCTTGAGGCTCAGTCCTTGCTCAGTTTCCATTTGCCAGAATTTGTCCCTGATCGGGTAAGCACGTGACCTCATGGCACCATGGCTTCCTCTCACCTCACCTCTTCACATGTTAAGTAGCTCTAAACTAGCCAGGAACATTAGGTGATGGATCGAGGGAGACGTTGTCAGAGACGCAGTCAGGCTGGGTTCGTGGGTTGCGGATGGGTGAAGGCTGTTTCACTTTACAGTTAGGCTGTTATACTCCATACACCAGGCTGGAGTGCCAGAAACTGTGGGGTATCATGACACGAAGATCCCCCTGCTACTGGAGAAAGACAGGGACATGCGTGGAGCCAGGCTCTATTCCGCAGGACAAATCCCATCACCCGCGCATAGGTGAACTTTTAATTGAAAGATTCTGCTCCCATCGGTATAGAGGCCAATCAAATTTTTTTAATTCCATTTTAATTAACTTTAGGACTAAATTATATTTCGATTAACTTTATAGAGAATGACATAAAGGTTGTTCAGTAAAGAATATACAAAACATCATTATACTTAAGGCTGTTGCCAGCTTCTGTCATACTAAAAATAATTTTGCCTGTTTTTGTGTCAAAGAGGAAACCTTGAATAATAGGAGTTTCAGATCCCATAGAACCTGTGTGTGCCATGTTCCCAGCAGACAAACACACAGGAACTCTCCAGAAGGCTCAGTGCTGTGGAGCTGTCTGTGGTGCTGGACAGGAAGCTTTAAGAGACTCCGGCACAGACTAGTGGTCATGTTCTGGGCTGTGCCTAGAGGTGGGGCCCAGTTTAGCAACCAAGGTCATGGCTGTCTCTATCAAACTGTCCTGTAAGCATGTCTGTGGGGGCATTTTCTTGATTGATTATTGATATGGGAGGACCCAGCCCCCTGGAGCAGTACCACCCCCTATCTGGCGGTCCTGAGTTGTACTAGAAAGTAAGCTGAAAAAGCCAGAGAAGCAAGCCAGGAGGCAGTGTTCCTCCATGGTCTCTGCTTCAGTTCCTGCCTCCAGGTTCTGGACTTCAGTCCTTGCCCTGACTTCCCTTCGGCCACAACTCTTCATAAATAGCCCAAATGACCCCGGTATGCCAGCTCAGCCAGTGAAGCTGCAAACCTTAACTTATCCCTGTAGGTATGCTGTGTCTCTCCAGATGACATATTGACATCCTGACTCTGAGCGTCTATGCAGGGAGCCAGATTTGGAAGCAGGTGTCAGAAGATGAGATGAGTTGAGGTCACGCCGGATTGTGACAAACCCTAAATCAGATAGGACTTGTGTCCTTACAGTGAAGTACAGCTCAGAGGCTCCGACATGGAGAAAGCCCTGTGGTGACAGAAGAGCAAGGTGCAGCATCTACAAGCCAAGAGATGCCAAAAGAAAATCACCAGCAAGAGCTGAAACTCATAAAAAGATAGAACATTCTCCCCAGGGTCTTCAGGAAGGGCACAGTCCCAACAGCATCTCGACTTGATGTCTGGACTCAAAAACTGTGAGAGAGAAGATGTCAGTCATCGGACGGCCCCTCCCTGGACCTGCAGTAATTCATTATGATGACGATAGGAAGTCACTGCGTATTATAAGTGAGCCTCATTTCAAAACCCGGAGCTCTCATTTGTGGCAGCCCTTTACCTAGGATGCTCTTGCAATTGGTAGTTTTGAAAACCCTAATAAAGTTGCAAGGCTTAGGAAATTACAATGCTCAGATTCCGGCACCCCAGCTTTCTGGCTACCTGCTCTAAAACAGTCCCCCAGCTGCAGGGCTGCCCTCCCCACAACTGCTCCGTTTTCTTGATGACACTGACCTCCACTGGAAATCATCTTCCCTCTCTTTCCTTCTTGCTGACTCAGTAGAGCAGGAGCTGTGAGAGCGAAGACTATTCTGAGACACTCACCAGTGCCTGAGAGCAGCTCTAATTGCAAACACACACTGGAGAGCAATCCAATGCGAAGCGAATGCTCAACAAGTAGCTACCAAATGAATACACAGATGGCCGCCTCGTGCCCTGCCGCTGCTGTGCGCTCCAAAAAGGTCGCCCTTCCTAGCATTCTTAATGGAATAAGCACACCAGTAAAGAAAAAAGACCTTTACACCGGTGTCTAAAAGATAAAATGTGTTTCTAGACACACAGTCTTCTGCTAAGGACTGCCTCTCTAATATTGAATGGGTGTATGGAAAAGCGCTGGTACCCACAGGGAATTCCTAATCTTACGTCCCAGGCTGGGTAGGGGCTGAGTTCTCCTCAGTGCAATTGCGCAGTGCTGTCCACTAGGGGGCAACCGAACAAAGGAGAGGCTGAGAAGTGTTTCGCCTACGTCTACTTGAGGTAGCAATCATGAATTCATGGCAATTATGATGCTCATTCTCCTCTCCAAAAGAACTATCTTTGAAGATCGCCCTAATTAAAAACTGTGTGATGAGCAGACGTTCCCACAGCACAAAATGAATTCACGAAAATACAAACATTTGAAGGAACTCAAAGAATGAAGGAAAACCCAAAACATAGCAGCATGTGTTCATCCCTTGATCAAAGCAAGGCTACCAGGGATAGGAACACCCAGTTCTAACCAAGAGACTTCAGAGTCATTCTGTGGTTCACCTAGGACACTGCATCCCCCTTGTTTTTCTTTCAAATAAAGTGGGATCTACAGATGGACGATCCCTGCTCTTGCACAGGGGTTTGAAAAGGAATGACCTCCCTGGGTTCATATATTTGAAAGCTTAGGTACCAGACAGTGGCACCAGTTGAGAAGGAACAGGAAAAGCGACCTTGCTGGAGGAAGTGTACCACTTGAGGTTGGCATTGAGGTTTCAAAAGCCCCAAGCCAAGCCCACTGGGTCTCTTCTTACTGCTGCCTACAAATCTGGATATAGAAGTCTCAGCTATTTCTTCAGCACCATATCTGCTGACGTGCTGCAAAGCTCCACACCATGATGAGAATGGACTAAACCTCTGAACTGTAAGTCAGCCCCAATTAAATGCTTTTATAAGAGTTGCTGCGGTCATAGTGCCTCTTCACAGCAATAGAACTGCGACTAAGACACTGGCCTTGGAGTGAGGTGTGGTCATATGACCAAATAATGGCCAATGGGAGGTAAGTGGGAAACATACCTGCTTTTTCTCCCTTAGCTCTGAGTCTAGTTCCAGAATTCCAGGTGCCATTTTGACTTAGGGGTAGGACTCATGCTAATGATGAACATGTCAAGAGCTAGCCTGGGGGACCATGAACCACAGTACCAGTTCTGAACTCCCTATTGCAGACTTAATGTGAAGAAGATAAAGTTCTGTCTCCTCTAGGTCACTTTTTACTGGGGGTTTTCAGTTATGACCTCTGAACTTGACCCTAACTATCTCCAAGATGGCACTAAGACTCAAGACAGTTTGTATTCTTGGTATTCTTGGATCTGGCTTCTCAGATTATCTCTGATGGTCTGGTCTACAGGATCCAGGAAGGATGACTAAGCCTCAAAAGACATCTAAAGGCCAACGTTCTTCAGACCTTTGGGCCTCCTAAAACAGTGAGCTCACGCTGTCCCCGTCTGTTTGCTATCTAGCCCCTAGGAATTGAACCACTGCCCAAGCATAGGGTTCACAAGCAGGCCGCCGTGTCCAGCCACAGCCTCTCGGACAGGATGGATAGAGCAGTGGATCTCACAGCGCTAGCTCTAAGGGCAGTAGCCACAGACTGCTGAGCCCAGAGTGAGCCATGCTGCATCAGAAACTGTGCAGGTGGGCCCAGCGACGTGGTGGCTCTGGTTCAGCCAAAAGCTTAAGAACTCCGGATTCCTGAATGGGATTTTACTTGTGGTTACCAAAGAAAAACCAGGAATTACCTAGGAAAAAAACGGAGTTTGGGGCTTCCTTGGGACAGGGGGGGAAAGAGGCTGGAACAGCTCTCAGTGTTGAGAACTATTAACTCCATGAACTAAGAGTTTGATATTTACACTTGCCAAGAAGTTCCTCCTTAATATGGAACTCAAGATTTCCAACTCACGTCTGGCTCTTTGCCTGTGCTTCTTGGAAATGACCTCTAAGAATGAAATATGGAGCCTCCACTTGTCCTGGTCAAATAATGACAGCTTAGAAAGGTCTTCTGAGGGAGCAGCCAACAGATTCTGACCCGCGGAGAGCTTAACATTCAGAACAAGGTGTCTGTTAAGTGAGTCGTGTGGCACGGCCAGTCAGTCTCCTAGAAGGAGAAAAGGGCAAGTGTAGCCTCAAAAAGCCGATGTGACAGCCTCCTAGACACTGGGGTCAGAGGCCTCCATGGCCTGTTGGGCGGAAGGCTGACATCTGTTGGCCTTTATCTCACTGGCTTCACTTTAGAGTGGCCTGGTAACTGGAGGGAGCTAGCTCTGTAATGGCTGTAGCCCTCCAGGTCATGTCTGTGGTCAGCGGTCAGCACTTTCTATTCTCAGGCCTCCTCAATACTCGGGAATGATTTTAAAATCTCCAGATTTGAAACCCTGACCTCCTCCCTGATGCATCCAGGAAAACACCATGCCAGCAGGTAGAACAGCCCCAGGCAAAGATCAGACGAGGCTTTGACAAGAAATGCACAACCAGAGAGAGGATGCTACCTGTCGGATGCTTTGCTGGTGAATTGCCTCGAGCTATGGGCTTCAGGGGCAGTGATGCCATCAGCATCAAGACCCCAACAGAAAGGATGCATCACTGGGAGGGTGGCAGCCACTGTAACCACAGCCTGGGCATCAGTTTGGGGGCATGGCAGGTAGCTTCAGGTAACTCTTCTTGTTTCTTCACCCTGACACAAATTCTATGACTCTTTTTCTGGCTTTCTGTGGCCAGCAATCAAAACATGACTAACGCAGTGAGCAGGGGAGTTACAACAATCATTAGGCCCTTAAGGAAATGAGAACTGCTTAGAATGGGTTACCTGCTGTGGCAGGGCCGATGGCTCTGACTCTCCAAGAATGCTGGAACACTGCCAGCCACGGACACACCTGGGCTGAGCTGAAACACTCCCCGCAGGCAAGCTTTCAGAATCCGGGGGCCACATCCACCAAACTTCATAAAAGTTATGAGGCATCAAAGACCTTAGGGTCAGCCATTTCTGTTTCCAGACATCCAAGCGAACCCAGCTCTACCCACATCACAAGGGTGTCCTCTGAAGGCGAGGGTTTCCTTTCTTTCCCTCCTTCATCTTCAGCTCACTCAATCCCATTTTCACCCAAAGGCCACTAGGACTCACAGACTGCCTACTCTGGGATAATCAGATCTGGGGGGAGTAGTCTCTCCCGCTGCCTCTTTTCCCTTCCCTCCACTTTCAGCAATTAACAGGCACCGGGGAAAATGATAAGACATTTTATTGATCATCTACAGCAGTATGACATCCTTCAAATCCCAGACAGGGTGTGAGCACAGCATTAATGGAGGCAGCGGTAGCAGTGAGGTCCGTGGGATTTATCTTTATTGTGGGAAATTAAACCCAGGCTGGTCCAGCTCCCATGAATGAGCCTGGAGCCACGTCTGGGGTACCCAGGGCTGAACCACCCCAGCCCTGACAGACGCAAAGCCTCAGAAGACAGACAGCAGACAAAAACGCACATGGCTGAGTACAGACAAACCACAGGACCCAGAGTTCAGGGACAGGAGAAAGAATGGGCATTGGCCCCACTAGAGGAATGTCCCACGCCTTTGAAGGGTTCCTAGGCAGATGGCACAGAGGTCCAGCACTCATAGAGTTCTCCCATCCCGACCTTCAAAGCAAACTGAACAAAGTGATGGGGATAAAGCTGGAATTCGGTGTCCACCCGAGCCCTGTGTCCTTGCCCTCGCCCTCGGTAGGGTAACGGTTAACCCAAGGGGGTCAAAGCAGTCGGCTGGTGGCAAGGGGATACCTTTCAGGGGTCTTCACCCTAAGAATGAGCACACAGCTGTGTTGTTTTCAGAGCTTGTAAACCGACAGGGAGCATGTCATTTCTACCTCCTCCCTAGCTAGGGGGCAGATGATGATGCAACCATGGCCACACCGATGCAGGTTAGGGGTTGAGGGTAAAGTGTGGAGTCCCAGAACAGATGGAGAGGGTTAGGTTTGCTGCAGGTAATCCTTCTACCACACCGACTCCATTGCTTCTTCTGTGTTGAATCATGGACCCGTGGACTTCCTGCAGGTGCAGCCACTCCTGCAAGTGGTACATTGTATCCTACGGCTGCTTGGAGTGTTCCATCTGGATCACATGCAGGGTTGTGCAATACTGGTAGAGCCACTTTCTCATTCAAAAACACACTAGGTCCACCTGTTTCTTCATGAGCCCACGGAGAAGGTTTGCCTTCAGATATCCAAGTCTCTTCCAGCTCTAATAGTCTTTGAGCTTCCCCTTAAAGGGATGAGTCAAGGTCAAACAGCAGGTGAGTGGCAAAGCTGGGAAGCCCCAAGTCCCAGGCTTCCTGCTCAAGGCTCTTCTAGCTGGTTTCCAGGCTCAGTAGGCTCAAATGGAATTTGTAATATCACAGGACTTGCTACCTTCTCTTTGTATGGGACAAAAGGTACACAATGAATTAAAGAGGCTCGCACAGCTTTCCCCCCAAGGAAAAGAGAGTACAGAGCAAACAGAAGAGGTCCCAGTGTTGAGCAACAGGGACAGGGTTATTCTCAGCACTGGACCCTGGTCAAGGTTCCCATCACTGTCCACAGAGAAATCAGTTCAGGGAAGATGGGGTTAGGAGGGGACTCATGGAGGGCTCCTGAGCATGTCAAGGAGGACCTCATCACTGCACCCCGAAAATGGAGGCTGAGACTCAAAGGTGCAGCATCTCCAATCCCTCTGACTGCTTGGCAGCCTAAGCCTGCCTGATGTAGAATATCATTTTGTGAGAACTAGACCCTTTGCTGGCATACCCTGCTCACCCTGAAGCAGGACAATCATGACAGGAGACAGGACAAGACAAGGATGTCTTGTCCCCTATACTATGTGGTCCATGAGATTTGGCCTCTGGGGTTTCATAGAACAAGATTCTACTTCCCAGGAATGATCCTGTACAGGCTGGGTGCCTCTTGGATCTACTCGGTTACTACCTCAGAGTTTCTAAGTCCATGGAGCCCTTTTCACCTCCCACACAGGATTTCTCAACCATTTCCCCTTCTCTGGATCCAGGCTGCATTGCTGCAAGCCTTGCCTGGGATCCATTCCAAGAGAAGATGGTTGGTGTTTAGACAGAACCCCAGAGGTACACTGGGCTACACACAGATCAGTAAGTCTTATTGCTTGCACTATAGATGGAAAGAGGGTCAAGGGGGAAGGGTTTAACCCAGCACCCAGCCTTACGCTATCCCTTCACTGTCTGAGGCCTGAGAGCCAGACCCTCCCAGAACATGCAGAATCCTTCGGGTACATCTGCTCACAAGACCAGCAAACTAATCATCTGGATAATAATCTTTCAGACAGACAAACAAAGCAACAGGAACCTGGAATTTCTAGGAGGACTCAGGCTCCAGGGCTCAGGAAGCAGCAGCGGGGGCTCAGGAAGCAGCAAGGGCTCAGGGTTGATCTGGTTTTTGCTGTTTTGCAGTGAAGCAACTAGAAAGTCACAGTTTCTTCTTCCACAGTGAAGCAGACCCACGGATGGGGGGGGGGTGATGACAAATGAACGGGGTCCATAGGCCAGGAGCTGCACTTTGGATGGAGGGTGCCATGGGCAACCTGTCCCTGCCAGGCCTACAAGGCTAGCTCCGCCCAGAATCTGAGGCCCTATTCAAATGACCATGGCCTGAGCTTCGCTCTGTTATGCACACTTGCACTGTGTTATCCAAATGGGAAAACAAACAGAACGACATTCCTCTTACCACACACATGCACATGCATCTACATACATGCACATGCGTCCACACACATGCACATGTGTTCACACATGTGGGCGCACACCCCTCGGATGATATACACAAGAGTATGTGTCCATTTACCTGCCTCGGTTTTTTAACTAATACAGAACCTGGAGACGCACTAAAAAAAAAAAACTCATTTCGCAATCAAGGATGCTTAGGTCTAGCACAGCACAGACGTGCTCACAGCCACAATGTTCTAAACCAGTGGAAATCCCAAACCGTGGCTTCTTCTAAATAGCTCAGGCTCCCTAGCCTTGTCCAAAGTGCAGGGTGATCAACTGACTCTTGTGTGGCTGATAACCTTGCTCTCAGAACCGGAGACGGGATTGGAAGGGAGATAAGGTGCAGGGTAAAGGGTCAATGTACACCCAGTGGCTGGTCCAAGCCCCTAATGTTTCTGGGAAGGAGCCAGGAGGTGCTTTTCCCTTCTGGATTTACCAGAGACCCAAAACCTGAACTCAGTGGTCAAGAACACAGAGCTCATGTCTACATCGTATCATCTAGAACCTTCTCCAGGCTTTCTAACAGCCCCTCCAGCAGCATGGTCTCAAATCTCCCATCACTCCTTCTACTTAATACAACAGCAAGCAAAGAGGCTTCCCATGCTCCCCATGCATTCCACAGCATGGCCATAAACAAGTCCACAGAGGCAGGGACAAAAACAAGCATCCACGTGGAAAGAGCTGAGCCACGTGGTTCCATGGCACTACATTCTCCCCTCTGTCTTTCCACATCTGGCCTTATTTTAAAGCCTTAGGTTATGGCTGTGCAACATACAGCTGGGGAGCCAGGATGGGCATGAGAGAGCCAACACTCCTCCCATCAGCAGCTTCTGCTCATGCGCACCACAGACACAGCATCCCCTCCAAACACCCTAAGAGGCCCACAGGCGATTCAAATGTCAAGGGCACATGGGGCAAGTCTTGCCAACATCTGAGTTTAGTAATGGAGTTGAGGCTGGGGGCGGCATCTACCGTTCTTGTCATCAGGAAAGGTAGGGCTGTGGGGAGCCCTGGAAATTGAAAGTTGCTTCAAAACTCATTGATATCACTGCAAGGTGGCTGGCTCATTCTAGACATGGCTTTGATTTCAGGGGAAATTGAGAGAGGAGAGAGCTAGAGGCTCTCTGTGGTTGGCATGGCTGGAGAACGGCTTCTTCCGACTGTTCATCGTGGGCAAGAAGGGTAGAAATAAAGCTACCACATGATCAAGTCTTGAGTCAGGGTATAGCCGTGGACATGGTAAGAACTTCAGCTAGCTCATCTCTTTCCCAAATGCATCTGCATCTCTAGCTCTCAGCTCTTAGATCAAATGAAAAGCACCAGAACTTTCCCTGACCCTCACCCCCACCCCAACCTTTGAAAGAGCTCTGTAGCTCTCCCATCATCCAGGCACACGGGAGCTGAGCACCCGGATATCCTAGATGTCGGGTAAGCAAAAGGAGCCTCAGCTTGACTCACTTCAAAGAAGGTTCTGGCCACTGCACTGCATCTCTGGTCAGCTTCAGGACTCGGAACAGGCTGAGAAGGGGTCCACATCCAAAGTCAATTTAGTGAAAAGCTTCTGGGGTAGGCACTACCCCAGCCTCAACAAGACAGGCATGTTTCAGCCTCAGCTCACAAGGCCTTGTATCTGGGATCAGGCCATCACTGAGGCTGGCCTTGACATAGTAGGTCAAGCTGGAACCTGGCAGAGATGAGCAGAGGCATGGATTGGGGGGAGAGATGGGGCAATTTTCCAAATTTGAGGTGTATTTACATGTCAGATTGGGCTCAATGAACTGCAGTAGGTGGGACCCAAACAGGAGGAGCAATATCAGCCTACACCCTATCTCTCTCTTCCCCCCTTGGGGAGGAGTCCAGCTTCCTACCCAGGGCCTGCCCAAGGAGAGGGAAGAGGCACAAACAAGCGCAGGCACTGGCCTGCAGCCCTAGCCTGTACAGAAGGGAGACAGGGCTCAGGTGGCCAAGTTGTCAGCTGGGAGACTGGACATGCGGAGCTGGGAGCTGCTCTTGCTCAGAATGGACAGCTGGGTCCCTCCATTCACTCCACTGCTGGCCAGGGACGGGTGCCGGTGCTTGAAGTCCATAGTGAAGTAACGGTTCACCTTCCAGCTCCTCCACTTCCTCTTAATCTCTGCCTGTACCTGCAATGAGCAACTTGTACGTGACTTCCCAGCGAGCAGCTTCTATGCCTTGGCCTGGTACCTTCCCAGCTGCCATCATGACTATCCATCCAACTCCCACTCCCTAGCTGTATCATGCAGCCCTTTCCTACTCTGTCTTGGCAAGGTCTGCAAACAGCTTCCTCTGTAACTGCCAAGAAGGCTCTCCTAGCAACCTCTAGAAGCAAATGGATCAAATAAAGATCATCACCCTTGTTGGCCACTGTGGGATGCATATGAGATTTACTCAAATTGCTTGGAATATCCCAGATGCCCCAAGCCCATGAAGAATGATAGCAACGTCCCTAGATAAGGCCTAGACATCCACAGCTTTGAACACTTCCAAGGTGAGAAGATTCCTGAGACTGAGAGTTATAAAATAGCCCATGCCTCTTGGCAAACCCTGTGTAGCTCTGCATATGTAAATGGTGGCCATGCCAAGAAAGCGTAAGGCGCCATATGCTGCTTCAGCCGGGCACCTTTATGCCGTATACACACTGCGTGACTAGAAGCAGCACCCACACCCACTCTCCCCGCTTCGTGCCTCCTCTCCCTCGGCAGACTTCAGACAAGCTGCCCAGACTCCTATCTCTGGCTCTCCTAGGATCTTTAAGCAAAGCCCTCTCTGCGCTCTCTCAGTCTGCTATAATCTGATCCACATTGGCCTTCTGATTGTAGATGCTTATCTTTAACCTTAGATACAAACAAGGGGAAGAGTCTGCTGAGGCCAAGATCTTTCCACTAAGCCCAGAGACTTAGGAAAAAGCCCTCTCTCTGCTTGCAAACCCATGCCACACAGCCAGTCCCCTCCACTTCCCTGGCACCCCTATCCTGGGCTCTGCTCCAGAACATTACCCCAGCAGGCTAGAGAAGGAGCCCCGAATGGTATCTCTGGGAATGAAACACCTCAGAAAGGCTCCAGGTTTCTCCTTACAGTCTCTTCTAAGTTCTCCTAGGCTCTGGGCTAGCAGGGATAGTCAGCCTGGCTTACTGGCTCGGTGGCACTGCCTGTCACAGCCCGATGACCTATAGGTACGACTTCTGCTCGCTAAGACATGTCGTTGGGGAAGAATGTGCCCTGGAGTTGTACCAACTATACTCTGTCTTCTGCTTCAGCCTTAGTTGCAGAGTTGGAGTCATTCTGGAACTGGTGGGGGATCCCGGGAAATGTTGGTACCACATTTCACTGACAGCTATGTCACCTGTCCTCAGTCCTCAGAACCTGAAAGAGCTTATCGAATGAACCTGCTCCCACTCTCTTCCCCAACACCCGCCACGTGCCCTGCTGAGAAAGCTGGGAAGACTGTGTCTTACCTCCCCATTCAAGAAGCAGTAGAGTACGGCCACCACAAAGCCCTGGGGAGAGAACACAAACATCCATGAGCCTACAAGCAAGGGACCTCCTGAGACACTGTGGGCATGTGGGAGGAACAGCGTAAAAAAGATAGCACGAAAAAGAAAAACATCGCAGTCTAGACGGGGTAAGACAGGCGTGCCCATGAGGCCAAATGGCTGATAGACCAGTTCCCACTGACAGGCATCTCATCTCAGACCTCACATTCACAGGCCAAATCCTTCCCATCGCTACAGACTATCTTCATCCCATTTCTCAGGGAAGCCATTAGCCCTTTCTGGAGGAAGCCAGAATGTTCTCTGAACTCTGACACGAGTCTTCAGGCCCCCAAGAGCAGGGCTCCTTCAGAACAGAACAGACCATTAGGATTTTTATCCATCACTACCCCCTACTCTGCCCTCCCTTGGCAAGCTGCTTGTATACATAGCACAGCAACCCATGGGTGGTGAGTACTTGGCAGAGCGTGAATTCAGCTTCTCAGCACGAAACAAAGCAACCTTTTCCTGAATGCTGGAAAGCAGGTCTGTAGGACCTCAGTACCCTGGGGCTTTCTTTGAAAATGCCAGATGAATGATGGCTAGACTATGCTGTCAAAGACGAAGATGGGAGCCTTCAGTGGGTGGTAACCCCTGGGCCAGAGCTTTATCTGTCATGCTCCAAGCCTTGACAGAACATGAACTGGAAAAAAAGGACTTTGCATTAAAGTTCAAGTCAGGTGTGCAGAGTAATTTCTGATCATCACCCTCAAATACCAATTTAAACAGGGAGAGATGCTTGCCTTACAACCCCCCATTAGCATCTTTATTCACTTAGCTGTGCTGCGT
>NC_022029.1:41702018-41726932 GCF_000317375.1 Microtus ochrogaster
TCTGCTCGTCCCCGCACCCATTCATTTAAGGATCTGTCCTGGTACATCCAGCCCACTCAGTTCTCTGTGCCAGGCCCTAGACTGGGGTCCCCCTGTGCCAGGGACTCAGTGGCTAAGACAGAACTCCAGTCCTCATGTGGCTGGAGGACATGACTGACGTTAGGATGTGGACATGGCATGAGGGACTTGACGTTATCTTATCTCCAGAGCTTTATAGAGCACTTTCATCTCAAGTCACTCAGCGGGACCTGGGTCAGGATCCCCAGGCACAGGGACAGCCAGACTTTGTCGCATCTTAGAGCAGCAGAAAGAACTGTAGAAGACCTATGCTCGAACACTCATGCTAAACAAACACTGAGACTGGAAGTCAAGGTGCACAGGATTATGAAGCTGGCCGTGGGTCAGAGGTCAGGGCTCAGTTTCCAATGAGCTAGGCCCTCTGCATGCACCATGCCTACCTGAAAGGAGCCCAGCCCAAGCTCAAACACGAGTCTTTCCCTCTTGCTGACGTTCTCTGGAGAGAAGGCGAATACTGTGTAGTGGATTCCGAAAAGTGGGATGAGCAGCAGGGTGGAGCGAGCCAGCCGTCTGTCAGGAGAAAGCGAAAATCTGCTGGGGGATTGCAGAGCTTGGGGGCAGGGAGGGCAGAGGGCCTGTCACCAGCCCTGGCTACCTCTCAGTGCCCCTGTTCACAGACCTGCTTAGCATCCTTTACTGATACAAGGGGTTTGGGAGTGAGGGAGCCAACTAGAGCCCAGGGTTCCTAGGATGTTGTAAGGAGGGTTCCCCAGTCTTCAGGGCACCTAGTCAGTCCCCTGCAGGACTACTGAAAATATTTCATTCATAGGGCCCCCTTGTGGAATGTATAAAATCAGAAGAAAATTCAGGATAGGATTAGAGTCGAAACAAATCTGTCCTGGCTCACAGCAAAGCCCACCTGACCTCAAAAACAGCTGCCCAAAGACCCATGGAGACAGGGCTTTTCTGAGTCTGGGAATGGCTGGGGATATTGTGAGCAATATTCTAGTGACCAAGTGGAGGGTACTAGGTGGACCATAGAGAAACTTGGAAGGGTTTCAAGGAAGGACTTACTGATTGAGCAGGAATTCTACCTGTACAGGAGAGAGCTGCTGCTCAGGAAACTGAGTCAAAGGATAAGAAGGATGTCTGACCTAAGGATGGGTGAGCCAGAGAGCCCACCACGCCTCCTGGGATCCTCTCTTGCTTTAACCCTTGCAACAGAGCCAAGAATAGGTAGGGCCCTGTCTAACAATACAGGGACAGAGGGTCACAGTGAGGACACCAAACACACGTGGGTTGGGAACGCTACTCTGGGGGAGTAAATTATCACAGGGGCTTCCAGAGAGGGTCCCATCCCAGGACACTGGTCTCCTGTGAACCTCCCCAAAGAGGAGGTTCCTCCTCTGCTCTCCTCTGCAGATGCCTTTCCCTCAGCTTTATCCAGCCCTCTGGAACCACCAGCCTCACCCTATCCTGACACAGCTTAGACCTCAAAAGGGGACTGTAATATAAGGCAACCATTTGACTGGAAGCAATTCTACCATGTGCCCCTCATATCCCCTTCCCAGTCTCTCTGGGGGAAAAAAATCCCTAGATTTGAATAATGCCCTTGGTATCCCAGCTTCTAATAGAGGGAAGACAAGAAAGGGGGAGGAAAGGAGAGAGGAACAGAAGCTTGGGGTGATCTTTAGGAGAAAAGAAGCCCACAATTGTGGGGCTCACAGTGCCTCCCTTGCTCGAAGGCAGCATATCCTATAGTCCCTACACTAGGACAGAGCCAATGGGATCTGAGTGAGTATCTGCATGAGCCCACATGGGTTCCTAGCAGCCTGTCCTCATCATTGTCTATACCAGATGACCCTGAAGAGGGTCCCTCTTTTATCTGTTAGGTTTCACAGCAAGTACCTCCAGGCACATAGTCAACACTGGAAATGCCTGCTAGAGTCCTTAAAACCCAGTATCTCCCGGGCACCAGGGCCCATTTGTCTCTTGGTGCCCCGGATCTGACACCAGAAAGCAGCAGAGTGTGTGTGGAGACAGAATAGAAGTGGGAAGGCCTGGGAGATGTGTCTACAAAAGCATATGCATGGCCTATCCGGGGGTCCTGTTGGGTCCTGAGCAGGCGAGGGCCCTGCTTTCCTCCTCCAACTTCCCCTCTGCAGTGAACCCATTCCAGGTTCTTGACCCAGCAGAGAGAGAGAAAAAAAAAACTGGGAGCCTCCCAGGGATCACGGCAGTCTTCCGTGTCTTGGGTTCAGACTGAGAAACTGGCTTTTGGAAAGGGTGCCAGACCCTTCCCAGTCACAGGGCAGATGCGGGTCTGGATGGAGGGTTTCGTAGGATGTGGCCCAAGAGCAGTATCTGTCTTTTCAGAGCTCTGAAGCAGGGATAACAACCAGGGACTTAGAACACTTCTGGGGCCCTTGGTAGACAGGGAAGTGGTGACAGGTGAGAGGCTTCAGGAACCCGGTGTGTGGGACCTGTAACATCTGAGCTGACTGTCTGGGAATGGGAATTCCAAGACAAGCTATGTCTTGAAACTGACTAACCTAGATAGACAGAGACATAGCCTCTACCTCTAACCTCCCATCCCAAAGAACCATCCATAGGAAGAAGGGTCCTACAGCCCCAAGAAGACCTTCTAGTGCTCAGGGTCCCCAGAACTGTCTGTGCACTGTCAGGAAGGGCACACCTCCCACTGTGTGAGTATCATAGGTGACCCGGGGTGTGCTTCTTAGGATGCTCTAGGTTCCAGTCCGTGCCTTCCCAGTCATGTGACTTACTCCACCTCATCAGGCTCCAGTTTCCTTGTCTAGAAAATGGAGACAGTGCAAGAAGCCACCGGACGGGGTCTTTGTGGGGACTGAACTCAGTCAAGAAGCACATGACGTGCTCAACGCATAGTGAACTCATCCCAACTCTGAGCTCTTACAGTTCGGCAACTGCCAAGACCAAAGCCCAGAGAAGTGGGGATCTGAGGTTGCCCAGCTTCTGTCAGCAGTCACTGACTGCTTACTTTGGAGCTGGGGTTTGAGGAAGGACACACTTCCATCAGCAGCCACTAACTGCTCACTATGGAATGAGTCAGGCATCAGGATAGCCACGAAGTCAAGATGTCCCTGCAATGCCACAGCTCCAATATCCACATGCCCTCCAGCGCCACCCACAAAATTGCAGAGAACTCACAAGACACATCAACATGCAACAGCCAGGAACAGGGCAGGCTGGGAGGCTCTGGGTGGCCCTCCACATTCCTCCAGCCCGACGGAAGACAAGGGCAGGCGGTGGCAGCAATAGCAGCATGCATCCCCCACCCCTCCAGGGCACCAGCCACAGCCACGGCCACAGCCACGGCCACACACACTTACAGAGTAATGGTGGATAGTTCTGACATCTTGCAAGAGTGCTGCTGAGCCCGCTGTGGCTTGCAGTAGCATTTCTGCACGCAGCTGCTGGGTGTGACAAGATTAGCACTTCTGTCAGCTGGGGACACTGGGCAACGAAGAAACTGCAGTAGGGCTTGGGAAGACTTAGTTCACGGGGCGCAGGGAGGACAGAGAAGTGAGGGAATGGGAACAAGCTAAGGAAGTCACGCAGAGGAGAACGAGGAAGCTGAGGACTCAAACAGAGTCAGCTCTGGACAAAGGAATGTATGTCCATCCATAAGTATATGTGTGTATGCATGGTTCTCTCTCTCTCTTTCTCTCTCTCTCTCTCTCTCTCTCTCTCTCTCTCTCTCTCTCTCTCTCTCTCTCTCACACACACACACACACACACACACACACACACACACACACACACACACACTGGGACCACTAGTAGGCGAGTAGTATTAAAAGGCTGGGAATCAGACAGGGAGTCAGAGGTCATCTCTGTGTCAGGCCCAGACTCAGAACGTGCATGGCTTTGCCAAGGTCACTCAGTAAGATGAGCAGCTGGAAACTCGGGCTGGGGACCTCATACATGGTTGGCAAGAGGGAGACAGAGTTCCAGGCTTGTTAGCAAAGATTACCATGGCTGTTCTGATCATCTCTTCTTTCCCCGCCCCCAACTCCTTTCTGTTTGAGGACACACAGGACAGTAGAGGCAGGCCAGTCTTAATGAACTGTTCATTCGTCTGACCTGTATTTACCTACTAATATAGCCACTGCCCTAGCTAATACTCAAATCAAAATTAATCAAAATCCAATTGAATGAAGACTCTACTATCTCAAAATTCCAGTCACAGTATCAGAGCTTCATAACCACACATGGCTAGTGGTGACCATGTGGATACAAAACCACAGAACACTTGAGGAACTCCACAGGTCAGCATGAAGCTATACTACTCCATCCAGGTATATGGACAGGGGGTGAAAAGCAAAAGCCTGAAGAGACGGCCCTGTTGTCCTCCTTCACAGAGGCATCTACTACTATTCTCCTGCCTCTGCTGATTCTCATGCTTGAGCTGGCATAAGCCAGGGACACTAGTTTCCCTACCAGAGATGAAGAGTCCTGTCACCTGTGATAACAAGTTACCTACCCACAGAGGGCTCTGGAGCACCTCATACTGGCGAGTGAAGGCATTGATCAGGTGTGGATTAGATGCTAATGGAGACACGTATGCAGGAGCAATTAGGTCCTTCATATTCAGAGACCTGTCTTCTGACACCAGCTGGATGTAAAGGCAACTAGAATCTGGGGACACGCTACTCGGCTGAGGCAAGGACTTGCATTGCGTATTTTCAGATGAGGCAAATGCAAGCCTGCCCAGCCTGCCATTCCTTTCCAGGCCTGCGGTACTCATTGTATAAATGGCATCTTTTATCTCAAAACGCCTATGGGGGGGTGCTGTATTTTGTAAGTGTTCTTTGATGCCTTGCTACTCAAGGGGTCCCCAGACCAGCAGCAGGAATAGTACCTGACTGCATATCACTAAAAGACTATGGTGCCACTCTGGTCAGCTGCCCTGCCAGCTCAGGAGCTGCCCTTCAGCCTCAGCCTGGGGGTGTACTGGAGAAGCCCTATCTCAAGGTATTCATGAGAAGGCTCTTGTGTGTTCTCCGTAAATGACAGTGGACTGGATTGTGTGTGCATGTATGTGTGTGCGTGTGTATGGAGAAAGAGAGAGATATAAATCAGTAAATAAGGATCGCGGGGTCAACAGGAACAGCAGCTATTCTTGCCTTGTCCTCTCCCTCATCCAGACCAAGCGGCTGACAACCCTAAACCCTGGCTGAAGCAGACAGGGTCAGTCTAAGACACCACACACCCCCATATCTGCTGCCCAATTTCTGCCACTTTGAATTCCAAGCTTTAGTTTTCCTCCCGCAAGACCTCTCCTTTTTTTTTTTTTTCAAAACTGTCACATATTCCTCCATCTTGGGGTTCCTCAACATTTTACAGTAAACACAGACTCCTCTGGTTTTCCTTTCAAAATTCCTGACAATAACCAAATGACAATTTAGTGGTATGTTCACTGGGATGGGTCGCCTTGATGGAAGATGAAGGTCACATCAAGGAACAGCAAAGGCAAGAGTGACATCCAGGGGACTCTCAGGGAAGACTATCCACAGAAGGAGGGCAAGAGGGCCTCTCCCAAACCCCTGCCCCTGGCCTGCAGTGACTCACAAACAGTCTCACTGAAAAGCAACAGGACGAGCAGAGGCAGGAGAGCTGACCCAGACAACGAGAAAGGCAGGGTGTAGGACTCCCAGGATAACCAGGCAAGAGTAGAGAAAGGATTCCTCTAGAGATACACTCAGGCCAACCTGGAAGACGGCCCTGAGTCGAAGGGAGCACAGGAGACTCAGAGAAATGTGCTAGGCGGATCAGAAGTGGGAGTTGGCCTGTGGGAATTGGGCCAGTGGCTGGTGCAGCTGAGCCCCCTCTGCAAGTCAGGGCAGCCTTGGCTACTAGGTCCAGCTCTGACATGGTTTCTCTTCATCTGTGGGAAGGTCAGGGCTATTCCAGGTTCTCAGCTCTCTCGTCTATCCTGGGGATCTGGTGCAAGGTTAATACAGTGCCTTCTGCGTGAGGGGTTGGCTGGACTGCAGCCCCAGAAAACATTCAATAGGATATTAGACAGACAAGTATCCATGCCCTGTGCAGACAGCACTCCCATCGTCTTCACTTCTGAGCCTAGGAATCCATGTTCTACTGCTTCCTTGGCAGTCTGTAGGTCATGGTGGTCTCCTGATGCTAAGCTCACCTGCACCTTCAGAACACTGCCCAGGCCCCAAGAAACATTCCCAAGAAATAGCATGGCTCATCCCACTTCCTCCTCCAGCAAGGAGACAGAATGAGCCTGGGATCCCAGAGGAGGTCCATACCATTCTCAAGGCTTTATAGCCACCGACTTACTGGGTGGTTTTCTTTTCCTGGGTTTCTCAGGATAACAGTTTCTCCAAACCACCCCTGATAAAAGTCTGGGGGCAGACACTCACTGACAGGGTGGGGGTAATGGGGTACAGGGACTGGAAGGCTGTACCTGTAGGGCCAAATCCTTGTCTGAATATCCTGATTGAAGGGCTGCCTGCACATATAGAGCCTGTCTTGGGAGGAGGTGGAAGAAGCCCTGTGGGGGGGAGGGGGGACTGCACAGAGGTTTTCCCTCGTCACCTCAGACCTAAGAGGTAGCTTCCAATGCACACCTCAAAAATCCAGTCATAGGCACTAAGAATGAAGCCAGGCCATGTCAGGGCTGGACTGAGCCATTCCTTTCTCAGTCAGAGTCTTCCAGAAAAACCTCCTTCTCCTCCACCCTTCGGAGTCGGGGGGCTGTGCCTAACAAAAACTCAGGCTTCAGGCCAAAACAAAGCAACCCTGCCCAGGCCAGGGTTGAATGCTTGCACAGCCCTAACCTGAGCCCCTGCTGCCCCTAACACAGACCGAGGCTCCCATGCCCTCTGCAGGGTGGCACATCCAGCAGATCCTTCAAGGCTGAGCCAGGAGCAGCTTGGTTGACAGTGGACAAGCCCTTAGTATCTGCACAGCTGGAACCAACCTACAGGAAAGGGGGTGAATGCTGGTCTGAGGGCACAGGCAGGGGGTCCTCTCGGGCTTTCTTGGGGACTCTCAGTCTTAAATTTGTTCTGGAAACAGAGGGAAAAAAACCAGAGAGCTGTTGTGGGGAGGCCGGACTGGTCTTCACAGCAAAATACATACATCTGGGGTCACAGGCATAGCCTTGGAGTCTCCCGCCATGCCCTGCCCACCCCAGATTCTCCCTCCAACCCAGTGCAGGCACCTATTCTTAGAGTCAGCTTCCCTAAAGCCCTGAGAGTGGGATACTTTTATAGGGAGGCCGTCTGAAGCCTACCAAGTATCTTTATTCAGGAAGTCTTTTATTGTACACACTGGCTTAACCCTATCATTCACAATCTGTGAATTCCCTGAGACCAGGAAGGGTGACAGAAGCCAGCACTGATGCCAACTGCCTGCACTGTGGCCACAGCTTAGCTCCTCCCTGCTGGATTTGCCAACCTTCATGGAACACTAACTTCCTCAGCTGTAAAAGGGCCTTCTAGTTAGGGCTAGCTTGCCCAGCTTGCCAGTGTGATTGTAAGCATCAACTGTATGCAAGTGTTTTTACATCAGCAGCTCTCAGAGGCTTTGTCATCAGGATCAGTGAGGTCCCCTTAGGCCCCGGAACACTCAGACACATAGCTGAATTCAACAGGATCAAGCTAATCCCTTGTCTAGCCTTACAAATATCATCTACCTGAGTTTTTCATCTTTGAAGCTGGAGACTATCATAGTTTTGGGGTTTTTTTCCTACCAAATAGCACTGGTCAAACCTAGAAAGTGCTGTTTTTACACTAAGAAAGAAAACCAACTAGCTGTTTCTTCACAGTTCTGGACTAACATGTGAATATAAACGTAACTATATAAAGCATGTGCTAACTACAAGTGGTTCTTATCTATGCATTAGGAAGAACCACTGTTCTTTCCCATCAGGCCAGGGGCAGCAATTGTTATTATCCGGGGCAGGGCTTATGGCAAATGAGTGATCAGGGTTCCCAGAGCTTCCTTGGGTGTGTCTCTGCATAGGCATAGGGAGAAGCTAGAAGGATCTTCACATTCAGCCCAAAGAAGATGGCTCAGAGCTTCAGAGCAAGACACAGATCCTACCAGGAAGTGGAGAAGACTGAGGAAGGTTGATAGGGTTCAGGAGATAAAGAGGCGAGATTAGCTTCTCACCAGCTCCAATGACAAGAGGTGACAGTCAGCAGGAGAGCCAGCTCACAAGACAAGCAAGAGAAACTGAGGCTGGGCATAGAGGCATGACTTTAACAGGAAGGTAGCAGATGGGAGAAGGGGTCTGCTTCGTGACTACCTGAGACAAGGTTTTCTCTCCAGTGCAGAGCTAGAAGCAAAAGAACCACTGCCCTAACAAGAGGTCATGACTTATATCAATAACTTCCTATTATTGTCACCTACAGATAAGGAAGGGCTGTCAAAGAGTAGCACATAAATAAATAGCTGACAAAACATGAAAAAATAGACAAGCAAAGGGTTGCTTAAATAAATAAATAAACCAGATAAATAAATAAATAAAACATGGCAAAACCTGAAACAGGCATGGGGGAGGGCAGGAATATAACCACAAAGGTGTCCTTTTTCAATTGTATAGTTATTGCAGAGGTAGAGAACATATAGTATATATAATAAAGACTGTGCTACCCACTGGCACAGGGAAACAGTGGCTGCTGTCTCCCACGAAGGAGCCTCAAGGAGGAGGATCTAGGACTCAGTCTCTTGGCAGCACTCCTTTTCTCCCTAGGAGACTGACTGGCAGCATCCTCAGCTTCACTTTCTCTGCTGTCCCCCTCACTTTACTCAGGGAAGCCATCAAGGTTGCAAACCTCAGGCTGAGTCTATAATAAAGACCCCAGTGACGCGGTGAGAGTTCCATGGCAACCCTCATCTACCCTCAGCTGCTATCATGCCCTTCCAATCAACCTGGCAGGCAGAGCCTGTGACCTTTCTCTTTAGCATTAGAAGTGTCTCCACACGCCACACCCCATTCCTGAGGCAGGATGGAGGGTGAGTCAACAGGATCTCTGTCTGATTTCAGAATGGGAAGGGGCAGGATCCAGGTGGTCATTTTTTTTGGGGGGGGGGTAATGACTGCAACTGACTTTTGGGAACTCAAATGCCTATAAGCCAAATGTCTATAAGCGTAGCGGAAGCCTTGCACTCAGTGGCAGTCACAGAACCAATGCTCCTCTGCTAGGGACGAAGGGGGCGGAGGCAGAAGGCCAGGCAGATACAGAGGTGGACAGAGCTGTTCTGAAGGAAGGCGGAGGAAAGAGAATCCCCATGCAGAGCATGACCAAGGAGAAGGTCCCCCTGCTGACTGCCAGGCACTTAGCAGCTTCTGCATAGTGGATGAGGGGGCGTGGCCTGTCACAGCCAGGCTTCCAATGGGCTCATCTTCCCACAGAACCAGCATCCCCAAAGGAAAGCCAACTTCTAAACAACCAAGACCCTAGCTGCCCCAGGGACTCCGGAGTTCTCCGCTGCCTTTCCTGCCACCACAGAGGCTCTGTCGGTCTTTCTCTCTCTTTCCCTTTTCATGCAGGGCTCACGGAGCTGAGGAGCTCGGGTTGGCTGAGGCCTGAGAGGGCAGTTGTAGTTCACGGGCACTTTAATGAGGAAGAAATCTTGCAAATCCCCATGCTAGGTCAACCTGCCAGCAAAGTTCAAGCTCTGTCCTGCCTGTGACCCCGAGTGCAGGCCATGTGGTCGGAAATGGCTGTGGCATCCACAGAGCCACATAACATACTTACAAGTAGATGCTGGACTCATTGCCTCCCATGTCTGGGGACTGCAGCTTCTGTACCAGGATGATGATGATGCCGATGAAAAGCACAAAGTTCACCTGAGCAGGGAAGGAAAGGCAAACTCGAGTCTCTGTCCAGCCTGGTATTCCCCACCACCAACAGGACCCTCTCCCAGCCAGGCAAGTTCCCTTGCAGAGTTCTAAGGCTCCCGCTGAGTCATCCAAAGGAAAAGAAAGAAATAAGAAAAAGAATTCTATGCAAAAACCTGGAAATAGAGAACACAGGGAGTAAGTCGGGAGGCGAGGCCTGTCTGGAAGAGAAAGGAGAGAAGGCTAGGGTGATGGGAAAGCACAGCTAAAGGGGTGACTGCGCAGGTGACCCCAAACTCAGCAGACGGTGGGAAAGCGGGCCTGCAATCCCAGCGCTTGCAAGGCCAAAACAGCAGGAGCAGGTATTCCAGGGTAGCCTGGGATACTTAGCAAGACCCTGCCTCAGAGATAGAGAGATGGAGGTAGGGTGGGGATAAGGAGAAAGTTCAAGTTCAGAGTTGCAGGATCCAGGGAAGCAGTGAGAGCAGTCTTAATTAGAGGACTGCCTGGGAACAGCAGTAGCAGCATGTGCCATCAGGGACAGATGCTTCCCAAACAAAGTGGGCAGCTGCTTGTGTACTGCGAAAGGAGGAGGAAGGGCTGCAAATACATGCAAAGGAGGCACAACAAGCAGACAGCAAGCACAGTGACATCTCTGGGCCGGAGCCAAAGTCGCCCTTAAGAAAAGAACAACACAGTTCTATTTAAAAACAATAACAGCTCCTGAGAACAACTAGGGATGCGAAAGCTGGAGAGGGATCGTCTTAGAGCTGCTGCACACCAAAGGGGATACTGCACAGGTAGAGTCAGGAGAAAGAAACGGGAAGTGATACGCGGCTTGATCGAGAGGGACCCTGTCTGTGTTCTTTGTCTCACAGATCTATGAGAGCAAGAAAGACACCCCTACTCTGCTGTGCTTGCTTCTGCTGCTGCTGTCTAATTAATGCTTGAACAAACTCTGCAAATATTGCTAAGGAAAAAGTACCATTGACTATTGGGGGAGGGAGAGAAAGAGGACAGCACAAGAGATAAGCAGACTATTTCAAATCATGGAAGAACACTGACCGAAACCAGGAAACTAAAACGAGCAAGAACAACTCACTAAGAGATGGAAGGTCTGAGAAGAGCGGTAAGTTCAGAAGGAAACTTAAAAATCGTCAAAAGTATACCCATTAGAAAACATTAGGCCCAGATAATCTTACGAACTTGTCAAGAAAATGCAATTCCCTGAAATATAATTGTTTCATAGCAAATAAAAACAAAATCTCAAAAAAATCTTGCTGCAAAGAGAGAGAGAGAGAGAGAGAGAGAGAGAGAGAGAGAGAGAGAGAGAAGAAAGGTAGCTCAGCCAATAAAACCTTACAAGCATGAGGACTAGGTTTGAACCCTAGAACTTGTGTTAAGAAAACAAAAAGAAAGAAAAGTGTGATAGCAATGCTTGTCATCTGAGGGCTGAATGGCAGACACAGGCAGATCCTGGGCTGTATTCCAAGTCAGTGAGGAACCCTTCAGAAGAAACCCAAATGGGCAGAATTCTGAAGAATTGTACTAGAGACTGATCTGTTCTCTCCTCCCCATTCCACACATAAGTATACACACACGGGGGAGGGGGGGCAGACATGCCCCCAACAGAAACTGAGCATGGTGACACATACCTACAGTTTCAGACCTCAAGAGATGGAAGAAGGAAGATCATGAACCTGAGGCCAGCCTTGCTTACGTAGTGAGACCCTGTTTCAAACGGCAAAACAAAACAAAGCCAGGCAGGAACAGAAAATAAATTCACACTGACATATAAGATACATGGAGAACAATGCAGAGATTTTAAGGAAAACATTCGCAAAGAGAATTTGGTGGTGCATGAAAAGAGGAAGCAGATCATGACCACAGAGATTTCATCATAGGAATGCAAAGAAATGTACTATTTTGCAGTCATCCCTATGAGACTGGCAAATAATTAGTAATAGACATATCAGCATAGACACGGGGAGCACAGGTGAGCACTCCTGCTCCTTGTCCACAGCCATGTGACTAGTAAACACTCTCTGTCCCAGAACCTTGTTCCTAGCGATCTATCCCAAAGACCTAAGTACATGTGCTCAGAGCCAGACACAAAGGTATCCCTGGCACTACAGACAAACCGGACTGGTAGATGATACTGTTCTGTCAAAGGGCAGCATCTCGTCAGCACATGTGAATAAGTGCAATACCCGTGCTCGGCTTCATAACAACACACATGAAAGCCAGCCAGGAAAAACCCTTGCCCAATTGCATGCAAGACAACTGCCAAAAACTGGAGCAAACACTGTCCTCCATAAAAACAAGGAATAAAAGGAACAGATATTGGGAAAGATGGGCGAAGCTGTTTTCATTTACAGGTTACATAATTTTCCATGTAGAACCCCCATGTGAACCAAATAAAGAGGGATTAAACTCATGAGAGAATTCAAAAATGTAACCCAGCCAAGAAATCACAAAAACTGATCACTTCTCTACATGGCCCCGATAACCCACCGGTTACCACAGTGATGGAAAGATCCCTGGATTCCACTAAGGCCCAGGCTGGGGAACACCTCAGAGGAAGCAAAAGGCAGCAAGAAATGTTGTGGTGTTCTTGGAGAATATCTATTTCCCTCCAAACTGGTACATAGTTCGAGGCAGAGCTCCACCAGATTTTTTTCTGACAATGTAGCAAGAATACTCAAAAATCTACCTGGGTGAATGTGTGGGAAATGTTCAATAGAACAAAGAAGAAATTTACATATAAGGTGGTGAAACATGCAGGGTCAGAGTAGCTGTCCCTGCCACCTGCGCAGGCATCTGAGTAGCACAAAGAGGTCTCCAACACAGTGCATAGGTGTTTGGGATAAATAACTTTCCAGCATATAAGATTCTGTAATAAGACTGAGAATTGGAAATGTGGAGCCATCAAAAATAGAAAAGTAGAGAAATGGATAGCAGTTTTAAAAAGATAAAAAATAAATACATCAGTTCTTAAAGAACATTGATAACTGTGTTGTGAAGAAATTAAGAGGAGATTGGTGGCAAAACTTGAGCTGACTGAAATCCTCCATAAGCAAGAAAGGAGGCTGGGGACTATAGAGATGAAGGTTGAGGGTCCCAATGCAACAGTCACACTGGCCTGGGAACATGACAAAATAGCAAAGAGGTGTCACTGCTCCTCATCTGATCCGAAAGACAATCTGCCGGAGGACAGAGAAGTTCACAGGAATGTCCAAAATAAGTGCAAGCCACCAAAGGGCTATTTGGAAGTGCTCGGCCCCACTAACAACACAGAAAAACAAACACACCATGCAGAAGTCAGTGCCGCCTCCACAGGACTGTGCCCATCAAATGACTGGCACTGCAAGTACACAGTGTCTGGGGAACAAAGCCACCAAAGGGAACACGAGCTATTGAAGCATTTTTGCAAAATGGCAGAGGATCTGAAATGTTAAATGTATACCCTTTGACCAGCAATCTGTAGAGAGTTACTTTTTAAAAAAAAAACTTAGAAATACTCAAAATTACGTGTGAAATTATTCCTAGTAACATCTTTCATAATAATTAAAAATGGAATAATACATCTGGCTTAACCCTAGAGGGAATAACTTAGTAATGTGTGCATCAGTGTTACAGCATATACTACAGCTGTGACAGAGCTTATCTTTCTGTTCCCTGTATTCTCTTTGTCTGCCTCTCCCTTCCCTTTGTCCCCAGGACACTCACCATTATAGAACCAACCACAGGGCCTTTGATGACCCACCACAGGGCCGTGCTGTCGTTCATATCCCAGCAGCTGAAAGATGGCAAAGAGGAGACATCATAACAGACCCTGCAGAGTATCACGTGACAGGAGGAGCCTGTACTTTTCTTCCCCTGTCACCCCTGGCCAGGGAGATCTGGAGTAGAGGTGGGCACTAGAAGAATACCCCTCACCCCTCACCCAAGGCTTTGTTGTTGTTGTTCTGCTCCTTTGTCGTGGCAGAAACTGGAGCCCAAGATTCAGGGTTACAGTGGGATCCCTGGAAAGGACATGCCTCCCATTCAGATCCGGGGTTCTTAGGATGACCTTGGGGTTGAGAGTGACCTCACCTTCCATGCTCTTCCTCCTTCTCTCCAAAGGATACCAGATGTTCAGAGTAACCCCAAACCAAATGGGCTCAGAAATGTACCCATTCTCTTGCTGGGTTGTCACTTAAGACAAGGCTGACCACAGGGGTGAAGGCTGAGAGGAACCTGGGACCAGGCTTTGGTCTGGGGCTAAGACAGGTCTGATCAAACAGGCTGAGGAGTCAGGTACTGCCCAGGGCTGGGGTTTGTTCAGAACAACACTGGGGAGGTCATGTGAAACCAGGCAGGCACTGAAGCCCATGCCTGAAATGTCCTCAGTACCACAGCCTGACTTCCTCCAGAGGTACTCACCCTGCATCATCGAAGTAGAGCCTCAGCACAGCCCACACAGTCACACACACAGTAGGGGTCCCTGAAGAATGACAAAAGGAAGTCTAACTTGCTTGGGGTACTTTTAGCCTGGGACTGGAATTTCTGGGGGGACCCTATTATACCTCATCTCCAGATTTCCTTCCATCTCCCCCAGCTTCAGGCCCTTTGGTCTCCCAAGATGATTTCTGGGTATAGCTCTCCCTCAGAAAATGGGGTCCCCAAGGGAAGAAAGTAAAATAGAAAATGGTTCTAAGAATAAACAAGAAGTCCACATCCTTCTTGTGAAGTGAGGGCTCTGTTACCTGATGTTTTGTAAACCTGGAACCAAAGGTTCCAGCTCTGACTAGGAGACCTGAGCCCACCCAGACTGACCCAGCCAGGAACCTACCCCAGCCAATAATGGTGTACCAGTAGAAGTATCTCCTCTCGGGGAAGAAAGTCTCCACCAGCAGTGTGAAGAGGTACAGGCCTTCAATGAACAGCCAGAAGTAGTTGGACACCACGCAGTAGTGGAAGAAAACCATGACAGCTTTGCATTCCACCTACAGTGACAGCCAGAGGAACAGTTGAGATCTCTGCCCTGCCCCCAGATAAATCCTGAAATCCAGCTCCACACAACATGGGGAAATTCTGAGGTCTATCCATACTGGCACACTCAGCCTCAAGCATCCCAAGGAACTAAGGTTATAGGCATTCCTGGATGGAAGAGGCAGAATACACAGCATCCTAGGACTCAGGAGAACCTCCCCAGCACAGAAAACGCTATGTACAAGGACAGGTGATAACAAGCTAAAGCTCCAAGCTCCTCCTTCCCACCCTCTCGCCCCTTACCCAGCACTGCAAGCCAGGGAAATAGGAAAAGAAACAACCAGCAATCTTCACAGGAGATTGCTTACAAAATGAGGAGCTGGACACATCACAGGTAGAGACACACCTTGGCCATGGGAAATCTCTTCTCAAACAGATCCTTAAAACATACCCTTGCAGTGAAGGCCCCATGTTTAGCTTGTACTTATCCAGCTCTATCATAAGCCAGTTCTCTGCATATACCTCCTTCACACACCTGTGCTTGGGAAGGTGTCTGCAAAGACCCTGCACACTGGCACAAGATTCCACATGGCTGGTTACAGAGCAAAGGACTGGGTAAGCCCTGTCTGAGCCTCATCCTCACACAGCCTTCCTGGTCCAAGGTCCAGACTGAGGGTCTGTGTAGCTAGGTTTTTCTTTGGGCTGCTAGCTCACAAATAGTGACCAAGAGACTTATTGTTAATTATGAAAGCTCTGCTTTAGCTAAGGCTTGTCCCACTAGCTCTTAAAACTTAAATGAGCCTGCCTTTAATAACCTATGCTTACCATGTTGCTTTTTACCCTTCTTTCATCCTGTATGTCCAACTCCCTCCATGTTTCCTTGGCTTCTCCTCTGTGCCTCAATTCCCTGTCCTCTTCCTTTCACTCCCCAAAAATCCCGCCCATACCTCCTGCCTAGTTATTGGCTGTCAGCTTTTTATTACACCAATCACAGCAACACACCTTCACACAGTGTATAAATATCCCACAATCGGCTTGACTGTGTTTTGGCTGGGACTGAAGTCATATACTGAGTACTGTAACCACTACAAAGCTCCTGAACTTTCACACGACCTGGGATAAGGTTTTCACTGGCAGAAACACCTCCCTGTAGGGTGCTAGCAGTGCAGAGTCCCAGGGTGGCTAGGGTGCTAACAGGGCAGAGTCCTGGAGTGGCTAGGATGCTAATAGGGCAGAGTCCCGGAGTGGCTAGGGTGCTAACAGGGCAGAGTCCCAGGTTAGCTAGGGTGCTTGGCACACTTACGGTGGAGACGAAGCAGTGGCTGCTGTCCTGCTCGGCATACAAAATCCAGTCTTTGATGAAGACAGAGATGGCTCTCAACATGAAGGACACGAACAGGTTCATGTGGATGAAGTTGCGAGTGCAGTGTAGTTTCCTGCACAGACCAGGGTGGGAAGGCCATGAGCTGCATGGCATTTCACACCCTGGGGGGAGTAGGGGGGAGAATCTGCTCTGGGCCTACTCAGGGCCTGTCTCAATGGGGTCTCTCTCCCAGACCACCCTCTCCTCCCATCTTAATAATCCTCTGCCTTCCCCACCATGGTCATCTGGTCATCTGCTGGCCAGACTTCTCCTTTCTCCAGCCTCTCTACCAGGGAGATTAAGGCAAGCAAAGGAGATTTCTGGAAGGGACTTGGCAGACCATGTGATCCTAGATGCCTGAGCTGCCCTCCCAGGCCACCCATCTGCTATGCTAAGGACAGGGCCTGCCTTCCAGGGGACATTCCAGGGATGGAGAGAGGTAAGCACTTGGAGGAGGATGGACAATTCTGGCTGTAAAACCACTGGGCACTCACCGGAAGCGGCACAAGATGACCATGGCAGTGGTGAGGGTGACGAGGGACGTGCTGTAGCCGACTGTGTAGAGGGCCTTCACCGACAGGTAGTAATAATCCTGGAGCAGAGCAGCGCACAGGACACACAGGGTTCCGCTTGGGACCAGCCACTGCCTCCCTAGGATCCACACCTAGCATCCCAGACCAGGGCCTGCCCATCTATAGGCTGAACACCTCTCCCTTCTCTGCCATCACTCAACTCCTGCTGGATGCCTGCTCCTCTCGGCAAAGGGTCAGTACTCTAAACATGTTCAGACTGAATTGAAGGCAAGAGCCCTGACCAATCTGAACAGAATGCAGCCTTAGCCGCCTGAAGAAGAGTGGAAGAAACTCCCTGCTAGCCCCAGAATCAAGCCCTCAATCGCTGGGCTATATGCAAGGCAGTGTCCTGAAAGAGCAGCCAGGGTTGAGGTTGTGGTGGACACCCCCCTCCAGCAGGGTGAATGAACATCCTAATCTGCATGCTTCAGGCTCAGTATACAGCGGGTGCTCATGAGTGCTTCCCAGAGCCCCGAGCTCCTCAGAACTAACCCACCATCTGACTTACCTGATCCCCAGACTCAGGCTCATAGTCATCAAACCCACAAGCATCGAAGTAATGGGGAAAGGGTTCTGACCAGCCATCCTCTGTGCAGTTCCGGCCCACGACCCCCATGTCTGCAGAGAACAGAAAGCCAAGCAAGGTATGCGAATGACTTTAAGGGACTCTGAGAATGATTTCATAGTGGGAAATCTGCGTGTTCACCTGGAGGCTCGAGTTAGAAGGCACAAGATGGAGTGACTGCTGAAGACCTGGCATTCATCCCTCACTAATGACAGCAGGGGTGGGGTAGAACCCTGATCCCTTAGCCAAGCGTCCAGCATGCCTGTATCTCTCCTGCAATATTCCCAAACACTCACCAGAAGAGGATTCGGAGCCTGCCCCTGGGGCCCTGGATCAGCACTTCTCAGAGGGTCAATGTGCAGACAGAACCACCTAGAAACTCGCCACAAATGCTGCTTCCAAACCCCACCCCAGTCCCAGGCTCAGGGACCCTAACACGGCATCCAGCATGTCCGAGACCTCCTTGAGTGATGGTGGGGTGAGGATTCAGCACATTTGAGTGCAGAACTCTGAGCCTCCCAGCAGCTGGAACATCTCACATGGATGGGGCACCTGACTTCATTGCATCTTAGCAAGCCCAGGCCTACTGTCTCTTCCTTTCAACCTTACAAATCTTGGAGGGCCTATGTTGGTGTTTCCTTGCCTTTCAGGGTTTTGTAGTCTGTCTCCTGTCACCAATGTGCATTCATTCCCTTTGGATTGACTTTAAGGCCATTGTGTGGGACACTGGAGGGCAGAACAGTCACGGTTACTGAAAAGGGCATTTGCTACCTACAAAGCAGAGTGGAGGCTATTTTTTTATGTGAGTGGGTTGCTTCAGCCTGGAATGACATCATGTCATTATGAGTTGGTGAGAACCACTAAGGTCCAGGGAAGCACGGGGCAAGGAGGCCTTTTCTTCTAGCTAGCTCCAGATTCTTGTCCCTAGTTGGCAGCCCAAGAGTTACCCATCTCGTAGGAAACATCAAAAGGAACAGGACTTAGGGTAGTTTTAAACCTACTCTAAGAGAACAGAACAGCGTTTTGTTTTATTTTTTAACTTCAGCTGTGCACTCCTGGTCAGTTTGTGGGCGCAGTAGAGTGCAGATTCTGGGGCCTCATCCTACAGTCTCTGATATAGTTAGTTTATGGGTTTCAAATACCAGCGACTTGTGTACGGTAAGAGACCACAGTGGGTAGGGAGTTTGGAGCACATACTTCTAGAAAATATCCTGCCCTCTGTGAGTAAGGTGGCCTCTAGGGAGCTCAATGAGGAAGGGGTGGGTCAGTGCAGGGTAGAAGGAAGCGGAGAAGAGCCCTCACTTTTCTAACCAACATCCTATTCTTGTGGTAGACTTGGAAGGTGTAGGGCCAACTGCCTTCAGTCAAGAGCATTGGATATAACCTTGCTAGCACTTGGAGAAACTGGGCTGGTGGGAAGGGCAGAACAGGGACCTGCCCAGGAGAACAATCTGCTCAGCAGGGGAGGGTCCCCACAGCTTCTCTGACACCTGTGACACAAGCCAAGAAGGGGGTCCAGCAGGCCCAGGACTTCAGTGTTAACGGTGTCACCAGACTGTCTCCTAGTCAGAAAAAATGTGTCTCAGGCTGCTGCTGGCAACCTCGCTGCAAAGGCTCCTGAACAGTTCAGAAAATTGGAATGCCTCCCCCATCTCCCTCTGACCCGGACGGCCAAGCTACTGCCCTCTCTGGGCTTTGGTTAACTCTGCCTTGCTTTTCTCACAGAGTAGGAAGAAGAAAGGGACAAAGGGTACAGAGGAATTTGAAAATCAATTAAAAAAAAAAAAAGCTTCCTAGAGGGAAAAGCCATTTCCTGTCTTTTATTTTCCTCTTTTATTTTAATAACACGGTGTAGGCTCAGAAAAACATAAACATTTTTCTTCCCCAAACGGTTTTATGAATATTGTTCTGATAGAAATCTCCGGAAGATGGGGAGCTCTCCAGATTGTCACAACCTCGCAGTGACAGCATCTCTTTGTCTGGGCTGTTTTGCTCCAGCAATGTCACGGGAGCACAGCAGCCTCCCTGATAGGGCCCCACCCTCTCACTTGGAGAATGATTGGCCATGCATCCGCCCGGCTTCAGGGGCCTACATCAGTAGAAACCCCAGAACCCGCACTTTCCCCAGTCTGCAGAGAGCGAGGATGGGATGGGGAGTCTTTATCTCACTCAGTCACCACGCATCCCCGTGGCACATGGCCTCTTGCAGCTTCAGTCTCACCAGGGTCGTGGCTTATGGCTGTGATGCTCACCGTGGTGCATGGGCCCCTCCAGGCAACTGGAGTGCAAACCTGAAGTCTGAGAACCTCTGCGGGAGGGAGGTTCAAAGCCACCAAAGAAAGACCCTGTAATCCAGAACTCTGCACTCACAATACATGAGGGGGTTTCGAGACACCCCTAGCTCCCCCACAGCACATGATTGCATGCATGATGGATGTACCATCCTCTCTCTGGGGGCCTGAGTGCCATCTTCCAAGGAGGCAGCGCACAGCTTTCTCAGAGAAGCCACATACTCAAAACCACACAGAATAAAGTCCAGCTACAGAGCAGGTCTCGGAGTTCTCACGGCAGTGCCCGCCACCCCGCCATCTCAAGGTGGTGGCTCCAGCTCCCCCCTCACCTGTGATTTCCAAGGAATTGCTATCAGCAAAACCAGAATCCCCTGCAAAACACAAGCACGGGTCAGAATACTGCTTTTATTAACCTGCCCCATTATCCAAGGCCAAGGCTGCCCATTCCGCAGGGAGTGGGGTTAGGATTGAGAGGCTGGATCCACTCGGGAGCTACACATACATCCCTCTGGTACATGGCCGTGTGCAGCATCAATCTCACAAGGGCAGCAGCTGCGTGGCTATGATACTCAGAATGGTCCATGGCTCGGTCCCCACCAGAGAGCCTCTAGTGGATAAGCCTGGGCTTTGGGGTTTCTTTTTCAAAGGTCGACTGCCACCATTGTTCCAAGTCTGTTTTGCACCAAACAGACTTGGAACAATGCCCCAAAGCCCAGAAAGTTCATGTGCAGTTTTCTCCCAACTCCCTAACCTTGGTTCCCATATTTGTCCAAAGACAGCCTAAAAATTAACGCCACTTCCTCTCAACTTTTCAAAATCCATTTCCAAGCTGACGTGTCACCTCCTTCAGGAGGTCTCCCCTGACCGCTTCCCTGCCCCTCGGCATAATCTGCCTTTAATTCTCTTCTGTTCTCTTGATCCACAGGTCCATTCTACCTCCTGGCTGCTGGAATGACAGTCTCTGCATGAACTCACGAACAGGGCCTGTCCACATGTAGGAACACGTATGCACTATGCACACAGACGGACTTGGTTTCCAACCCCTCTACTGGTGACTCAAACCCCTAACTCAGCTTGAAAGGGCCTTGAGGGCAACCACTGTGTACCCCATCTCTCCTTGCCCCCGGGATGGCTAAATTGTGGGGAGGAGGGAAGAATCTGGTCATGCATGCTACCCTTCCTGACCATCATTCCAGCAGGGGCATTGGATCTCCTGCGCCCTCCCAAAGGTCCTCTTACCTATGGTTTCTGTCATCCAGACTGTATGGAGAGAGAGAGAGAGAGAGAGAGAGAGAGAGAGAGAGAGAGAGAGAACATGAATGTGAATATGAATATGAATGTGAATGCAGAAGTGAGCAGGCTGAAGGTCTGTTCTCACAGGCCATTCTCTTCCCACCCCACCCCCAACTCTGAGAGAGTTCTAAGGTCCTGAAGGTCTGAAGAGCCCATGCTAGGTAGGACCTAGCAAGCTCAGGGAGGCCTCTAACTCAACCTCCAGATCGGTACACAAAGAGGAAGAGGAGGCATTAGCCAGGCTCCCACAAAGCCAGCACCTCAGGAAGCCCTATCCAACACCATTGTCACTGAGCTTCCTAGGAAAGAGAAAGCCAAGAGAGACTGCAGTGCCCTCCCTTCTGTGGGGAGGGCAGGTCTCACTACCAGGCTTGTGAGCAGAGGTGCTAAAGGGCCTGCTTTAATGAGCCATTAAGAGCCAGGTGTAAATAACATTCCATGCTCCCTGAGGCCTGAGGCGGGTGCAGCTGAGGGAAATCATTTTACCCTCATTCCTGTCACCTCTGTGGCTGCTACAGAGGGATAAAAAAAGGCTTCTGTGGCTGGAATTTACCTAGGGAGCCCGTTCCAAAAGCTTCAAATAACAAACGGAAATAAAGCAATGGGCACATAGAGGAAGTGATGAAGCTGCCTTCCATGGGAATAAACCTTAGGAGTCAGGCCCTGTCCCTGAATTTACCCTCTGGCCTGCTCTGGGGCACAGCCAGTCTCCAAACCCTCAGGACAAGAACATTCAGAAACCAGCTTCTTTTGGGCCAACAAGAGGTGGACAAGATGTGGGGAAAAGAAGGCTGTCTAGATAAACTCCACCTTCTTTTGGCTCTGGATACGAAGTCAAAGATGGACGCTAGGACCCCAGGGAATACCACTCTCTTCTCCTCCTCCTCCGCCTGCAACCCAGGGTGGAGGTAAGTTATTGGCTGTGGCTTCCCAGACAGGTCCTGGCATCCCCTCCATGAAGTCAAGCACACTGGGGTTCTGTCTTTGGGCAGAGTAGTCCCTTGTTCCTTGATTCACATTTCTGCATCCAATATCACAGTGCCCATTCCATGGGATCCCAATTTGGCCACAGAAACTCTACACATCATTTTGGTGGCACCAAAGACCATGAACAGACATGACATGTGAGCTCCACACAAGCCTCCACCCAGCTTTGGTTGTGTTGGCTCGTCTTATGTCAACTTGACATGCAAACTGGAGTCATCTGAAAGGAGGGAGCCTCAATAGCAAAAACGCCTCTACATGTTCCACTGTATAATATTTCTTAACTAACCACTGAGGGGGTGCCATTGTGGTGGGTGCCACTAAGGGGGGGGTGCCATCCCTTGGCTGATGGTCCTGGATTCTACAAGAAAGCAGGCTGAACAAGTCATAGGAAGCAAGCCAGGAAGCAGTACCTCTTCATGGCCTCTGCATCAGCTCCTGCCTCCAGTTCCCTGTCCTGCTTGAGTTCCTGCCCTGATTTCCTTTGGTGATGAAACAGCAATGTGGACATGTAAGCCAGATAAGCCCTTTCCTCCCCAACTTGCTTATTGGTCATGGTGTTGCATCGTAGCAATAGAAACCCTAACTAAAACAGGCCATCACACACATACCCCTCAAGTCAGTGTCTGCACATCACAGACTACTTTCCTTGGTGTCCAAGGCCTTTTCCTGGACAGCTGGGGTAGAGGAGCAGGACTCCAACTCCTCTTTCCCGAATGCTCACAGCCTCCTGAGGGCAGCAAGGACCAGGTACACGCTTTGCTTAGCACACGTGTGGACTGGTGAGCTGGCAAACTGGCTGGCGTTCTAGAGGGTTGGGTACCTGGCCACATCGAGTGGTTAAAGAATGTGGGCACAGGTGTCTTGTCAGTCATCTTTATACTCCCATTCTGCCCGTGGATGTTTGATCATACAGCCCCACACATATATTCCTCCAGGCCTCTGAGACATCTCCGGGACTATGCCATCGTCATGGTGACTGTGATGATGTCAGTTAACTTTACTACTGAAAATGCAAAATGCATTGGGCGCTGTGCTACACAGAATCTCCATAAGCGACCTCGCTTTATCCTTACAAACCACCTGGGACACAGCCACTGTGTTTGTCACATTACCGTCTACTAGACCAAAAACTTGAGGGATGGTCTCCCTTGCTTAAGACCCCTAATGGGATAAGCAGTAGAGCAGCCATAGCCCAGATGATCTCACCTACCAAGACACTCACCTGGCAAAGCATACCTGGCACTAGGTACTGTGTTGGAGAAATGTTTCTATGCCCTATACCAGCATGAAGGACACCATCCTATCTTGTCTGCCATCTGCTCATCAGGCGACTGAGTTCTTGAAGCTGAGCTCCAGATAGGGGTATGGTTATGTGGGTGGCAGACTAAATCAACACCGCTGGGAGAGATTCTGGGCTCTACTTACCTTGGTCTGGGTTGAAGATCCGGAAGACATCGGGGCAGCTTACAAGGACCATCTCGCCTATTTGAGCAGGCTTCCAACATGTGATATTGTCCCACATGCCAGGACAACCTGGAGGAGAGAGCTACCATGAGTGTGTGCCTAGCCATATACACACCACATGTACACAAGTGTACATATACCACAACCAGACACAAACACACTATACACTTCCCACATATGCAAGTAAACATAGGCACAACATACAACACATACTATAGATGTGAACACACATATGCCCCTCCGTAATGGTAAAATATCAACTTGACTTGATTTAGAATCACCTAGGAGATGGTGGGGCACTCCTCTGGTGATGGGGAGGACATCTCCAGAGAGGATTTACTAAAGAGCAAAGATCTATCCTGAATGTGGATATTATCTGTGGGTGGGCTGGCATCCTGGGAAAAATAAAGCAAAGGAAGGAGGAAGCTAGTGGGGTGCTAGCATTCCCCATCTCTTTGCTTCTTAGGCACCATAACATAAGCTGAGCTCCTCTACTGGGCCTCCCCAACCACAAACAACACTCTAGAAACCGTGAGCTAAAATAAATCTTCCCTTAAGTTATTTCTATTAGGTATTGCAATTGGATGATAATAATGGTAAATTACAGCCACAAACCATACGCAAGTAACACACACACACAGACACACACACACACACATACACACATTTTGAATAAACTGCTCAGAAGTTGGCCTTTGTAGGAGGCAGTTTATGAGAATAGAAGGGACGTCTTCCTGGGTGGGAAAAGCTGGCTCCTGCACCTGGAACAGCGCTCCAGGAGTAGTTCAGAAAGCCACTGTGGGAGCTTCAGAGCAGGAGGCTCTGTGGAGAGCCCTCTTCATGCCACAGTTCACCTGAAGCCTGCCAGACTCCTGTGTTCCCCTAGCCTCCCCACCACTACAGGATCTGGCCTCATATTCACATCCACAGTGAGTCTCACTTCTCCATGGGAAGTGGGGTTGAGGCCAGACCAGCTGGCCTGAGGCTGCACCCCACAGCCCACCTCCTTCCCGGCATAGGCTTGGAGCAATGATCTACCACCCACAAAGCTGGCCTGTGAAGTGAGGTCACAGCTCCCCCAGCCGAGAGGATGGAAAGTATCCAGACAGAAGCTCGGAAGTGACCACAGAAAGACTTGGAACAGGAGGAGGTGATGGAGGCAGAGTCCTTGAGGAGACTAAGGTCAGAGCCTTGTTGTGGGAATTGGCTGGCAGAAGGAAAGGGACCAGTACATAGTGAGACTTCAGAACTTCAGAATCCCCAAGTCTTCCTGGAATGAGGAAGAGTATGTCAGGCTTGCCTAGCTCTGATTTGGGAGGTTTTGGTAGGTCCTGGGATTCCTGTCCTTCTGTGGATTCTCTCCCCCTCTGGCCACCATCTCCTCTCTCTCTCTCTCTCTCTCTCTCTCTCTCTCTCTCTCTCTCTCTCTCTCTCTCCCTCCCTCCCTCCTTCTCACACTGCAGCAGCACTCAAGGTCAAAAACAACCACTTCGCTGCCAAATCTGAGGAACAATTTCAACTCCAGCCG
>NC_022029.1:41727587-41749979 GCF_000317375.1 Microtus ochrogaster
GACTACTACTGACCTCTAAGCCCTTAGGAAGGAAGTGAAAGAGGTAAAATAGTCTCCAAAGGTACCCTGGGCCCCCACTACCCTTCTTTCTGTTCCTTCCCAGCAGCACCCTCGAGACCATATACTGTTGTGGAGTGTTTAACTGGTCAAAGATGTGTTACATTTGTTTAGGAGGAGGAGGAGGAGAAGTGAGAAGGAGGGAGCCCAGGATATACCACACACAGGGGTCAACAAAGGCAGCACGTATAGTGACATAGCAGAGAGTGGGTGACAACGGTGGAGGGGGTCTGGAGATGAGTTCAGAAGCAACAGAGAGCTTTGGGAAAGGAACCTGTCCTACAGAGGGTCTACAGATGGAAGAACTTTAGTGTTCCCATAAGGAAAGTGAGTGACTGCCCACGCCCCACCTCCCAGGACTGCTAGGGGGACTAGCCAGTTCCTATGCAGAAAGTTCTATGATCAGCACCACGCTGGGTCCATGCATGTTGGTCATCACTGGCTTTAGTTTTGTTATTTCAATTAGATGTTCCTCAAATCACTCCTTCGAGGGGGAGCCCTACTGAGGAGATAGAAGCTCAATGACCAGATGCTGACAGGCTCAGAGGAAACCTGAGCAGGCAAAGGGGTGGCCTGGGCAGGCTTCATGACAGCATGGTTCCTCTGTCATAGTCATGACTTCTGGCAGCCCACGGTATTCTCAGCTTCTAGGTCTCGGAGAAGTTAGACCCTGCTGCTTTGGCATCCACACTAGTACTCTGGCCTGTGACATCCTGCCCGTGGAATGACATCCTCTAGGAGTTAGCGACATTGCTAAAGCTCTATATGCTGAGTCCTAGTGCGCAGAGACTCAGAGGACCAGAGGAGGAAAGTCACCTATGTCCCAAGAGGCCATTATCAAGGATTCCTGTCCACCCAGGACGTCTAGCCAGCACACAGTTGGCTGTGACATCATGTTTTTGAAAGAGACCCAACAGCACATCTTTGGCTGCCATGGTCCGTGCTAACTGTGAAATACCCATGGAACATGACCATGTCTGGCCCATACCCCAGAAGCCCTGGCCAGCAGATGTTCCCATAATTGGAGCATTAGGCCCTGGCACAACCAGCTGTTCCTCTAGCTGATAATGCTGAGGTAAGGGGGCCACATAGAGGGCACCGATGTAAGAGCTTAGGGACAAGGAGTGGCAGCAGCCAGAATCCTGAGCTGGGGACCAGCGGCTGAGGCAGGATAAGTAATTCATGGTCTTAATGAAAGCTTTACCAGTGATTTCACTGTGCCCGGTGGACATGAAGCTCACAAGAAGATAAAGCTGTAGGAAGGGCAGGGCATCCCTCCTGAATCTGCCTAAAAGAGCCCAGATTTATGATATAGTCTCCTCCACTGTGATTCAAAGTCTAGTGTCAGAGCAAGGGCCGGGTGTCTGTTGGTACCCCCCAACTATAAATGGCCAGATCTGGAATCTGGAACAGAGAGTTCACAAGAGAACTCTCAGGGATGGCAAGAATCACTGGGACTACTTTGTGGTGTATCTGCCAAGTTCCTTGCCCAGGGTTTCCAATGATGTACCTGTCACAAGCCTGGAATTTCTCCCAGTCCTTCATTTTGTCCCCAGTTTTGTCTTCTCACAAGGCCAGGCTATCAAGAAAGCCCAGAAAAAAAGACCTCCAGGACCCCAGGACCTACAAGACTCACCACCTATAAAGACTCACCACCTTTAGGCAGGACAGGAGGTGGGCTCATAAGAGGCCTTTAGGTTTTCTGACTGAGGACAGAAACTTACATCCCCACCACACACAGAGTGAACACGTGCAGTTTCCAAAGCTCAGAGCAGTTAATTTTGTGCTAACTGAAGCCCTCACAATGCCTGTGCTCCTGCACTCTGCTAACTGAAGCCCTCACAATGCCTGTGCTCCTGCACTCTGCTAACTGAAGCCTTCACAATGCCTGTGCTCCTGCACGCTCCTCTCCTTTTCTCTCCCTTTCCTACTTTTCCTTCTCATTTGCTCATTAATTCAAAAGAGATTCAGCGAAGACATAATTAGTTCAGCAGTGCAGATGAAGCAAAAGCAGCCAGTCTGGGCCTCGCGGAGTTCACAATGGTCTGGAATGCTGTGCTGAGTGAGTGAGATGCTAGTTTCCTATTGGGGCTGGAGGTTTATAAGGAAATTAAGCATCTTTGGGCAGCACATGTTACTATCATACCATCCTGGAGGAAGGAGGCCGGAAATGAGTCTCCCCTAGCTCACCTAGCAAGACTGCTAGAGGCTTGAGGGGATGAACCTTTCAATAACCCCAGATTCAAGAGGTCACCAGTGTCTTTTGGCTTCTGTTCCTTCCCCCTGGCTTCAAAATTAAGAGCTTTGGCATCTAAGCCTCCTCAACTCTCCCTTCTCCTCTCATGTTTAAAGACTTTCATGATCACTCCGCATTCATCCAAGTAACCCAAGGCCCTCTCTCTATTACCAGATCATGGGAAGATGCCCTTTGTCAGGTAAGGTCACGCATTTGCAGGTGTCGGGGACTGAGAAAGAAGAACGTGTCCCTAGAAGGTAGCAGAGAATCTTTCTGTGTCTGTCATAGAGGATGTTTAAGATACTATCCAGGTGATCTAGTTTTGTGGATCAGAGAGATGACACATTGCCAAGAATGGGACATAAAGTCATGCCAAGATCTGGTGGTAGCCCAGGGATCACAAAGGAATTGATTCAGTACTGAGTGACAATGGTCTTGTACCCTATAACGATTTGACACTTGTATTGGTTTAATAAAATGCTGATTGGCCAGCAGCCAGGTAGGAAGTATAAGTGGGGCAACCAGAATAGAATTCTGGGAAGAGGAAAGGCTCAGTCTGCAGTTGTTACCCAGACACAGAGGAAGCAAGATGAGAATGCCTCACTGATAAAAGGTCCCAAGCCACGTGGCTAAGACAGACAAAAATTATGGGTTAATTTAAGATGTAAACATTAGTTAATAAGAAGCCTAAGCTATTGGCCAATCAGTGCTGTAATTAATATAGTTTCTGTATGATTATTTGGGTCTGGGCAACCGGGAAACAAATGAGCAGTCTCCGCCAACAATTCAGAGTAATGGCAGTAAAGATGGGTAGGACTGTGTCGGACAGATCAAAAACAGGAACAATAGGTCATGGTGAAGACAGGACTGGAATACAGCATTGATGGCTAGCACTCTCCAATGTCATGTGACTACTACTGACCTCTAAGCCCTTAGGAAGGAAGTGAAAGAGGTAAAATAGTCTCCAAAGGTACCCTGGGCCCCCACTACCCTTCTTTCTGTTCCTTCCCAGCAGCACCCTCAAGACCATATACTGTTGTGGAGTGTTTAACTGGTCAAAGATGTGTTACATTTGTTTATGCTGCATTTGTTAAATGATGTAAAGATGTATTGCTTTGCCTGCCTAAGGCAACTGATTGGTCTAATAAACAGCTGAATCGCCAATAGTTAGGCAGTAGAGGGTTAGGTGGAGCTGGTAGGCAGAGAGAATAAAGAGGAGGAGGACTATAGGTTGAGGGAGAGAGAGAAGAGAACAAGAGAGAGAGGGAGACACCACACGAAGTAGGACATACAGAATGAAAGAAAGGTAAAAATCCCTGAGGCAAAATAAGATGAGAAGAAATGGGTTAATTTAAGTTCTAAAAGCCAATGGGACAAGTATAAGATAAGGTCAAGCATTCATCACTACTAATAAGTCTCCATGTCATGATTTGGGAGCTGGTTGGGGGGCCTGAAAGAAAGCCTGTTACAAATACAACAGGTCTCAATGTTCCAACAGGGAAGGAGCCTGGGTCTCTTAATGACCAAGCAAAACTAAATTCTACCTTCCCACTATAGCTAACCATACTGACTGATGACTTATATAAGAAAAAAAAAAACAGTCATTGTTATAGTTTTTGGATTTTAAGCCTGGCTCATAACTGCAACATAGCCTATGAGATAATGACTCTCCTATAAGAGAGGTAAGAAAGTATCACTGTTGTCACCCTGGTTTCTGACTTGAGCATCTCTATGGATGGATGATGAAATGAATGGGTGTGAAGATGGAGAGATGGATGCTTGAATAGGTATATGGATGGGGGTAATGGGTGGGTAGGTAGTAGGTAGAAGGGTGATGGATGGACAGACAGACCTGTCACAATGTAAGAACTAGTTAGACACCAAATAGTGAGAGAATTAGACAAGTTGAAAATCATGTTTGACCTCACATATGCTGGGTTTGAGAGAGTAGTAAGGGCCAAAATCAAACCAGACGAGAATGGGTAAGGTGGCCAGGGTAGCTAGATGATTATCCAGTGAGAAAGTGAGTTCACAGAGCACTCAAGAGTGCTGAGGTTTAGAAGCGGAGCTGGCAAAGAAGGCTGCAGAGCAAAAGAGGGCAGGGCAGTGAGACATCAGCCAGGAACGTGGGTTTCTGAGAGAAGATGCTCAAGTTCCCACCTTTAGAGTGGGTCTTGATCCCCCTAGAGCTTGCTTCAATTGAGGGCTCCCCGACCCAGTCCCTCCTGGTGACCTCTCTCTACTCCCCAGGGCACCAGCCCTGACTTCAGTCCTCCCAGCTCAACCCACATAAACCCGACTGAGGAATGAGGGCATCGTGAGCCAGGAGGTGCTACACACTTTGAGGGTTGTGTGCACCTTCCTTTCGACATGACACTCCATGCCAAGCAGCAGAGACTCTGTGACAACAGGGAAGACAGAATCCACTTAGGCGAGGAGCGGAGAGAGAGTGCATGAGCCATTAGTCTTTGAAGGGAACAGAATGAGGAGCTAATTAGAGGTTGTCATGGTGATGATTCTGTCCAGTTCCACATAGAGTTCAAAACTCATGAGCCCAGGGACACCAGAGTGACAGACAAAGCCACGGCTCTCTCTTCTTTTCAAGATCCACCCAGGCATGTGCAGGTATTCTTAAAGAAAGTCCTCCATTTGAGCGTGAAAAACAATTCAATTTCCTGAAAAAAAAATCACTTGACAGCCAAGGTTTCTTGTCTCATCAAATGAACGCCACCCCCTTTCCTGTGATGTGAGTTCTAAAGGGAAAGGGGCAGAGCTGAAGACCGCATATCTCCAAATGTGAGCCCAAGCCAGCAACACACCTGACAACCTCCCAGAATGCAGATGCTTGGGCCCCAGCCAGCCCAAGACATCCTGTACAAGATACCCCGGGACCACCCTACAACCTGTGCTTAGCAACCCCCCAGGAGAGTCTGATACATGCTTGATTTCCAAATGGACCAGCTTCTGGAGAATATTTCTCTGAGAAAGTTCCTCAGAGCAAGGGTTTCTACAGACACCCACTTCGTGCTTGGGCCTGGTCAGTGTTAGAGCAGCTGGAAGGCCAGCAGGGTCAGAGTGGGTGGGGGTTGAGTGGGGCTAATCTAGGCACTTGAACTCTACCTAGGCAACCTGAAGGCCTCTCTCCTGACCTGCCCCAGAGCTGCAGGCCGTGCCCATCACTTGCAGCATCTGGCGCTCCCTAAAGACTAGCCAGACACCAGCTTTTCTTAGACACAGGATGGTTCCCAGGCTCACGGCTCAAAGCCCTATGAAAGAGGAGGTGGTGCTGGCCACAATCTAGACAAACCAACCCTGACTCAGTTAGAGGGATCAAATGGCACTACATGGCCTGTGGTATATAGACCAGCCCCAGGTCCCGTGCACAGCAGGCCCCTCTCCTTGTCCTCCTCTTCCTCCAAGGGCACAGCGCAGCAGAAAGGGAACTCCCCAGTCAGGAGTTCTGGGCACCCACCCAGAGCTGGCTGAGACTCTCCGTGTGACTTGCCAGTGACAGCACCTCTGGCTCTAGCCGCTTCATGTGTCATACAGCAGAGCCAGACTCAGAGTTGGCTCAAGTCCCAAGCAGGATCAGGGATTTGAAAAGAGAAGCAAAACACTGAAACATACCTCCATCCCAGATCCTCGTCTCAAGAAACCCCTTCAACACTTGCTCAGAATGATGGGGTGGTATTTCTGACCCTGAACATCAGGAAGATGAGGGAATATAGGTGCCTCCCCAAGACAGTAATCCCCACCTCACAGGGCCACACAACGGCCTCGCCTCCAACACACCAGGCTTTCGTTCCAACAGACCCTGTTTACTAGAAATGCCATGGCTGTCCCCTAACCTTATACTAGATCTGAGAAATCCCTGCCACCAGTGACAGCATCACCCTGTTAAAGTCACTTGTGTGCAGTGGTGATGCTGGTGGGAACACCCGCCTCACTGCCAGCCATATGAAACAGCATAGTACACACCATCATGTGTGGTATAGAAGCTGACTAAATCCTTGGCCCATGGAATCTACTAAACTGTACTTTTAATGTTATTTCACAGTGTATTTAACTTCTTGATTTTACTGTAAAGCATTCTGCCATGTTGTGTATTCTCACACAACGCCTGTTTACAGTCTCTGAACTGCACGATGTGGCCATGTGCAGGGGCTGACCAGACCACCAAAGCCTGTATTCCTGCACTGGGTGGTGATTTAAGAGGTTCACCATTCTCAGATGGCCCTGACATTGAGAAACCAGTGTGTGTGTGTGTGTGTGTGTGTGTGTGTGTGTGTGTGTGTGTGTGTGTGTGTAAAAGCTGCCCTGAGCTCAGCTGAAGCAAACTGGCAGGCTTTCTTCTTCACTTTCAAACATGTCCCAAAGTTACCACTACTTTCTTTCTGGCAGTGTCTACACAGATCAGTGCTCAGGGACAACAAACTGGAGAAGCAAGAGGAGACTGCAGCTGACCAATCCCTACTCTCCCCAACCAAGGCCAGCACCACAACACAGCTCTTAACCCTTGCCACTCCCAGATATAATGAGATCTTAGCCTGATTCACCTGCTCCATGCCCTTTCTCCCACACCTGATACCACGTGGGCACAGTGATGGAGGTGGTTCTCTAGAGTTACCAACCTTGGACACAAATCTTGGACACTTTCCTACCATCTGGAGGCTCGCTCTGAGAACACACCTCCTTGGAGCCTGCGCCCTGATATTGCTGACTTTGGCTGTGGGTGGGAAGGGGCTGTCCGTTGGTACCTTAGAGTGTTCCTAGGGACTTCAATGACACTGCAAAGTACGGTGAGACAGTTCCCGCGCCAGGGTCACAAGGTTGTTTAACCTGACAGCCCAGGTGAACACACCTCTAGGGGCAGGCATAGGCTCATCTGAGGCTCAGGAGGACATGAAGACCGTCCCTCAGAGGCTGACAACAGGGATGAGCTGTGCAGAACCCCGGCGTGGTGCACAGAAACTGCCTATTCAGATGCTTGTTTGCAGCAGATCAGACCGCAGGCCCTTTACACTGCAGATTTGATGGATGCTGCACTCATCACAGCCTTCCCAAGGGGCCTTCCTCCCTCTGCCCTTGCCCTTCCTCCGTGGACTGTCCACCAATGAGGCACTTACACAGACACACATTGCTGTTGTGCCGTTCTGCTCCGAGCAAGGCAGGCCCTCTTGAAGACAGACCCAAGGTCGCCTTCTTCGTCCCACAACTCACGTTTCCAGCCAAGAGGAGAGCTAGAACTGGGGAGCCTTTTCACTCTTCAACTGCCCTGTAGGATTGGGGGAGCTGGGATCTCTGGACCTATCCAAAAGTACACACTGACTCTTACCACCTGGGTGCGGGGTTTTAGATGATAGACAAGGAAACGAGAAAGGGATTCTCTGAGGGAATAACTTCATCTTCAGATGGAAAGAAGCACACTGCTGACTTAGGATGACAAGCTGTGAGCAGATGTGAGCGCTGAGAACCCAAGTGTATCCGCTAACACACACTCTCTAAGCCCCCCCCCTCCACCATAGTTCTCACCTGAGGTAAGCCACTGCTACCTAGATTTGCTCTCCCACACTCCCTCCTCTCCTCAGCTCTCTGAAGCCAGAGCTGGTTCTCAATTCTCCACTGTGACAGGATATTTGATCACACTATGGGAAAGGTGTCTTCTGGTGGGTTTAAAGAGCTGAATGGCCCGTAGATCTGAATGGCCCATAGCTAGGCAAGAGAGGCTAGGCAGGACTTCCAGGGGAGAGAGGAACTGGAGATGAATCTAGGTGCTCAAAAGATGCCAGTGAGACACTGCGGGGGGTCAGACAAACAGCAGGGAGGAGAGGTAGAGAATCACGTGGCAGAACTTAGATTAATAGAAACGGATTAATTTACGTTATAAGAGCTCGTTGGGAACAAGCCTAAACTAAAGGCCAAGCTTTATAATTAACAAGAAGTCTCTGTGTCATTATGTGGGGGCTGGCAGTCCAAGAAAGTCCAAACGCATGTGCGACTCCACTACCCTCTCTTTCAGAAAGCCTTTCCAGACAGTTCCAAGTGGTAGCTACCGCGTCAGAAGAACTCTGACCTAGCAGAAGGTGGGAAGCCTTTAGGGAGACTTGCAGATGCTGAGACGTTGAGGTCCTCAAGCCCTTCCTGCTTCCTGCAGATGACAGCTGCTAGGTATTAATCCCCCTCCATGATACCCAAGAAAATGGAGGTGTGACATGTCTTCAGAGGTGATATGGAAGGGATGCCGGGCCTCGAGGCAACGTGTTCCAGTGACTAAGAACGTAGATGGCACCAGTTCAGGACCCCCTCTCAATAACCCTTGTCCTTAGCAAGGTGCAGGATTTCCTTGCACCTCTTTCTTCATCTAGGAAGCAGGAGTGATTACAAACAGCCTGTGCCCGTAGTGGTCTCCCGCTGCTCCTGGCTCACCTGCTGTCCCATGCCCACCCATCCCTCAGACTGGTTTTCATAGCGCTAGCTTCTCACCAGAACCTCCTGGGAGCTATTGAATGTCATGTAATTATGTCAAGCCAAGATTCTGGTTTAATCTGGACTGTGGCTTGGCAATGCTCTCCTCAAAGATTCCCTGGTGGGTGGGTATTCCAAGCTACTCGAACCCTTTCTGCTCCTCCTGGCCTTCACCTCTCTTCTCCAGGGAAGCCCTTCCCTCCGCCACTCATCCCTTCTTGTATCAGTGCCTTCAGAGAAGAACACCCTATGGACAAGCCTGTCTTATCAACTCCTTTGACCCGGTGTACAAGTGAGGAGTGTAATTACACTGTGCATAGCCTCATGTGGTATGCCTTCACCTCTCTTTCCTCCCCTCCTGAAAGTGGCCATTTGGGACCAGTGGCTCCAGGTCAGGAGGCAGGCCACATGGGGTCGACCCAATGCTAAGGTAGACAGGCACTGGATAGCTATTATCCTCAGAACCCACTTTCCCAGACATGCAAAGAAGCCACTAGATCAGAGATTCTTCACACAGGCTTTTGGTTTCCTACCACTGTGTACCTATCTGTCCCCCTTCCTCAGTTTCCCTACTTGCTGTGGGCTAGAGTCCACTTTCTGGTCTGGCAGCAAAGCAGACATGCCCTGCTGGGAGGACCTTCCCCCCCCCCCGTCAGTATAGAGCTGGTCCGGCAGAAATTCTGTTAACTGGGCTGCAGTTTAATAAAGTCTTCAAGCAGATTGTTCTCAGAAGAGCTAGGTGAATCCAGAGAGAAAGGTGCACCTCTTGGGATGTCGTGGAGCCCCACCCTCAGGCAGATTCAGCCTGCTCTGCAGGAGAGGAGCAGGAGAAAAGCATGACATCTCCCAGATGCCCACCCAACCTCCCCTACACCTGTAGGGGGAGCTGGAAGAAGACCCCTGGGTCTTACCAGGAGCTGTGCCTCTCCCTCAGGACATGAACTGCTAGGAAGAACAATTTTGTTTTTTTTTTTGTTTTTTTTTTTAATCCTTGGGATCATTTGAAGGATCAGGCTAAAGTAATATGCGGCCACATCCATTGAATGGTATAGGAGCTCCACATAACCAAAGCCCTGGGCTTGGCTTCTGCTTTCCACCCTGGCTTCTGCTGGACCCATCAGATAGGAAGTGACCCCACGCCCTTACCTCCAGCTGGCCAGATGCTCTATAGCCCAACCACACAGCCGTCACAGCTGTGCCCCTGCTGCCACTGGTCCCAGGTGGCCTCTAAACCAGCTTGTGGGCATCTGCTATCCAGACCAGGCCCAAGAAAAAATGGTGGCTGCTTGAAGCTACCCAGAAGAGCCTATCCCAAGACGGTCACAAGGAGAGCCACCCAGTGTCACTGACAAGGGCAGATGTAGAATACCATGGCCTCAGAAGGTGTTCTGAAGACTCCAGAGTTTCACACCCTCCCACCCCTTCTACAAAGCTAGCCTACACATGCCCAGGACACCAGGACTGTCTGCCTCCTCACTCACCTGGGGAAGACTCATTTAGGCCCATCAGGTCATTGGCCCTCTGGATCCTCTCCAGGCACATGGCTTGCTCCTTCTTGAAGATGCAATCAGAGTGCATAGCAATCGCCTGTAGGACAAGAGGAACAGAGAAAAGAGCAGGGAGCTCCAATGACACCCCCTCTGCTTTAACTTAGAAGTAAAGTGTTACTAAGGAGGAGGGTGACAGACCTCAGACCAGCAGGGGCACCAACATCTGCTTTGTCACAGATGCCGTGAGGTCTCTCCCCAGACCCCAAATCAATGTGTGGGACCCACAGGCTCCTGAGCCTTAGTGTGTGTGGATGCATGCTGGATAAACACTGCAGAGGGATGGGTTTGGGTTTCATCATTTTTCTGTTGCAGATGTGTACTAAGTAGAGATGTTATTCAACTTGTTCCAAGACACATGGTCAGGTAGCAGGGTTTGAGTCTGATACTCTGGCTCCTGCTGCACTTTAGGGGAAGATGGGAGCTGGTAAACTGAGAGCTATAGGAGCAAGTCTTCCTCAGCAGACAAAGGGGTAATGGCAGGACTCAGGGCTCTCAGCACTCTCTTTCAAAGGAGGAAAGACAGGCTCAGAGGGAGAATGGTTCAAAGCCCCTCTCAGTTCCCACAGCAGGAGCTTTACAGCCATACCCTGTTAGCACGATAGATGGCCAAGTTCATGTCCATCAATCCCCACATCAGAAATTATTCCCGTGGCAAAGATTTGAGCTCCCAAGGGCCATGTCCCAAGATAGATTCAACCCCAGCTGCTCACAGAGAGAGGAATGTGTCCATCCTGTCATATAGGGAGATACAGATCAGGATGCTAGGGACCTGGGGCTCGAAGGACAGTCTTGTCCTGGCCCGAATGGAACTCTCTTCCTGTCCTTACCTTCACCCTTGCTCTAGAGATATCTGCACAGAGGACAGGGCCCTGAGTTTAGATGTCAGAGGGTCTCATGGGATGGGGACCAGAAGATCATTCTGTGGCCCTAACCTGCACACCGTGGAGCTATCCAGATTCTATGCAGCTCTAAATGCCGCCACACTTGTCACCATCTTAATAGACCTGCAAGTTCTGTGACAACTTCCAGTCCAATCAACACCAGTCTTGAGGAAAACCATTTATTTAATTCACACCACAGAAACGTGAGTGGTACAGTGTATGTGTGTATGTGAGTGTGGGGGGGGGGGTGAGTGTTGGCAGAAATTAACAGACGTGACAGCCTAGGGGACGCCTTGGCTGAGAGAACACAGAAATAACTGGTTCTCCAGGTGGAGACTGGGTACCCCTGTGGAGGGAGACGCGGGGCCCTTACCACGGGCAGCAGGAGGAGAGCAGTCAGGGAGCACGGCAGGGCTCTGGCCATGGTGCTTCCGGCCCGGCCTCGGCTCTGGCTGCTGCTCCCAGCAGTGGAGAATCAGCAGCACTGTCCACAGGCTAAAGGGAAGGAAAGACAGCACAAGGTGTCAACAGCAGTGGGTTCCCAGTCCAGGCTTCCAGACCTGGTAAATCCTCAGGGCCTGAACTCCTTCTCTTTCACCCTTCTGTCCTACCAACATGAGTTGAGTACCATTTGCATGAGCCCACAGTAGGGCACCACATGCGGGTACATGCCAGCTCAGCCACTAGGCTACTGGAACCCTCGAAGGCAGCTCTGCAGTAGACCAGCTGTCTCCACGTCTCAACATTCTCTGCTTCCACTTGGAACAGCATTTTGGCTGGCATATGCATGCTCACCTAGCTGTGACATTTACCAGGCTCCCTTTTTCTCAGGCACAAGCGTGAGCCTCTTGTGCAGGGCACACATGCTCCCAGCTCCTTCTCTTTCCCTTCTAAGTGAGGGCCACCTCTTCAAGGGGAGGTGGGATGATATCCCAGCAGCTGGAGAATGACGCTGGAATCGAAGCCAGGATCACAGTGCAGTCTGGCATCAAGACACCATTCCAGGTTGTGTGGCCTAGCCAACTCCAAACAGTTCTGGTATGGAGCAATAAACTTCTAGAGCACCTGCTCATTCTGAGAGGGCCTCTTTGCTCCCACTGCATCCTTGGGACAAGTACATTCCCCTTTCATCCTGCCCCACCACACTTTGTCCTTAGTGACGGCTAAGGGGTATGCTCACATCCTAGTGCTCCTGGCCCTCAAGGACAGGTGTGTGAGGACCAGCACCCCAGAAGGGATCAGAAAAGCTACAGATAACTGAGGAAACTGGGGGAACTGAGCGCACAGATCATCGGAGCCTGTTCTGCTTCTCCAATTGACCATTGGTGGAAATGCTTTGCCATTCAGGAGTTCTTAGGAATGTTTGCCCTTGGATCAAAACCAACAATGCGAGGCTACTCGCTGCAGCAGCATCACACTGGCCCTGCCAAGCAGAGCACTGTCATCCCTTCAGAGTGATGCTGCTTATGACTACATTGCTGTGGGAAGGATTATTAGGTAGCCCTGTCAGAGCATGGCTAACACAGAGGGGCTTCACTCTGGAGGCGCGAGGAGCTGAAACAAGCCTGTCCCCTGTACCCACATGTCCTGTGTGCCCAGATTTTGTCACTGATGCCTCTGTGCCTCTGGTGTGTGGTCTTAACATCCTCGTTCAACCCTTTTGGCTCCATGAGGTGATAAACAAATACCCAAAATGAGGAATGAAGAGCAGCGATAGGAAGATGAAGAGAGGAGAATGTCCCTCCCCAGTCTTCAGCTCGCTCAGAGATGCTGAGGAGGCCTCAGACAGCTGATAAGACTGGGAGAAAGGGGCAAGTAGGGCTGGGTGGGCTGGGAGGAAGCTGGGAACAGACATAGGTCATGCACCTAGGCTTGAGTTCCTATTCCTCCCCCAAGGCTCTTTACTCTCCTCGTAGCTACAGGCAGCCTTGGTTGTGGTAGCGATGGCTCCCCCAAAGGCTGTGGTCACCTCTACCAGTCTGAGATCCCAGACTCTGCCTGCAGAAATAACTTCAGGCTTGACTAGGATAGAGGAATATCTAGTTCTGGGTACCTCAGCAGGAGTGAGAAGCCATCATTCCCAGCTACTCCAGAACAGAAAATCCACTAAGAACAGAATGTCATCTGAGCTCAGAGCTGAATCTCTTTCGATGAAGACTCCAAAACAGAGCTGTGATCCCCAGGGAAACACTTTAGGAGCACACTGTCCCCAGACATATCTACCTCCTCTCCATCCCAGATCCTTGCAGCCTAGTGCAGCCTGGGGCCAGCTGCCAGGCTGGCCCTCCAATTGAGTTGTGGAGACAGGCTTATAGGGGCTCTGCATCAGTCCTTGTAAGGGGACAAAGAGAGCGGCAGCCCTAAGGTCCTCTCTGGTGGAGGGAACATACCGGCAGAGAGCCAGGGGGTGGGCACTGGTATTCTATCCTTTCCCTCTCCTTGTCTCTCCACCCCCCTCTCTGAAGCAAATGAGCATGAAACCATGCCATGTCCACAGACACTAGCCCACCCTAACCCACAGGGCTTCCACCACCTGTGACAACACCTTCCCTCGGAAGTCCCTTTATAGAGACCCAGAGCAATGTACAGAAGACACTACTGTGGGGAAATTACTAGCTCACAGACACATTGAGGTCACGCCAATTCCAATTGGTCTTAATAATAAAAAGCTAGAGTCAAATATTAGAAGGTGAAAGCTGAAAGATCAGAGAAGCAGAGCAGCCAGTCATTAGTTCTTAACTCTACAAAATCCTCAGAACCAGGGGGGCGAGATCCTGTCTCTATGAATCCTCGGGCTCAATACCGTGAGCTCCTGTCTCCTCCCACCTTACAGTCCTCTTTCCACGCCCAGCCATATCCCTTCCTGTCTCCTCGGTGCGGAGATTAAAGGCTTATGACTCCCAAGTCCTGGGATTAAAGGTGTGAGCCACCACCGCCTGGCTCTGTTTCTCTTTGAGACTGGATCAATCTACTCCAACCCAGGGTGGCCTTGAACTCACAAAGATCCGTCCGCCTCTGCCTCCCAAGTGCTGGGATTAAAGGTGTGTGCCGCCACTGCCTGGACTATATGGCTAGCTCCTGCACTCTGATCTTCAGGCAAGCTTAATCTGTTAAAGCGCTCACTAAATATCACCTCACATCACCCTCCTGCAGATATGGACGGGGATCCTTGGTTCTGTGTGCAGCCTCCCAGACAAATCACAATCCAGGGAGAAATCCATAGATCTGACACAGGAGCCATGAGGGCACACAGGTAAGTATCTTCCCTTGGAGCAACCACTAAGCTAGAGCTAGGGATCTGGGTTACCATTGCTGCTCCACCTGATCCCCACCACAGAAGGCTCGGGGCCTGGCTTCTCCTCCTGACTCTGGAGACCTCACATAACACGGCTCTCTGCGCTTCCAGTGCATCCGGACTGTTTCCACTCTTTCCCGGTAGCACCTAGCACACGGTTTCCACAGTCCTCCACAGGCCGCCCTCCCACATGTCCCCTGGATCTGCCACATCAGTCTGCTGCCTCTGCCTCAAAACTCCTTGGAGATGCAAAGTGTCCCCGTCTTGGAATGAGCCAGGCCTAAAAGACACCCCTAGCTTGAGGAGGGACATCAGGCCCTTTGACTGGGCCAACCTGCATGCCCTCCCCACCCCAGTGCTCCCTGGGCTCCTAACGGTGCTAGGCAGGTGGCTCTGAGAACAGGGAGGCTCTGCCTCCACGCTCTTAGAGGAAGAGAAGTGGGAGGTTCCCCCTGGAGATTTTAGTCTTGACCTCAGGCAAAGTACTTAAGCTTCCTGCTTAGCCTCTACACGTTGTCTGCAGAGTGGGAATGAAAACCATGCCTGTGGCAACAGCAGCTTCAGGGGTGTGCCACAGACTGGCATCTGCAAGGTGTCTCCCACTCGTCTTCCTGATTCTCGTGTCATTGTGCCGTCACCTCCGCCCTGTGTCACATTCGCCGGGAACAGCAGGCTGGTTGCACTCTATCTCCTAATGGCCAGTCCTTTCTGAGTACTCCCTGTGTGCTGGGCGCGCTTCCAAGTTACACCCGTCAACTCCTGCAACCTGACGGACACTCATGAAGTGGCTCCTGGCATTATCCTCGTTCTATAGTGTAGGTGACAGGGGCACAGAGAGACTATGCAACTTCTCCAAGGCCACACAGGAAGTACCCCCACAGAGCTAGAAAGTGGTTCCAAAGCATATGTCCCTTGGCTTCTGGTCTATCACTTGTAAAGGAGCCTGCTGCAGTCTCTGGTCACTTTTCACCTGCCCAGAGCTATGTAGATCCTCTACCATTGGCTGCCATTTGCCTGTGCATATGCAGCCCTACCTGTACCTGTCTCCCTATTCAGAAAGAGCCACTCCGAAGAGAACATTTCAGTCCTGCCTGAGATCAACTTGAAAAGCCACCTCATCGTGGAGAAGCTGAGGCCAGAGCGGGGAGGTGTTTCCCAACGTTACAGGGCATAGAGCCTAGAGGCGTGACTGACAGAAATGGGATGTGGATAGAACTTGAGGGGGTCTAGGAAACCCCAGAACATCCCCCACCCCTCCAGCCACCCTCCCTAGGCCCCAGCAGTGCTGAACTGAGCTGAGCAGGAACTGACAGCAGCAGCCACATCACCAGTCAGCACACTGGAGAATTGGTGACTCACGGACCTCGAGACTTTCCTCGTCAGAAGAAGAAGGGGGGATCTGCAGACCCTTCAGCTCACTGCACCAAACCCAGCAGAGGCCATCTGCCATGCTCAGCAGGGGCGTGGTTTCTGCCATAGGCCACTTACTCCTCCCACAGCTGGTCCTGGCTCTCAGTTGGAGTCTGGTGTCTCTCTGCATCCTCCTTACTCTGAACTACTCTGCCCCATGAAGCCCCTACAGGGATGGACATGAGGACAGCACTGTTCCATCCCTAGCCCCTCATACAGGCTTGGGTTCCACATACACCCGGCAGCAGAGTCACCTCCAGGGCAAGACATCAGGTGGTGGGAAGGAGGTTAGGGGAGACTGGAGCCAGTCTAGCAGCTAGGAACACTGGAGGACTGTATTGGGAAATGGGGTGTCCCTGAGGTGGGGAGAGATGATTGCACCCCACCAAGGGAAGAGATTTCCCCCGCCACTGGGCAGAGGCAACCACAGGCCCCTTCAGGATCAGGACCAGGCTGATGGGAAGCAGGTCGAATGCTGAGGTATGGAGCAATATGACAGCAAAGAATCCCTGGAAGATGTGGCAGGAAGGAAAGGTCCTTGGAGGACAGCAGGACTTGAGCGAAGCAGAGGGGAGGGTGAGCTCGCTGCCCGAGCCCTAGGTTCCCAGAGAAGAGGTTCCAAAGTGCACAGTGGCTGCCAGTACCCTCAGCCAGTACGCCACATGCCCATCTGCCAGGGAGAAGGTGGAAAGAGCCAGGTGCTACTCAGGGTCTGACGAGATCTGGGAGGAGAGAGGCCACTCCACCTTGGGAGTGCCACCTCCTGAAAGCCCACCCTCCGGTCCCCAGCCCTGAACAGAGAGCCCCTCCCTCCTGCCTGGGCTGTTGAGATCTTGCCAAGTTTACTATGAGATCCAAGGTGAGGTTTTGTGTTGGCTTCTCCCTCATAAGAGAAACAGGAGAAGGGGCTTAGGAACTAAACGGCATGCTCAGAAGTATTAAGTGTGTGCTGTCTCCCAGTTATACTATGGGGGTAGGGTGTCGTCTGAGCACAGTGGAAGCCTCCCCAAGGACGGAGAAACAGATGCCTCTGGGAGACGAAGGGGAGCAGCTAGTGCTCAGGCATCTTGAGCTCCCAGGCCAGACCTCACCTTTCTTCAATCTCTTGGACCCTCTCTTGCCTCTAACCATTCAGCCTAGCAGCTAGGGAGCCTTCTAGTCCATCAGATTCACTTCATGCCCCAGTATTGAACAGCCAGAGAGTCAAATATGGTTTCTAAATGGTACATTTTTAAATGGCCAGGAAATTAAAAGAATTGAATTTCATGAAATACAAACTGCCTGAAATTAAAGTTTACCAAAACATAGCCCTTCAGTTGCTGTTTTTCTGTTCATATGTCTCCTACAGTTGCTTCCAAGATAAAGCAGCAAGATAAAGCCACTGCAACCTAATCACGATGGTCACAGAGTTTAAAATCTTTACTAGATTTACAGGGTGGAAAAAGCCTACATACCATGTTCTAGGCTCCTGCAATACAGTGTACAAATACCACACACACACACACACACACACACACACACACACTCACGCGTGCGTGCGTACATCTGGGCCATCATTAAAGTTGTCTTTTGTGACCCAGTGTTCCCAGATCTTATGTGAGGATGATTCTGTTAATGCCTACCTCTGCTTCATCCCAGATCCCAGGCAGGTATCATGGGAAGCCTCCATGCCTCCCCAGCTGTGTGTCACTCCTCTGTGTGTCAGTGTGGGAGTGGTTTTCATTGTGTGCTTCTGACGGCATCCAGAGCTCAGTACAAACACATCACAGCTAAGGGTTTTCCTGCCTCCATGTTGCCAGGCAGCTGGGCCATAAGGTCCAATCCGTTCAGGCACAGAAGCCCGATTCCTTCTATTCAGAAGTGACAGGCAGCTTCTGAGGCCTCCAGGCCTTCTGGGGTAAAAAAGCCCCGATGTCCCCTAACTGGAGCATCACAGCTCTGCGACACACATACTCTGCTCGTTCTAGTTCCCTCAGGGTCCTCTCTAAGAGGAGTGGCTCACAGGCGAGCATGGTGTTCTGGTCCTAAACGAAGTTCTCACACTGCATTGAGCACCCTGGGCCCTGCCATTTGGCAGGCAGCACAGGGCCCTTCACTTACTCACTTACTAAATGCCATTCATTCCTAGGCAATGAAATCCATCCCTGCTTGGCCCCCTTCTCAGTGATAAAGCCACCTTGTGACCCTATCTACTGTCCTTTCTAGAATCTCACCTGTATACTGATCCATAAACATGCACTGAGTAATTCCTCCATTCAATACAAATGGAGTCCAAAAGTAGAAGCATGGCAGAGAGGTGACCATATGAAAAAACAAAACAAAAACCAAGGGCTCCAAAGTGCTTCACCAGTCAGCCCCCTGCCAGCCTGAAGCATTCACAAAACAGGATGTGAACACAGCCTTTAGCCTGGCTCCGTCTCCGAGTGCAGGAAAAGGTCCTCCTCCTACAGGCTCAGCACACACACATCCCTCACTACACAGAGTCAAGTAGACCCTCGGGGATCTCAGGACAGATATCCTACCACCCGTGAGTCTCCCCCGACGGCATAAAGCAGGAGGAACCACCTCTGACTCCTGGTCACACCACACACACTTGTTGAAGGACTGGTCAGGAGACCTGGCTCACGGCCGCCTCCAGCATGTCCTGTCTTTAATTTGTGTGTTCAGATTTTGGCTTGCATCCAGACTGGGGCCTTTGCCTGTTCTCTCCAAGGTCGGTGAGGAGCAGGAGTCCTAGGTCCCCCTGCTTGGGAATGAGACCTGCTCCAGCCTCAGCTGCCCACCACCCCAAATGCATCCCAGGACCTCCCCCACAAACCTAGAGTTACCTGCTATTCCTGGGCCCCAAAAGGTTCGGTCATGGTAACCCATCCTCTTCCCATGCCCATAGCCACCCTCCAGCCTCCAGCTTGACCTTCAGAATGGCCTACCTCAGTCCAACTGCAGTCCACCCCCAGCCCCCCCCCCCATGCTCTGTGTGGGATCTAAACTACCACATACCCTCACAGGAATGCACCTGAGCTATCACAGAAAAATCGCAACAGAGGCCTGTTTCCCTTTTTGTTTGGGGAGTGAGGGATTATGGGACATATAGCTTGAAGTAAAGAAAAGTAGCCACACGCACACACACCAGTCCCGAAATGGGTTGAAGAATTACCAAAATCCACTCTCAGGTCAAGATGTTCCAGAAGGCTCTGAGTTCCTTCTAGAATTGATGCCCCACTCCCTAGCAGCAAATAAAATGCCATCAGCATCCCCTTCCTGCGTACTTCCTCCTAAAGATCTAGTTCCATGTTCTGGAGCCTGGTCTCCCCGACCCCCAAACCTGCCATGCTCTTGCTGATGATATGGTCCTGCTCCCAGCAACTAACTACTGCGGGCCTTTAAAACAGTCAGCAGGGGTTTCAGGAGGGCCCACTCCAGAGCGATTTTCTCCCATAGGCCCTGCAGGGCGTTTCCTTGTTAGACCACCAAAGCCCAAGCATCTCTCATTCGACCTCTCTGCGCCGCGGGAAAAACTGGAGGACTATCATTTTTTAAACAATCCTAAAAATTATCTCCCTTGGGGAACAAACTGAACTGGTTCTTATCCTACCTCTATCCCCAGCACATAGCTTGCCCACCCCTCAAGCACCCGCAGACTGTGGAACGGAGTGCCCCAAAGGACTCTCCAGTGCCTTGCTTCCAAATCCGCCTAGGCGCTTTGGTCCGCCCTGGAGACAGGGAAATAGATCTCTTGGGGTCTCTCTGGCAGCAGTGTCATCCCTGCCCCTGAATGTCCTTTTCTGGCACCAGAAAAGACTGAGAGTGTTAGGCCGATCACCACTCAGTGATCTAAAGGAATGGTGGCCTCACGCCATCGTCCCAGACACTTAGATGGGGCAGAGAGAAGCGTAGGCAGCCCACAGCAGCAAGAGAGACTGGGCTCCAGCGCTGTGCCCGGTGCTGGCCCTCGCCGGCTCTGGGTCGGCGGAGCACGCGGCTCCAAGAGACTCTGGGCTGGAGGAGGGGGTCCTAGGACCCCACCAGAGAAGGGTCTGGAGCTGGACGCGTGCTGCGGGGCGGAGGGAAAGGCCGGGGGTGGCCCTTACCTGCTTGTCCCAGGGTCGTGCCGGCTGCAGGGTGCCGGGACGGAAGGTGCAGGAGGGAAGGAGGGCGTGCAGCCCGCGAATCCGTGCCCGCCCGGAGCTGCACTGGCTAGAGCGAGTGAGCCGCGGAGCGCGCGCTGAGCCTGGTCTCTGAGTGCTTGTGGCCGCGAGCAGCTGGGTCTGTGTGTTCCTGCGCCGCGGCGTTTGCGTATGTGCACACGGGGACCACGCTGGTCCAGAGCGGCCGTCAGTCACTGCCGGGGATGGGAGCCAGGAGCCCCTCGTCTGCTTTCGCCCGACCCGCTTAGCGCGGCCAGCTCTGTCCTGCCGGAGAGGCGCCGCCTCTGCTGCGCAGCCAGGCCCGGAGCTGAGGGAGGCGACAGACCACCGCCTCCCCAGAGGACCGAGCAGGCTGGGAGGGGGGGGGGCGTTGTGCAGGCCAATGAGTGCCTGGGGGCGGGGTTAGACCCCGGGCAGAGATGGGGAGCGGGATGAGGACCACCGCACTGACACAGCCGGAGCTGCGGCAGAGACCCAGGGCGCGGAGGCGGAGGTAACAGCCCCCCTTTCCTAGTTCTGTCGCAGAGCTTCCGGGCTGAATTGAGCCTTCCTCTGGACTCTCCACCTTTCTGTCCAACCCGCAAAACATCCAAGAGAGAAAGCCCTCTCCCTTCCCTCACTCCAAGCCTCCTCTGCCTTGCCCCTGAGCAAGTCCCAGGCCCTCTTTGGGCCTTTCTTGGCCCACAATTCAGATCTGCAAGGACTGAATTGCAAGTGCCTATCTGGACGTCCTCAAATGTGACACTCTGGAGAACACCTCTATAGCCAGTATAGGAATGATGGTGCTAATTGGAGGTCTCTTAAAATAATTGATACTGCCCTGCAAGTGCTGTGAGTTTGGGCATGTGGCCTGACATTTCTGACTTCACCTGCACTATAGAATCGTAGTTCCTGTTTCTGTAGTCTGGAGAACAGCCTTAAGTAAAGACAGTCTATGTGCCCGTAGTAGACTGGTACTAGCCTTTTATAATCTCTGATGCTGAACGAATCCCTATTGTTCTTGGTGACATGGTCTGCTCAGCCTTCTCCTGGTACAATTTGGTAAGTGGAGGCTTAATGAGTAGAACTCAGCAGGTTAAGGTCTCATAGCCAATTGGCCTGCCATACCCGGTTGGTTGTAACTGTCCCCAGTCAGAGCTTCCTGTGAGTTCTCTGCATCTCCATCACTCAGCTCTCAAACAGGCCTGTCATTGCCCATTCAGGTAGGTTCTGGGCCACCCTGCCTATGGGTCCAGTCACTGGGGTACAGAGTGCCTTCTGAGGAACCCCCAAGGAGGAAGAGGAAAGGAGAAAGGACTTGAGCCTTTCTTTGGCAAGGTTAGTCAAGCAGAAGATAAAAGGTCTGGGAGGTAAGAGAATCACAGCATAGATGGGAGCCATACAGAACCCTAACACACAAGACCTGACCATTTTACACCCCATTTCACAAATTAAAATAATGAGGCTCAGTATAAGGAGCAACCTAATGTTCCAGAAAGATGTGTGTATAAAGTCCCCTATATACAGAGATGTCCACGATTCCCCCTTGCACCCCAAAAAACCCCTGGCCTGCCTGCTTCACCTCACTGTTGACTGGTACTGGCTTGTGTTCCTTTCAGGCCATGTTCCAGAGGAAGAGAAGTGCAGATGACCACTCTTCTCTATCAAGAGTAGTCAGGGCCCCTCTGGAAAGTGCTAAGCAAGTGTCAGCCAGACTACCCTCTGGAACGCACTGCATCTCTTTCTAGTCTCTTTTCCCAAGCTGGTGGTCAGCTTCTCTACTCAGCCTCCAGCCCCAATGTAGGACCAGTCAAATGAGATGTCACTTGGGAAAGTATTCTGTAAACTGAGACGTACAAGGGAAGGCATGGCTGTTGGAAGCGTCTAGGTTGGAAATGAAGCGTGAAATGCAAGACACTGGCACTAGGGATGTGTGGAATGGGGAGGAGGGATCACCTACAGAAATGGTGACAGTCAGAGTCCTGCCACTCTGAAGTTGTGCATCCAGTTCCTGGTTTATTACATGTTCTTGGTTCTTCACATCTGTGTCTGGGAACCAAAACCCTGCTTGCTGTTCTTTGTTACCAGGTGCACAATGTGGTGTCTGAGAAGGTGGTCATGGCATGCATCTTCCTCTGTACACACACACACACACACACACACACACACACACATCATTGTGTCTGAAAAGGTAGCCATGGGATGCATCTTCCTCTCTCCAGAAAGAGAGAGAGAGAGAGAGAGAGAGAGAGAGAGAGCACGCGTCTACCTCTGTGCAGACAGCCAGTCATGCAGAAGGCAGTGAGATACATACGTGCATGCACACATGCACACACACGCGCACACACACACACACGCGCACACACACACA
>NC_022029.1:41750079-41756623 GCF_000317375.1 Microtus ochrogaster
ACACACACACACACACACACACACACACACACACACATCATTGTGTCTGAAAAGGTAGCCATGGGATGCATCTTCCTCTCTCCAGAGAGAGAGAGAGAAAGAAAGAAAGAAAGAAAGAAAGAAAGAAAGAAAGAAAGAGAGAGAGCACGCATCTATCTCTGTCCAGACAGCCAGTCATGCAGAAGGAAGTGAGATACATACATGCGTGCACACATGCACACGCGCACACACACACACACACACACACACACACACACACACACACAGCCTATGGCCCAAAGGTGAGTCCCTGGCAGAACCAACTGGGCAGTCAGGCCTCTGTTTCACCTAGCCTAGAAAGAGATAAGGGCAAAGAGGGCATGGAAAACCATGACACACCTGCAGCTACATATGTCTGAAGCATCCAAAAGTGGTGCTTCTTCTTAGTTGATTCAATTCCCAGGGGCAAAAAGATGACCTTCTTACCAGACCAAACACCATAACCCAATAGAGGAGTGTCTTGTGACTACCCCCTCCACTATCCTATAAGGCCAGGACCAGTTTCTGTGTCCTATGCTGCTCTCGGCCTGTCACGGGCATTTGTCTCTGGGCCTCTTGACAAATATGATCCCTTGCATAATGACTTCACCAGTTCTGGTCACCTAAACTGAGCACCCTCAAGAAGAGAGCCATTATATCTATGCTCATTCACCCAAAATGTCAACTTCAGGTCAAGTTCTAACCTTGACCTTCTATGCTTGGCGGCCTGCCACCCACACCCTTGCTGTCAGGCTCTGGAACGTATCTAGGGGATGCTAAAAAAGCACCAAGGCAGTGGTATCCCAGAGTCCACTTGAGCTGCCTTCCCTCCCAGAGCAGGAGAATGAGGGGCCTTTACTCCCACTGTTCCCTACCCTGAGGAGCTCACTGCCTCATCCCTCTCCACAAGCCAGCCAGCCAGCTGGGCAGGCAGCATCTGAAAAATATGGGTTTTAATTCAATTTCCTGAGATGAGGGATTGAGGGAGATGGATGCCAGGCCACCCTACCCAGCATTCATCTCTCCTGGGCAGCCGTTCCTTTCGTGACTCTAGCCCAGCTTTGGCGCCACTCAGACAGAAGCTGCACCTCCCAGAACACAGGTGTCTCATGGCGGGGAGCTGGCATTTCTGGTCCGCTCTCCCTTTGGAGACCCCAGGTTGCTCTAGCTTCCTGGCACTTGCTGGTGGAGAAATGACCCTTCTTAACTCTTCTCCACAGAATCTCTTCAGAAGCTTTGAAAGAAACACCCCAGCCTGGGGCCTCACCACCGCAGATAATTAGATAATTGGCCTGTGGAGAGGCTTGGGTAGGAGTGTTTTTTGAAAGCTCCCTAGGGTCTCTTAACATCCAACCAGAGTGCTCTAGAGCACTATGAGAAGCCCTCCCCACGCCTGTGTGCCAGCCTCTCAAGGTGGTCTACTCAATACCACCAGAACAGGGACCTCGAGGACCTGGTCCCCAGACCTTTGGATACCCTGAAAAACAAGGAAATGTATGTTAGTTCTCTGTCTAGAACCGTGCTATGCAGACTGTGGTCCTGTGGTACTTGAAATCCCTTGAGATATCTCAGCAGCTACCTGGAGACAAGGAGGACGGAGGGTCATCTTCAGAGGCACCTGGCACCCCTCACTCGGCTTAAGTTCTCTCTGCTCCCCCTCCCATCCATTCCAGAGCCCAACAGTGGCTACAGATGAGTGAGGCAAGGGCTGGTTGGAATTAGGGGCAGGTGGGATCCAGGGGCAAGAGATCTGGAGCTCTCACTCCTAAGGCTCAGAATTAGAAAGGATGCTTCAGTTCCAGGATGTTACAGTTGCTGGCAGACAGGTCTCAGAGCTACCGGCCCCGGGCCTCCCCAGCTCTTGGATAAGAACATATGTGTCTAGGAAGTTGGAAAGTATGGGTGTTGGGGAGGACTAGATGAGAGAGATAATTCTTTGAAGCCCAGAGGAAAAGCAAGAGACCTGTATGCAGATCGTCAGCTCTTTGCACTGTGTATACAGATATGCAAATACACTGCCCTGCTCAGATATACACAGGCGAATATACATATTCATTGCACCTTCTGGTACAGGCTGCATCCCCAGGGGTGTGGCCACAGACGAGCCATTGGGTGGTCCCACACACAGATTCATGCTGTGAATCTGCAGCTTCTCCTCTGGGATAGAGATATTCCCTCCCGAGGGATCTCAGGCAGACAGCAGGGCCTGTCTGCAGAGGCATAGCTTCATCACTCTTAGGCAGTTCTTGTCAGAGAGTGAGTGACATTTCCCATTCACCTTCTGTAGTGCCTTCCCCAGGGAGTCAGCTGGTTACTCATGGGAACCAAGTGTTCTGAGAGCCCAGAGTTGGTGGAGAATGAAATATTTCTGTTCTCACACCATCTCCTCTCTCTCCATAGGATTCTTTTCTTATCCTTCCATCCCCGGCTGTTTTCTTTATACCTGGAGTTTGGGTGTAGCCTCTTCAGTTGTAGAAAGAACCCTTCCAGTCTGGACTACAAAATGACCACATATGTATTTAAAGGGCACTTTGCACATACCCCACCCTTAGCTAGGAGCAGGTCTGCTATCTCTGACCTGCTCTAGGTTCCATCATGATGTGTTTGTGCATCACCTCTGTCTGCTCCCTTCTTGACGATACCATAGTCAAAACCAGTTTCCGCTTGCCGCTCCTGCAGCTTCCTAGAGTCAGTCTTGACTGCTCTAAAAATGACAGTATGCCCCAGCCCCACACCAGCCCTAGCTCTAATAAAGGACCTCGGCAGGCAGGCACAGAGGTGTGGAAATTGCAGATAATTCATGTGGGAGGAGGCAGGCTGCATGAGGCATGAATACAGCCGTTCCCAGAAAAAGCAGTTCAGAATAATGCAAGGCCTGTGACAGCCTTAGACCTGAGTTGGTGTCATGCAAATGATGCTGATAATTATATTAAAAGTAGGGCAAATAGAAGGTTATTTGATGACCAACTTTGGAAACAGTTTTGGCAGATGTTAAAATAATTCTTTGCTGTGTGGCAGATGGAAGAACTGTGTGTAAGAAATTCATAAGGTGCTTTGGCCCTAGACTTGAGCTTGAGCGAACAGGATGACCTAAGGCCTTGGAAATATTCAAGGCAGCGTCTATATGGTTTAGATTTTCTAGTGCTGCGCAAAGCGTTACTGTAAACGTAGTAGCTTGAGATAATTTACCTGGCTAGCTGGCATATGTCACAAGTTCCATGCATTCAGAGACTGAACAGGGAGTTCTATTCAGTACATTATAAGGCTGCAATCAAAAAGAAACCAGGTCTGGGAGTTCCGTGGAGATCTGGGGTCTTATCCCAAGGTGTTTGCAGAATTCAGTTGCTTGGGGCTGTCATACTTGGGCCTTAGCTTTGAAAGGTCAGGCACCATGTGCTGCAGAGAGGCCTGTCCTAGCACTGTGACCCTCAGAGCTGTTCGGCCTCTCTGTCTTTGATCTATCTTTCCAAAGGCTCATCTGCTTGGCTCAGACTCTTTCAGAGTAAGTTCCCTGGTACTAAATTTAAAAGCAACTCAATGGGGAACAGACAGCAAGATCCCTTCCCCTTTGCCTCAGACGAGCACCAATCAAGAAAGCAAAATCACACCGTACTTACAAGTCCTGTCCACATTCAAGAAGGTGAAATTATGTGCTATTTCACAGCAGGGGCAGGAACTGTGGGTACTTCCAAATCCAACCTACTGCAGTTCCCATCTTATGGAGCCTGGAATGTGAAGGCAGGGCTGGGGCTCAGCAGTCTGCTAAAGCAGCTCCCTGAAGTCAGTGCCTGGGCCTGTCTGGCTGCACCTCCAGTGTTTGGCATCCCCTCTCTGCTGATTACAAGTGAGTGGCCAACCCCTGTCTCCATTCTACCTCAGTGAGTAGTCCAAAGGCCAGGACAGAGAAATAACAGCATCGACCTGTCCAGAGCCACAGATGGTAAGGCTGAAACTACGTCTGCCCCACTGTCCACAAGGAGCCTTATAAGTTAGGCTCTGTGCTGCCTCTCATCTTAGGAGCTCATCAGGCTGTATTGGATAGGGACATGGTGATCACGTGTATGCAGGGGAAGAAACCAAGTCTCAGAGAGACCAAGTCACTTGTCCAAAGATGCTGCCAGCCCACTCAGTTCAAGCCTAATGTCACCAACACTGCTTCTGTGTAACAGGGGCCAGCTGTGCAAGGAGAGCCCAAGATGCTCAGCTACTTCCCACACTCCTGCCCTTCTGTCCAGGGTCCTAGGGGAAATCAGTCCTGGATCCATTTCACGCTGGGATGATGGCTTCAGGGAGAGGTGTTCTCAATTATTCCCAATTAGCCTGGCTGGCGATCTCCGTCACCAGGCTGTCTCTTTGGCTGCTTCTTTGTGTTTTGAGGACACTTCTACAGGACAGGGGACCTCATCTGCAGCGGTCTGGGAGGAAAGGTCACAGAGGAATAATGTTGACTGGGATGGAGAGAGACATACCCTCATCACGCTATTAGAGACTGATGCTTCTACCAGCGCCCCAGTGGGAAGCTTCCCTCCAGCCCCCAGGCTACCTCCCCCATCCTTCCTGTTAGAAGGAGCCACCAACCCACTCTCTGAAGGATACAACTATCCAGAACTTTCCCCAGATCTCCACATGCATCACCCTTCCTCTTCCTTGGTCTTTGTTCACGTGTCCCTACCACCATGAACCCTGTCATCTCCTCCTGTTTAACTGAAGCAAGCAGTACTGACAAGACAGAGACTTCATCACCGGTCTTCAGGATTTAAACTGTCAGTCTTACAAGATTATTTAACTTTCTATGCCTCTATTTTCTTACCTTGAAAGCCAATTTAAATAACAGCATTGAATATTTAAGGCTGCTGTGAAAATATATAAATATATGTGCTTTTATATATACACATACTACATCTGTCTTGGAGTGATGCTTAGCATTGGGTAAATACAAAAGAGCTGTGTTTCCCTTGTTTGCTCATTTTCATTTTTAAGATTGTTCTCGTCGATTTGTTTGCTTTAGTTTTCATTGTTGTCACTGCTGTTTGCTTTTAACAGGCTCTCCTTACTTAGCCCAGGATAGACCTGGGATCCCCTTCTTCTCAGCAATGCTAGGGTTAAAGCACTGACACACCAGGCTCGCCCTTTTCTCCCACAGCCCTCTCTGTGCACACACAACAAACGACCTGCCTCTTCCTATAAGATGTGTCTCCACTAGGCCATCACAGACTGGCTGAGGACCAAGTCCTTCTTTACTCGTTGCTCCAGCCCCAGTTTGGCCAGCTGGATACTGCTGAGCTGGAGACAGACTCTGGTCTTCTCTCTGCACACTCAGAAACTGCAGTTTCAAGAGAATCAAAGGAAGCTTCAGCTTCCAGCATCTCTTAGCTGTGCCCCCGGACCCACAATCACAGACCCCACTTCCAGATCACTCCTCTCTCTCCAACACATCAAATACTAGAGTCCAGCCCACCAATCTGAGACCCCCTGTCCTACAATCCTGGAGTTTTGGGCTTTCTAGAATAGATCACGTGACTCAGAGATTCCATAATGAAACTCTACCCGAGCACCACTGATAGGAGGCAGGACTCTTGGAAAGGAAACCTAGACTTTCAGAAGAAACTCGGAACTGGAACATGGGAGGATCTGGACAGGCCAGCTGGCTCCCTGTCAGTGTCAAAAAAAAAAAAAAAAAAAAGTGTCAAAAAAAAAAAAAAAAGGCAAGTGGCGCTTGTGTGTGCTCTAAGCTTAGGGCCGGGCTAGTGGACAGAATGGTGGGAAAGGGCTCTCCTGTGAGGGTTGCTAGGCACTAGCAGCGCTGGGGGTGGGGACAAAGAGCTGCCTGGTCCAGTCCGCAGAGCCAACACTGCATCCTAATCAGGCTACTGGGGGAGGGATGTGGGCATTGCTGGTCCTAATCCCATTACAGCTGCTCATCCAGCTGCCAGTGCTGGCAGAACCTCAGACCCCAGGGCTGTCCTCTCCTTCCCTGATCAGGACAGTCTGCAAAGTCAGTCTGCAGAGGACTTTAGGTTCTGAAGGTTTTCTGTCTCACTCTGAGATCCCAAGCACTGAGAAGAAGCACTGTACCTTGTGCGCCAGGGAAATAAAGGCAAGGTCAGTGTCACCAGGGAGCCTTGAGGGGAGAAAGACAGAGCCAGGAAAGAGGCTGGGAGTGTATAAGAAGCACCAAGTATGAGACCTCACTAGGCTCAAGCCACTCAGTACTGCAGCCCAGCCGGGCCTCCCCTTACCCTTCTAGACTGGCCTCCCTCTAATCTCAGCTTCAGAGAAAGCCTTGGATCAGGCCACAAAATGACCTAACATCTTCATTCAGGACAGAGCCCTGACCCTACTTGGAGTCTCCCAGCATGCTTCAGTGGGCATCTCTAAATCTCACCCATCTCCATAGAGCTCTCTCTCTGAAGACAGGACTCTTCTTAAAGAACTGCTTGTTCCCCGAGCCCTACTGACTTCTAGAAACTCCCAGCTGCAGAGCCCTAGCCCAAACTCCCTCCCCCTGCTCCTCAAAGTGGACTCA
>NC_022029.1:41756731-41788388 GCF_000317375.1 Microtus ochrogaster
GTGTGTGTGTGTGTGTGTGTGTGTGTGTGTGTGTGTGTGTGTGTGATTCCAGGAGTAGCTTTGTGCCCAAGATCCCTTCCAGACTCTGTCCACAAAGAGTCTAAAAGGAGGTCAGTGGGTAGATGCTAGTCCACCCAGAGTCAAGACACAGACGATGTGGACAGAGTCATCCTTGCTGGAGGTGAAGACACAGAGTGGTGATAGAATTGGCGAGTGAGGGTGGAGGTAACCATTCTATGGGAATCACAGTCCTGAGTGAACGTGTGTTGTTGACATGATCACAGACATGACAGGGACCCTACTCTCAGCCCCTTTGGAAAGTAGCAAATTCCCTTTCCCCTGCTGGGGCGAGACTCGGGGCAAGGAGAGAAGTGGTAAATCCTTCCCTTCTGGTCCATGAATAGACAGTGTGCTCAGAAAATATCCACTGTAGATTTCTCCCCACAGATTTTACAGCTGCAGCACTGCTCCCCTACAGAGACTGTCCTACCAAGATTAGCTACACCTGCCTCCTTGAACCAGCTGCTTGCCATAAACCTGGCTTCCTTGTTGATGTGTATGGAATAACCTATTCTCCTGTTCAGCTGAATGCAATGCTGACTGCCTCTGTGTCAGTTCTGTATAATAATCATGCGAGATTCTGGGGCAGTGAGCTTTCTTCATTTGGGAGTGCAGACAACCCAATTCAATTTTCCCTACGTATTTGTGTGTTTGTGTTTTCTCCATTCCTTCAGTGCCCCGGTCAAGGCCATTGTTAGAAGCCATGCAGTGAGCCAGCTCAGCACCTCCTGGCATGGTGAACGAGATACTGACCCTGGTAATTTTGGTAAATGGAGGCAGATATGGATGACCTTCCTGAATGGATCGTGCAGTTCACACTTCTCATGCAGGCTCCTTGGTGGTCTTTCTTGCCCTGCTTGAGCACAGAGAATGCCTAGGAGGAATTCTGATTTCTCACCATTATCAAGTTAGGGGGGAGCTGTCCTCTTCTTTTCAATATGGCTGCAGTGGAGGGTTCGAGACCTCCTCCTCCTCAGGCCCTTGACTAACATGCTCACTCCCACAAGCTCAAAGGTTCCTGTCTAGAAAGGAAAAGAAGTCCTAAAGACCCGCAGCTCTCCAACTGTTCAGCAGGAGGAATAAGAAAGGAGTGGCATGGCCAGCCTCACGTGGCCCATGTGGCCACAGAGCGTGCGGTCATAAGGAAAACCTTCATCGTAGCCAGCCTCACATGTCTCTAGAGAGAATCACTTTCTCTGCGTGACAGGTGAGAGGCGGGTGACAGTGGCCTCACGGGTGGTGGCAAAGAGACTTTCCTTCTAAGCCGAGTCCATGCTGCCAACCACAGTGCTTCAGCCATGTAACCTGCATTCACTTCTCAACAAGGACAACAGGAAGGTCTGTGGGTTGAGACCTTCTATTGTCAGGCTGTCCTAGCCAATGTTCAGTGTGTCTCTGGTTCTAAATCCCAGTAGTCATGGATAGTCACTGGGAAATTTAAAACACCCTCAAACACTTCCAACATGGCTTCCCTCTGCTCATTGAGAACTACACAGAGGTCATCTCTACAGGACTTACAGAGTCCTCAGCCCTGTTTAGGCAGCATGGTCGTACCACCCACCCCAGGAAAGGTAAAGACTCAGAAAGTGGGAACCTCAGAACAGCACTGAAGTCACCAGAGGTGGTGGGGTGGGAGTTTTCCCCTTCAAAGATTGACGTAACACAGGAAGATTCAAATGACTGCATGTATTAGTCATATGCATTGTTCTGGAAAAAAAGAAAAACCTAGGGAAAGTAACAAGGGAGAAAGAATGTTTTTTTACTGCTGAGTAGTACTCTAATATGTATATATTCCATACTTTCTTAATCCATTCTTCCATTGAAGGGCATCTAGGTTGTTTCCAGGTTCTGCCTATTACAAACAATGCTGCTATGACTCTCTGAACATAGCGGACAATGAGTACTACTGAGAACTCAAGAACAATGGCAATGGGTTTCTGATCCTACTGCACGTACTGGCTTTGTAAGAGCCTAGGCAGTTTGGATGCTCAACTTACTAGACCTGGATGGAGGTGGGGGTTCCTTGGACTTCCCACAGGGCAGGGAACCCTGATTGCTCTTCGGGCTGAGGAGGGAGGGGGACTTCGGGTTGGGGGAGGGGGAGGGAAATGGGAGGCGGTGGCAGGGAAGAGACGGAAATCTTTAATAAAAAAATCAGTACCATAAGGAACAAAAAAAAAAAAAAAGAATGTTCCTGGGTTTGTGCTTCCCGGGGTATCCAGCCATGTCCGCTGTCTTTGCTTTTCTAGGCTGTGATGAGGCTGAACACCACAGTGTGAGGAGGGGTGAAGTCACTTACTTCCCCGGTATCCAGGAAGGGAAGAGAGGGAAGGAAAGATGGGGTAAGCGGACGGAGTAGCTATGCTATGCACTCTGTGTGTTAGCTGACTTGTTCCTTCTTCCTCTCCTTCTCTCCAGGTCCCAACTAGTAGATGGTGCCACTCGCAGACAAGGCAATGCTCTCCCACGGCTTTTCGTTGCCCACATGTCAAGTGCTCCTAGAAACACCCTCATTGTCACACCCGGAGCTGTGTCCAACTAATTTCCTAAGTGTCTATCTCTCTAATCACATTGACAATGAAGACTGTCACTTTCCATCTTCGGCAGTTTCTACTTTTTCCAGTTTCCTGGTGCAGATAGAGAATTCCAGTGTCCTTTGATCCAGGCAGGATATTCCTCCGGGGGTCCAGACCCGCATGTGTAGCAACCCATATGACTGAGCCCAGTAATTCCTGGGATACTTCCCGGCCACATTTCCATGTTGAACACAAGAGCCTGCCGTCTCCATGTTTTCCAGGGCTCGTCCTCTACAAATGTACCTCCTTTACATTCTTGGGGAGTGGGGAGCCTGGGTGTCACTCCTTACCGTTGCTACTCATAATTCATGCAGCGAGCAGTGTTGGGGAGGACTTCCAAGGGCTAGTCACAGTGGCACACTTGAAATGGCAGTGATCCATTCCTCCTCGGCCTGTGGTCAAATAGGATGCACATAATTAAAGCAATGACTAACCTCTTAGTGGAACCCAACTAGAATATTGACATTGGGAAGCAGGGCACTCTGATCTCAGCCAGATGTCAGGGATGTGTCAAGAATTTGACTGCTCTTAGATTTAAAGGAGAAGTTAAGGAATAGCTTGGAGTGGGGGGGGGGCTCCATGGGGAAACCAAAAGCTATAGGCCACAGAGAAAAGAAGCAGCAGGCAGGGGCCCCACTGCAACCAGACGCCAATGAGGTTAGACTGAATTTGAGCCATAGGGCCAGATCCCATGGTCAGAGGCCTTATCCTCAGAGCAGTGGGAAATGGTTGAAGATAGTGTCCGATCTCACTTGCATTTTTAAAGTATTTACCAAGATGTCAGGAAAAAGGGGGCTGGAGGGTGCAGAAAGCAGAGCTAGAAGGCTGGCTGCATCGGGCAGGACCTGTGGAAAGGACAGAGAGATGGAGAAACAGGAGACTATAAGGAACACAGCCAACAGGACTCAGCAGCCAGGTGTATGAGTGTATGATTGAATTCGGGCCACTGGGGACGTAAACAACATCTAGTATATTCTTTTGAAGGGAGAAGCCTGAATGCACCATTTGCTTTCTCCTCCCCGCTGACTGGGGCCGAAGTGTGATAGTGCAAACCAGGGTAACCTTGTGAGGAAGAGAAAACTGCTTCTTGAGAAGGATCTGGCTTCCTTGTGAACCACTCAGATTTGTATGCAAGGCAACCGTCCACTTCTCTTTCATTCTTACACTGCTGTTCAGGGTTGGTACTGATGAAGCAAAGCTTCAGAATGATGGACTAGCCATGAGGTATAGGGAGGTTGACACTGGCTGAGCTTATGGCTGCACTACTGTCTACCTGGTGGACACGTTCACTGAGCAGGAGCCTGAAGGGGGAAGCAGGCGGCACACGGATTATGAACTGGACTTGGGTCATGTGGGTTTGAGGCACCCTAAGAGAAGCCCAGGAAGAGACATCAGAGGAGGAAGTGAGAAGCTCAGGAAAGAGGCTGAAGTTGGAAGAGCAAGCCTGGGCTTAGAAATAAAGTCAGGGTTCTCCACCCTGAAAGCACAAGACTATGTCAGAATTCTGGTAAGCAGGCACATGCAGATTTTGACAGAAGGGATTTGAGGCAAGGACTGGCATTGGTGCCTTCTTAAAACTCTGTGTTCGATTCTCCCAGGCAGCTAAGGGTGGGATTTCTTGGGTGGATGGTGACTCTGGGAGTGGACAGATGGCTCAGGGAGAAAGCACAGAGTAAGGAGACTCGAACTCAGAACCTGGCCTCTCCAGTGCCTCCCACACATCCTGCCACTACCTGGTGGTGAGAAAGTGTGATGACCCTTAGCCACTGCCCAGTCAGCCCAGCTCAGGCCATGGGGAACATGGCGGGGACACCAGATAAGACATATATTGTCCTCTCGGCTAGGGCTCTAGAGTGACGATGCCCGCTTTTCTTTTGCCTACACCTCCACTGTCCCCTAGCCTCTCAGGAACTTCTCTAGGCTTTACAGCTGACCCGGATGTAGGCTACCAGGAGGTGGGCTCCACAGGCCTCCCTGGGAAGGAGCTACTTGCCCAGTGCTTGCCTAGGGCCATTCTGTGAGCTCTGTCATTGCAGCTTCTGGCCTGTCTGCAAGCACCAACCTATGCTGCAAACTCACAGGCATTCAGGCTATTCTATCACTCTTTTCCCTGACAGCTAGCCCTGTGCTTTTGCTGATCCCATCTACAAACCAAGAGAATTATGGGCGCCCTACCAAGACAAGTGGTTGCTAGAGAAACAAGCCTCCCAATGCCCCATCCCGATGTACACTAATTCTTCTGCACCCCCCTTCTACTGATATTGTTCCCCAGATAGAGACTGGCCAAGCTAAACCCACTGAAGATTATTCTCCAAATACCTAAACTTGGGTCACTACCTAAAATTGAAGGGTCCTCCTAAGGCTTGCTGTCACTTTGCCCCCACTGGGCCCTACTGATGCAAGTCAAGGATCTTGAAGGAGTGTCTGTATCAGCCTTCAGGTGAGGTCTGAAACAAAGGCACCTGTGTCCCCTGTACTCCATCACTCCCCTCACTGGGTCACCTACCAGAGTGAAGGCCAAAGGGGAAAGCCCACCCAGTCGAGAGAACAGGTAGAAAAAATGAACTTGGCTTGGGCTGTCCCATGTTGAATGAAGAGGTGGCTGGGGAGAGTAGAGGTGATCCCCTCCATAAGCCAGGGCCAAGTGTGGTGACACTGTCAGTGCTAGGGAAGTGCCGGGACTTTCTTCAGTATGACATGGCTTCTCAGGAAGCCATGGCAGCAGTTCACGGTGGCTGGGCAGGTCTGCCCTGGGGGAACCATGCAGCAGAGGCTATTCACACTGCTGCTGGCCAGGGCCTGCACTGCAAGGCACACATGATACCTGAACATGCTACACATGGCTGGTTCAAATGGAGATGTGATGGGAATGTCAAATAAACGCTGGATTCCAGATTGGCACATAAGAAAAAAGGCAAAATAGCTCATTTGTATTTTATGTTGATAAAATTTTGAAATATTTTGAATGCAACGGGCTAAATAAAGCATACCATTAAAACTCCCTTGTTTCTTTTTAGATACAACTACTAGATGTTTTGAAATTGTATATATGGCTCCATTGTGCCTCCCATATGTTTCTATGAGGCAGCAGGAAGTGGCCAGAGATACCCTTGATTGACAGGTCCCTACTTCTACGCACAAGCCTGTTTCACATGTACTACTTGATTTTCGCAACGGCATAAGGTATATATCATTCTTATCTTTGATTTATTCACGAGGAAGCCATGTCCCAGAGAGGCTAATTAACTCACCCAAAGCTGCACAGGCAGTAATCTCATAGCTGGTTGCAGAGTCTGGGTGATGAATCACTTCCTCTGGGAATGGGGGCCTGGCTGTGGCGGCAGTGGTGGGAAGGGGGTGGGGTGAGTCAGAACTCAGCGGGCATCAGTGAGGGATCAGCAGACAAAGGGAAGCTTAAGGAAAGTCAAGGGATCCAAAAGGTACTGAAGGATCTAGGTGTGACTAGCAAGGAAGGGCACTGCTGTTTACAGGGCATGGAACATGCAGGAGGGAAAACAGACTTGGGAGATCTGTGTGGGTCCATGGAGTATAGATGGGCATTGTGGGCAAAGAGCCTAGGAGGGCGAGAGCACCACCTAGACAGTGCAGATATTGAGTGAAGGACCTCTGAGTGGAGCCTGGAGCTTGGCAGGAAGGAAAGGCAAGGGGCTAGGAGAGGAGCTCAGAGGCAAAGACAGAGAAGCGAGGGAGGAATGCATCCTAGGAGTAGTGATGGTGGTGGCCATTGGAAGCCTATGGGAATAAGACAACCTTAGGGATGCCCAAGGCAGGGTATCTCTGATACAGGACTTCCTCCAGCTAATCCACACAGGCATCAAGCTCATCCTTGATCCCCAAGAACTAGATAGCACTTGTTCCTAAGAAAGGTTATGCTAAGTGGCCCCCGATAAGTAAGAGGAAGGCTCTTCAGTGTAGACAAGTGACCTAAGAAACTCCTTCATTTAATATCCATGAAGTTAGTCCTTTTGTCTGACTAGAACATTTGTTCAGAGTTCTTACCTGCAGTTCAGCTGAACACACAGTTTCTTTGGAACACTGTTTACACATAAAGACTGTTTGGTTTGGCAAAATTCTTATGGTCACCCAGTTCCCAGTGCAGTCACACCTGGCTTCCTCTCCTAGTTGGCCTATTCCTGTCCGTGGGCTTGCTTGGGCTCTCCCAGCCATTCACTAACACTGCCACCCCAACTCTCCAGGTTCCTCCTGTCCCCATCACTAATCTCCCCATCAGCGGCTTCTCATCAACTGCACTGCCTGCAAAAGCAAGTGCTTTGTCGATGGAAAAGCCCTTCGGGGGCAAACACAGGAAATGAAAGAGTATGCCCAGCAAGAAAATCCATTCTTTCACACAGATTTCTGAAATCTGATTGCTACGGCTTCTGCTGAGTGCTGGGGATCTACTGGCCATTGCTCATACCCATGGAGGCTGGCAAGCGGGATGCCAAGAGGAAAGCCTCTGCTGAGATTCTGTCATGCTTTGTCTGTGCTTCTGGGATGGAAAGGCCAACAGACTGCCAAGATGTCTTTGGTAAAGAAGGCGTTTAGGTCACCGGCTAACACCCAGGGTGGGCTGGCTGATGACCTGCTGAGAAGAGGGTGCTGTGCCAGAGGAGACTTGTGCACATGAGGCCAAGATGTGTGACTCCAAAGGTGGGGGGCTAGGGGAATAGCTTCCCCTAGGGACAAGATGGAACCAATCATCCTACATTTTAGTTCATTGGGTCACTGTTGCTCTCCAGGACTGATTCGGTCTACAAAATGAGGGTGTTGGATGAGTTTGGTTTAAGGTCCCTTCATATACCACTCACTCGACAGCCTTGCACTTCCAGCTATGCTAAGACTTACAGGAGCCTCTGTGAACGGTGCCCAGAGCCCTGAATATCGAGGCAGAAACTGCCCCCGTCTCATCATCTCACCAGGCCCAAATGCTTCTTGGAAACCAGGCTCAGATGGCAGCTTGGAACTGGCACATTGGAAGCCTCTGCCCAGCAAGGGGATCAGCTGTGTCAGTTCCAAGACCTCAAGGAGGACAGGAAAACATTATGGACAAGGTGTCCATGCAGAAGTAGAAATCTCTCTTATGTGGGTTGCAGCTCAGAGCTCTGAGGGTCTTGCCAAATGTGTTTTTGCACACCAGAACAATTCCTACCGTGCACTCGCTACCCATCCTGAGGTACGGGTCTCTCCGTGCCCATCTCTCATGGTACTATTCTAGACTCTTCTCTACATAGCACACACACCAGACCACAGGGACCTTCTCCGTCTTGAGCTGAGCACTTCCCTTGCAAAGGCAGGGGATCTCAATGAGTGTTTGTTGAAGGAACCGAAAGCCCTTGCTCTGGCCTCTGGGTCTCAGGCTCAGTGTCAACAAAACCTCCCCATGAGACCAGCTGGGAATTGCCCCTGGATTTTCTAGTATTTGGTCAAGGAGTTGTTGCTCCTCAGTTCCTGCCTGGCAGGTTGCAATGGATAGCAACTCAGGTTCAACTATAGCCTGTAGAGGGGGAAGTGAATGAAGTCCATTCACTATCCAACCAAGCCTGGGAAAAAGACAGCATCTTTCTTTCACATAAAGGGGCTATGGGGGCCTGAGGGCAACTTGTCCTTATGGATCTTGTTGTTTGATGATAGTTGCTTAGCACCAAGAGAACCTCTCCCAACTAATCATTTCTACTGCTACCCAGGCCTGGTTAGATGGAAGTACCTGGACCTTTGTGCTGGACCTTGGAGTCTGCTGAAGTATAATAGTATCTCCTTCCATGTCCTTAATCTGCCTATAGGCAGAAGCAGCAGCTCCAGGGCTGTCCTCAACACACACCCATCTTTTGGATTCCTTTCCCGGGGGTAGCTCTAACATCCTGCTCTCTCAGGACAGGGGAATAATGGTGTCCTTAACAGAGTGCCTGTGATCTGAAACCAAGATAGATGCTCAGCCACCAGAGCCTGGTGGTCTTGGGGAGAGACTTCAAGGGCAAACCTAGCTCTGGGAAGGAACGCTTTCCAGCATCATGGAGCAATGGTCATGGTGGCTTCTGGGTCTTGGACCTAAGGGTCTTGGAGATATTTGCTAATAAATGCCCCTGAGACTGGTACCCTACAAAGACCTGTAGGACAATTTTGGGCAGCTTTCTCAAGGCCACTAGCTATCTGAAGGCTGCCATAGGACTGTGATATCTAAGCTCCTTTCTTGTCTTCAGTCAATGAGCTAGAGGGATAGAGAATGTGCCCCTTCCTTTGGTAGATAAGAAAACATAGAGGCCAGGTGGAGAAAGCCCACAGAGAGTGTTAGGGAAAGTAAGGGTCACTATGAGGGCTGTGTCAAGAGAATAAGGTGGGAGAGGTGCAGCCAGGGCCTCAAAGCTACTTTCCCAGGCCCCCCTGGCCCTAGCACCCCACCCCCACCAACTAAACCTTTGTCTGATTTGCTCGCTGTGACAGCTGGGAAGGCTGAGCCTCACCCTGGCTCCTGCCATCAGCCATCACTGTATGGCTCTAAAGATCGGCTCGGGCACCAGGCCCCAGCAGCAGGCTTGGCAGGTGGCTCTGCGTTGCCAGGGAGACCACAGCGGAGGAAAGCTGTTCCACAAGGTTTCAGAAGACCAGATGGCCTGGGGTCCCAGAGGTGCATTTCTTGGGGATCACAACCTTGTGTACATCCTGCTGGGATTTCACGGGGAATGCACTCACTAGGAGGATGAGGGAACTGAGGTGCAGAGCCTGGATCACCAATTCCCTGAGGGTGGATGTTGAGAAACTAGGGGCAAAGTCAGGGATCTGCCTCACCCTGGGCTCTGATGGCCAGGTGCACAGTCAGAGAACCTCGTAGGCCTGTGCATATATGTGCAGGTTTTCCCCTGATGAGACCCCTGACTCTATTAAAGATCCTTATTAAACGTGTTCCCAGGAACAGCTAGACTGGAACAGCTGGCGGCTGAGGGAGACTCCAAACACTGATGGACAGGGAGTCAATGAGCAAACACAGATGTGGAAGCTGTTATCTGGCTGGGGACCCAGAAAAGGGGGTACTTAGACAAGGTGGGGGAGGGGCATCAAAAACTATGACCAGGAAACCTTGAGCTGGCTGGGCCTTAGAACTGGGAGAACTTGTGGATGGGGGCACAGGTTAGGAGGCCCCTCAAAAAGGCTGACCTTGCTGTGGTCTCCTGTAATTCAGTCTGAGACACAGGGTGAGAAGAAAAGATAAAAAGAGCCCATTGCCATCTGCAAATGTTGGGTCTCCCAAGACCTCTAGAGAAGGAACCCATTACCTTCGGGGTAAACATGGCTGAGAGTGTTAATATCACAGTGACTCAGTCCTGTCTTAAGACAAGATACAAATATCCTCCCAGCCCAATGCTTAAAAATGCTGATCAACAAACCAGGGCCCTAGCCCAGCCTCAGAGCAGGCTTGCCTAGGAGTCCCCCTGAGGGGCAGGAACCTCTGCTCCCCTCCCCCCAGAACCTGAACAAAAGAAGAACCTTACACAGCCCCTAGTGAAAGGCTGGGATGTGAGACTGGAGGCCAAGGACTGGGGAGCTGGTAGGAGTGGGGAGCTCAGGAAGGAACAGGTAAGTATATTCATCTTCCCAAAGAAGTGGAGAGGACAGCCAGATTCCCTCTTTCTGCACAGGGACTGCAAATGCCCAGCTCAGCCCAAGGCGGGGATGCGGATAGCCTTTCCCAGTGGAGCTGGGGAAGGCCTGCTTGATGCTCTTCAGCTCTGACACTCAGGCATAAATTAAATGGCAAGAGGATCTGGGCTGATTCTCAGGATTCATGTAACTGAGCCAAATGACTCCACAGCCCTCTCTGTGGTGCAAACAGAAATCCCCACCTGCTGGAGGTTGCCACACAGGCAGCCTCTGCTCCCTAGAGAGCTGGGAGCTGCCTGCAGCCTGGGGCCTCCCGCCCCCAAACCCCTGCCTGCTGCTGGAGCTGTCAGCCCTGCTCCCAAACAGGCTGATTATCCCCATCTGGGGAAACAAAACATGTCAGCCCTGTGCCTGAGAAGAGGCCTGTCTCCTTAGTGAGACATAGTATGAAGAGGCTCCCAGCTTGCATTTGCCATGCGAGGTGGATGAGCAACCTCAGTTTTCTTGGGGAGGCCTTCTCCTCTTTGAGCATCCCCTGCTCCCAGAAGCCTTTGGGCCTCTGCTACCCCTATTCAAGCTTCCTGCTGTCTTCTCTGAACTTCACAGGCCCTGTTGAGAGTTTGAGTTTGCACATATTATTCATCTATGCAGTACGAACCAGTAAGATTTGGTCCCCATTCCAGAACTAGACTAGTCCAGTCAGTTGCTACCTTATTGGAGCTCTGCATTTTTGCTCCAGGACCGGAGACTCCCCCATTGAATGGGGTGTCCAAAGGAAGTGGTCAGTACACAACTTGCCACAAGCTTATCCTTCACACTTTGTGGTCATCTGCCCCTGGTTTCCCATGTGTTCCTTCCACTCAGAATGTCTTTCAATCAGTGTGGCAACATTCTTACATTACTGAGACTGTACTTCAGCCCTCAACCTCTGGTGCCTCCACACACCAGGCAAGCCTTTGTACATCCTCCTGTTTCCCCCAGCACAGGAACTCCTGGGGGCAGGAAATATAAAGGCATACCTGCCTACCCCAGGATACCAACCAGGGAGCAGACATAGATCATATCTAGAAAATGGGTGAGTGGATAAAAATGAAATTTTCCTCTGTTTCAGCCTGGCCTCCTCAACTGCTCCAATTACCTCTAATATTCTCTCCTAACTCAAAAGATGATCTTATCATCATGGGCAGGGCAGCTTCCTGTCTTATTGTGGAGGGAAACGCACACTCTCTGAATTCTTCCAATGTGGCAGGCAAAGGGCTATGCCTGTTACACATTTACCCTAGCTAGCACTCACACAGAGGCGACAAACATTGTCTCAGACAAGGCAGAGGCAAGTCCACGAACCCAGGACAGAGTGAAGAGTTGCCTTCCTATATAGTCTCTTATTTTCTGGAACAAACCTCGGCAACAGTCCAAGCCTCAGGCACAGAGGCTGCTTTATTTATCACATTGTCAATGAGGAAACTGAGGCACAGAGATATTAGCAGACTTGCCAAAGATGACAGCTGCTAAGTGGCTGTGGATCTGTGGCACTCATGCTAAGAGGCAGGGATGATACACAACATCGCAGGCCTGCAGTCAAGCACAGTACCTACCTCTGCCTTCAACCCCACACTGTCTATACCCTTTGTCTAGACCCATGCTCAGCTTCATCTTCCTTTATTCCCTTGCACAAGGGAGCAGACGCCAGAGTTGAATGACCAAAGGAAGCATAATGATTGTATATATGTGTTTATAATGTTTCCCCTGCCTGCCTCCAAAGCAGATGGAAGGTGGTTTAGAATATTGAAATGCATAATGAGGACAATAAAATTATTCTCTAAAACAGAGCTGTTGGAATCCAATCATCAGGCAGGAAGATGGAGCTCTCTGGGGCAGCTGGAAGGAGCCAGACTAAGATGGAGGAACCTACACTGGTGTCCCTGGTTGTGCCAAAGTCATCTTGGATAAAATTCTCTGTCTTAGCCTCAGTGTACCTATCTAAAAACATCTGGACAGATGCATAATGTGAGAAATAGAAATCTGTTGACAAGGTCTGTGCTGGCTAGCTTTCTGTCAACTTGACACAAGCTAAACTCAGAGGAGAGGACCTCAATTAGGAAACAGTCTCCATAAGATCAGGCTGTAGGCAAGTCTGTAGGGCATTTTCTCATTTAGTTATTGACGAGGGAGGGCGCAGCTAGGAGGAGCAGATCAGTAAGCAGCATTCTTCCATGACCTCTGCATCCATTTCTGCCCTGTTTGAGTTACTGCCCTGACTTTCTTCAATGAAGGACCAGAGTGTGGACGTTTAAGCCAAATAAGCACTTTTCTCCCTAACTTGTTTTTTGTCATGGTGGTCAAAATAGCAATAGGAACCCTATCTGAGACAGCATCTCAAAGAGCACTAAATCCACCCAGTTTCGGACTTCCCAGAGCCCAGGCGGGTAATCAAGGATATTCCAAGGGTTGACCTGGCTGAGCAGGGAGGATGAGGTCAGTCTGGAGGCCCTGGGCCAGTGCCCTACTGCAGGCAGATTAACTCTGTCATCATGTGTCTCAGTCACTGAGGTTCCTGCTTAGACTTTTAGTCCTGATGTTCAACATGCCTAGAAAGCACACTGAACAGCATTGTCTGAAGCCCTTCCATGCTTTGAAAGTCCACTGGGATGCTTGATGTTGCTAGTCTGCCCCGCTTTGGACATATCCTGGCATTCTCCAGAATTGAAGGATGCTTGAGTTTTAGAGCAGGATCTAAGGATTTCCTGCAGAGAGGGCTACAGTACAGGGGCACAAAAATCGGGGTCCTCCTTTGGTCCTCTTCAGGTCTGCAGTCAATGGACAGACACCCACTCACTAGTCGAGACTGGGTGTTCAGTAATATCAGCTAGGAGAGCGATACAGCTGCTACAAACACCACGGGAGCTCCGAGTATGGACCCAAGGGCCCGTGATAGCAGCCTCCACTGCAGGATGCTAACAGCCTCTGTCCTTGGTGGACATGGATGTTAGACACAGGGATTTGACTACTGTACTGGGACGGGTGGCACAGGGCCCTTTGTATTCTCCTGGTCAGTACCCCTGAGGGCTAACTTACGGGTGGACTTTGCCAATTCAAAATCTGATCTCAGCTTACATGTTCTTGTAAATGCCTACCAGGGAAGCCAAGGTGTAGGCTGTCAATGTACAAATATGAAATACAGACTCCATCTCTGTGTATACTATACCTCTGGGAAGAGAAAGTCCTGGACCCCTGATGATGACATACTGAGACATGTGTGGTCTATTCTTCCAGTTATTGAAGTCTGAGGAGAAGAAAAGAGGAGGAGGAAGGGTAGAGGGGAGATGCAAAGTAGATGATCTGGGAGAGGATATTTCTCCCAGATGTCCTCAAATCAGGGTCTTACCTCATGGGAACAAGAATAGCCTCCCTTAGCCAAAACATATATTGCATGTTGTCTCGTACGTATGGATGTTAACTCTTAAGCTTTATATGTGTGTTTGTTTCAATTCAAATAACACGAGATTTTAGGTACCTAGTAAGAGACCGGGTGTGGGGGAGGGGATCTTCCAAGTTAGGGGAAATAGATTCGAGTGTTATAAAGAAATAAAGGACAAACAAGAGTAAGAGAATTAAATAAGGAGGGAGACAGGAGAACGGGGTAAATGAGTAAATATGGAAAAAGACAACTACCATTAAAGACCTTTGTAAAGGCCATATATAAACCTACAACGGCAAAAACATCCTGAAATATATAAGAAGGATTTAAATGGAGTCAACATATAATGGAGCAGATAGTGTTCAAAGTAGACATCTTATTCCACCAAGTAAAACCCCCAGTTCCAGAAATGAGTTTTATCTTGTTGACTTATTAACTATAGACTCCACCCCCACCATCACAGGCTACTACCAAGGCTATTGATTACTCTCTACACTTCTCATGATAAGGCCTTTTTGAAGACACAACTTATTTATGTCACTGAATATGAAGAAATCAAACTCGTGCCTAACTAGAAATTTCATACCTCCTAACCACACCCTTTGCACACTACAGAGCAGAAAAGTACCTGTCAGTTTCACCAAGCTACAAATCCTGAAACCTCCAGCAAGAGATCTGCCAGTATTGGTGCAATAATGGTGCAAATGTTATGAGAATTATCAACCATTTCTTAAAAATTGCACTTAAGACCCACTCCATGAGCGAGAACCCACATAGGACACTGATAAAGTAGGAGACAATCTGAGAGTAGATGGGTCATGGACCTATGGAGACTCCTACTATTATTCTACTACAAGAACATAGAGTGGCCCCTAATTTCTATATGCGCAGATCAGAGCATCACTCAACCCTCACCAGAGACGCACCTTCTTGTGGTAGATAGCAATTAGCAGAGAGATCCACAACTATGTCATGTGCCAAGGGTGAGTAAGAGACTTTGGACCACTCAGCCTAAAGTGGATCTTTTTCCATCAAATCCACCCCATCAAGGTTCAAGGATCTATACAGAAGAGGGGGCAGAAGATTATATAAGAGCCAGAGGTGGTGGACGATTCCGAGGAAACATCTCCCAGAAACAATAGGACCAAAACACATGTCAAAGCACAGAGACTGTGGCAGCCTACCCAAGACCAGCACAGGCTCAAAGCTGACAAAATCCCAACCCTGAGGAGGGAAATGCATACTAAGTCCCACTAGAAGCTGTTTGCAATTACCTGCTGGGAAGGGTAAATACCAGCTTTCTCCAATGGCCTGTCCCTAGGTAAGTCAGCCACACTCCTGGCCTAGCCCCATGCCTAGGAATACTTGATCACCATAATCAGACTCCATATTCCCCATGTTTTTCAGTTTTTGGTTTTTCCCCATACATTTTTTGTTTTCTTCTCTTTTTTTAAGATTTTTCTTACTTTAGGTTTGTCTGTTTTGATTTTCATTTCTCATTTTTTGTTGTTGTTTTCTCAGTTTGGGTTTTTTATTTTTGTTTTTGAAAGTGAAAGAAAAACCATGAAGTTGGATGGGTAGGGAGGTGGGAAGTATCTGGGAAGAGATGGGGTACATGAAAGGATATGATCAAAACATATTACATGAGAACATTTTAAATGAAAACTATATAAAATTCAATGGCTGGAGTTTGAACATATACAGAACAGACTTCCTGGGGTCCAGACCTCCATATAGCTTCCATGTAATGGCTAATTTTGGTTGTCAACTTATTATGTGACACTATTTCTGTGGAAACGTGAACAAAAGTCCACTTGCCTGAGAAAGGGAATTGGTGACAGACCAAAGAAAGGATGCTGCCAAAGTCCAAATTGATGAACAGTGAGTTTTATTGGGTTACTGACAGAGTGGAGGTGATGGTTACTTATGGGGCTTAAATGACTCAAAGAGAGTTGCATCACCCCAACCCCAACCAGGAATGGGTGATAGCTCCCAAATTCTGAAAACCCAAAGCTTAATGATAACACACTAGCAGCTCAGAAGGATGGGAAGTGGATCTTTCAGGCAGCTTAGTTGATCTCTGCCTTTCACTCTGCTGCTTTATAGAGGGGGCTTTCTGGCTCCCTTGTTGCTTGCTTGTTTGTTTGCTTGCTTGCTTTTTCTCTGTAGTCCTTGCTACTTATAAAATTTTGGGAAGGGAGGAATCTAGTGCACCTGATCAGCTTCAGAGAGCACAAAGACAACTGTGGGATCTGACAAGGAAAGAGCATGGTCCAATTTAAAGTTTTAAACAAGGGGAGTATAGATGTACCTATTGTGACTGTTTATGAAACTAGAACAGTCACAGAGAAACCTCACACTTGCTCTCCTTAATAGCAAGACCCCACACCTTGAAAACGCACCTTATAAAAATGCACATGCGAGACTGGAGAGATGATTCAAAGGTTAAGAATGTTTACTGCTTTTCTAGAGAACCCTAGTTCAGTTCTCAGCACCAAGTCAAATGGTTTACAACTGCCTGTAACTTCAGCACAAGGGATTTGGTGTCTCTAGATTCCACAGGCACCTATAATCACACACACACACACACACACACACACACACACGTCTATACACACATGCACATAATTAAAAATAAAATCTTTAAGAATGCAAATCCATTTGAAAGGAGAGAGGGTAAGGTAAAAATTCTTCTGAAGGGGTGCCCTGCTCACTAAAGGGATTCTTTTTGCAAAATAAAAACTGAGAAAGGGGTTGTATAGGTTCATTCTTCAAGGCATAAAGATAATTACAGCCGTCACAGAAGGGTGCCATGCTGTATTTCAAACCAGCAGCAGATGTGTGCTTTGCAGGTTTGCAGAATATAAGCTGAAGGTCATGGAAGCCATTCCAAGTTTTCAGAAAGCAACCAAGGCCAGGCAATGTGTGACTCTGAGAAGTTTTATGAAAATGGAAAGGTGGAGCCTACATTTTGTTAGAGACCTATGGACGCTGGAGATGCAAAGACCATGGGAAATCTGTAAAAAAGGCTGCAGGCACAGAGTAGATCTGGACCAAGAGACAGAAGCTACCTGTGCTATATGTAGCATCAATAGAGCAATGACTGTAGGAGTCCAGATATGTCATTAAGATCCCCAGAGGCTGAACAAGGAGCTGAAAAATTTAGTGTTTGCCCTGTTGTATTTTAGGTTTAATAGATGCTTACAGTGAAGAGATTGTCTTGAGTCTCTGAAGAGACTTTGGACTTTTGAAAAAGTGTTAAAATTTAAGACTGTGAGAACTTTTGACATCCTAGTGAATGCATTTTGCATTATGTTGAGATCTCCATGAGCCTAAGAAGGATGATGGGTGGAATGTTATGGTTTATGATGTCTGAGTGTCAAGTTGAAAAGGGACAGACTCATGAATTTCAGTGCAAAGCACTTGCCACATAAGCACTTGCCACATAAGCACATAATGACTGTGTTTGGGTGTCCAACATCCTTGAGAAGCCGAGCATGATGGTGTGTGCCTTTAACCCCAGTCCTGAAAGTCGAAAGGGGGATCCTGGCAGCTTGCTAGCCATCTAATTTAGCCAAATCAGAGCTATCCAGTTATATAAGAGACCTGTGTGTCAGAAAATAAGGAGTAGAGCAATAGAGGAAGACACAGACATCAACCACTGACCTCCACACACACGTTTACAGGCATGCACATTCCTGCATTTACTGCACACATACACGCATACACTAGACCGGCACAGAAAAGAACAAATTAAACACTATCATTATCCTTCCTCTTTGTTCTGGTTACACCATAGAGCAAGCATTCCATCTTCTTGTTTTCCCCGACATGACTGCATTTCTCCGAACCATGAGCAAAATAAGTCTTTCCCCTCTGTACTGGTTGGTTTTGTGTATCAACTTGACACAAGCTAGCGTCATCAGAGAGGAATGAGTGTCAGTTGAGGAAATGCCTTCCTGAGATCCAGCTGTAGGCATTTTCTCACCTAGTGATCAGTGGGGGAGGGCCCAGCCCACAGTAGGTGGTGCCATCCTTGGGCTGGTGTCCTGGGTTCTATAAGAAAGCAGAATGGGTAAGCCATGAGAAGCAAGCCAGTAAGCAGCATCCTTCCATCTCTTCTGCACCAGCACCTGACTCCAGGTTCATGCTCTGTTTGACTTCCGTCAGTGATGAACAGCAATGTGGAAGTGTAAGCCAAATAAACCCTTTGCTCCCCAACTTGCTTTTTTCATCATAGTGTTTCACAACCACAATAGAAACCCTAGGACACCCTTTTAGGTTGTTTTTGCTCAGGTATTTGTTTACGGTAATGAGAGAAGAAAGGGATCTTTTAGATGCCCCAACCTGTTCCTCGGGGACAGCAATGGTAGTCTCATCATGGCCTCCAAGATCTGGGCTTTTCTATCCACAGACTTCATGCTGTGATTTGAGGATTCTGCAACCTCCTGCCGACTCCATATCTTGCCTCTCAGTTGCCTCTGAAACACGGGATGATGATGGCCAGATTCTCAGCCCTTTTCCAAGCCTCTTCTCCCTCTGAGTGTTCACCTCATCCCATCTCAATGGCAGTGGTCCACAGGGCATGGTAATCCTCTAAGTAGCATTTAGGTTACAGTTGTACTGGGTGGAAAACCCAGTCTCTGTGGGAAGTGTACTCTAGAGTTTGTCCTGAGCTACAGGTCTTGGGATGATCTGTGAATAAGAGAATCCACTGCCCTAAATTTATGGTATTCTTTGCAAGCTGCATGCTAGGCAAGTGAGGTTCCTATATCCCAGCCCTAGGGAAAACTGACATATTTTCACAGTTTTCTGATTCTTCCCCCTCCCCTACCCTTAGCCAGCTGAGTATCAAACTTTGTCTTCTCTTGTGTGGTTTTAAAAACCTTATATTTATAGGCAAGCTTTTGTCTTCCTGCTGGATCCCACTTGGATGTGCCCAAGTTAGAGGACCACTCAATCGCTGGAGGATGCTCAGACACTCAGAATCTTATAAGGAAGGATCCTGGGCCCTGCTAAACCCTTCCCTTTGCCTCTTCCCAGGCACCTGCTTTTGAGCTCCTTGCAGGCTGGGAAGCCTGGATTCAAACTGGAAACCATTCTTTCCATCCCTACTTGCCCTTGTGCTGTTGCTTTATCCCCTTCCAAGCTGTGAGGTAAAAGCACAAAGCCATTTTAGTCCAATTTTCTCCTCCTGATTTGGAGAGGCAACGGTGGCATTAAGACCTGGTACCTGCTGTTCAGAATCAACAAAGAACCATAAGTGGGAGGTAATGGGTGCTATTGGCAGGAACTCTCCTCCTACGGTCCTCAAGCTTTTTGTCAGAGCCCACATTGAAAGGAACCTCCTAGGCCGTGAATCCCCACTTCTATGGCTGTTTGGATCTTGCACATTGCCGGGGCAAGCCCCTGTCTGCTGCCAGCCTGGGTTTCCTTATCTGTACTACAGCCTTTAATACTTCCTCAAAGATGGGAGGAAAAGCCAAGAAGAGGCGGTCATTGGAAACTTGCTGCTTGCCCCTGATCTTCACCATCCTTGGCTACCTTCTGAGCCAGGATCACTGACCCCTCTCTGTAAGCAAGTAGCCATGATTGGAAGTTCAGTGTGTGCTTCCACCTCCATACATAGGGGTCCAAGGAACAAAATCACACAGACTTCTGCAATCCTCATGATGGCCAGACTTTATGTTCAACCTGGATTGCCTCATTCAAACCTCATACCAGCTCTTAGGGAAATGGTCTTGTCACATTTGGAAACCCTCAAATGAAAAATGAAAGCATTTAAACTATTTGTCATTGAGTCACCTAAGAGTTGTTGGCAGGCACCTGAGCCTGGGTAGCTTGATCCTACATGTGCCATGCTCTCTCAGAGACCACAAACCTCCTGATTCCAAGCATGAGACATTTGCAGACCAGGAAAGGAGCCAGCTTCTGGTCATTTTGCCCCAGGAACCTAGATTAGAGCCTCAGGTTGACCCACACTGAAGAAGGATCTAGTCTCACCTGCTATTAGGTGAAGAGGCCCCAAGGAAACATTCACAATAAGCTCACCTGGTGTGGGACAGTGGTCTGTATTCTGTCAACTATATTTTAAATAAATGCTGATTGGCCAGTAGCCAGGCAGGAAGTATAGGTGGGACAACCAGACAGGAAGTAGAGGCTGGTCAATGAGAACAGGTAATTCTGGGAAGAAGGAAGTCCTAGTCTGTAGCCATGACCCAGCCATAGAAGAATCAAGATGTGACTGCTTCACTGAATAAGGTACCGAGCCATGTGGATAACATAGACAAGAATATTGGGTTAATATAAGTTATAAGTGTTAATAAGAAGCCTGCTCTAATGGGCCAATCAGTTTATGATTAATGTAGACCTGTGTGATTTCTTTGGGACTTAATGACTGTGGGAACTGGGCGGGACAGAAAAGTCAGTCAGCACTCACCAACTGCTCCATCAGGTTGAAGGGGACACAGACTGAGAAAAGGAGCCTCTTCATCACGTTCCTGCATGACCCCTCCTGGCATCCCTCTTCTTTGCATCCTTCCTTTTTCCTCCTTCCTCCTTTTCATTCCCTCCAGCCTTCTCTTACAGGCCCTGCTTTTGGCTTTCTCTTTTACTGTATTCATTTGCTTTCCCCAAGTCTCTGCCCCTCCTCTACTGGATCATCTCTGCAGGAAGTGAAAGGTGGACAGGTCACACAGCTAGCAGTCGAGGTACACAGTCTGACATCAAAGGTGCTCCAAGGTGGCAGGCGAGTCTCTATCCGGAGCATGCTCAGAAGTGCCTCTGTTGTCCACAGGGGCATACTTTACCTCAGTCCCCTGCTCTCACAAGTCTCCCCATGACTTTATCCCTTCATCATGGAAGCACTGCTTCAGACATCCTGCAAGCATCCCTTGCAGAGATCCCTACAAGGCTGGTTTGGGGCCAGATAGGCTATGGTCTTGTGCTAGAGGTCGAGAAATAAAAGGATATGGTCAAACCCTAGTCAGGAAAGGAGGAACCTGGCACAGTGGCTCTTTCCCTTCACTGTAGAAAAGGAAAATAAGGCCTGTGAAGGCTAAGATGTCAGAGGAGGCTCCCTGGATACTCTGGAAAACCTGACTGACCTAGCTTTCATTAGAGTGGCTTCCATGCCTGTGGCTGAGGCCTGAAGGGAGCCTGTTTCAAGACTTCCCAACATGAAATCTCTGTCCTGCCTCAGGCAGCATGAAGGTCATAGGTGCACTGGATCTCCAGTGAAAAGGTGCAGAAGCAGCTGCACCAGTTCTCTGACTGAATAGAGAGATGATTCAAGGCCTCCTCTCCCCAACCAGGAAGCCCCATCCAGTCTCTTTTCTCCACAGAAAATTCTACTATACCCAACACAAACAGGACCTAAATAGGTCCATCTTCCTATACCCCTGTATCCAACATCTAGATACTCACTTAGCTCTAGGGTCCTCTCTGTCATGGCCTTTTACTGAGAGGCAAAGTAATACCATCGGAGGATCAACGAGAAGAATGTCTGTCATCTAGTGTCCCCACCAAGCCCATGACCAACACTGTTGGTTGTGGGAAGGACTTGTGGGTGAGGATAGAAGCCATGGTTTTCTACCTCTGCCTGGTAGGTGGGAGGACAGAGATGGTAAGCAGCAGGAGATGGGAGGGCTCTGAGCAGCCCAAAGAGCTCTAAAGACCCTAGTGAGGTCATGTGCTTGGAGTCTTACAGCAGATCAGACCTGGTGTTTGGGGCCCAGTTAAAGACCTAGAGAAAGGTCTTCTCATCTGTCATCTGACATTTAGACAACACCCCTGCCCCTCAGCATCAGGAGGACCACTCATGCAAAGTAGTGACCTCTTCACTTTTCATTCTACAAGATGTAGAAACTGGGACATGGAGAGGTTCCACTTGGTTTATATAAGGTTACACGGCCAATACATGGCCAAATCCAAAGGCATCTAATGCTGACCAATTTCTGTAGGGTGGACCAGGTAATATGGAATTCTGAGGGTGATAGTGGACCGTGAATGAGCATTACTGTCCTTGATGGATACCATCCCCTTGAGAAGTCAGAACAGAGATGGTTCCACTAGAGAAGACAACACATGGTGCCAAGCAAGTCCAGCAAAACTCCCCTCCTATTGTCCTCCTACTTGCTCCTTTCTGTCCCACCTGCAGAGGGAAAGGATCAGGACCTGGTCATCAGATGGGCACGTCAAGGAGGACAGAAAAGCCTTCCTGCTGTGGTCTCTAGATTTGAGTTAGATGAGGGGAATGTGTGTTAGGGGCTAAGTAATATCTTTCCTGGGGCCTGGAGGTGAGCAGAAAAGATGTAAGGTGAGAACAGGTTTTCATCTAGTGCAATAAGCAAGTACTCCTCCAAAAGAACTTTGAAACACAAAAGTGCGGTCAATAGACACCAGCATGCTAGCTATAGCACCTGCCCCAGTAAACGTGAACTAAAGTTACCATCATTCCCTGGTCCTCTGGGTCCGACCTGCCCCCAATAGGGTGAGGTGCCCACATGTGCCCTCAGCAGCATGTATACTCTCGGGTCACCCATTTGTTTCTCTGCTGGGGACCCCCAGCTGCAGCCTTGCCAAGAATCCATGAACCCATACAGGCCCACTTTCCCCATGCAGAACAGGAAGAGACAGAATGAGTGAGTCTTTTCAAAAAGCCGTCCCATATGAACAGTTCAGAATTACAGCCTGGGCCGACATCTGCAATCTGACAACAAGCTCCAGGTGGATCAAGCCAAGGAACAGAACCCAGGACTAAGGTGAAGAAAACAGCAAAACTCAGGAAGCTCATACCACCCAGCTCTCTGTCTGAACAGTTAGACACTCAGGCAGCCCTAGGCCAGATGGCCACAGTCCTTTCCCCAGAATGACTGCTCTCCATTGACAGACTCACCTTCCCCCAGCACCCCCATTCCTCATGCCAGCTGCCATTTATCAGTGGGCTTGCTTGTCACCACAGCACAAAACTGCTTCTCTGACATGGTAGCATTATTAACCAGAAGTTGAAAATTGAACTGGAAGATAAAAGGATTGATCTATTTTTCATTTTCTAATGCAGATTCTGTCCTTGCAGAACAAAGGACAGTGGCTGTCTATGCTGAAACATTCCTTTTTGACTTCCTGGCCTTGGGTTTCTAGAGCTTAAATTCCCACTGACCAAGCACTTAGAGGACTTCCTGCCCTGCCTGATGCTCCCTTGTGCCCTGGGAGGACAGAGGGGTCTGCCTGATTCTCCAACTGGGAAGTTTCTTGAGCTCTCCCCCTCCCCCTAGTCTAACTGCATGGAAACCTGTTTTCACCCTAAAAGGAATCTCGCTTGCCAGGTGCAGCAGTCAGCATGGAGTTAGGCCCAGGCAGTCAGATGTGGGGTGCTGAGGGGCCTTCCTGTGGAAAGTATTAGTGTTAGCCCTCTGTAGACCCCAACCTAGAAAAGAAGCTGAGAGTGGAATGCATTTTACCCCCTCAACCCTCTCCCTTCTTCCCTTTGCTGGAGTTGCCATGGTAACTGGAGTTCACCCTAGATGCCAAAAACACTGCAAAAACAACAATAAAGACATCACCCTTGGTTCAGAGGGAAAGGGCACAAGGCCAGGCTGGGGCCCCAAACAAAGAATATCCCTTCCTTCCTCCGCCCTCCCCAGAGAAAGACAACCCTAGGAATTTGGGGAGGCTAGGCCAAGGCAGAGGGGAGGTGTGCTAACATTCAAGAGACTTCATTTCCTTCCCTGGGACTGCTCTCTTTTCCTCATGCCCACAGTCACCCTGTAGCTCCCTGTGTGTCCACCCCGTGTCTCCTTCCAGGGGCAATGGGCTTAGCACAGTGAGAAGGGAAGCTCGGGAGCCCAGAGGAGGGGTCTCAGCTCTGGGATATAGGCTCAGAAAAGGCATTTCCAGCTCCATCTATAGGGCCCTCAATAATTAAAGGATGCATTTGTAGAAGAGGAGCCATCTCATTCACACTAAGGTAAAAGATACGCTTCCAGTGGCCTGAGAAAAAGGCCTTTGAGGTGAGACTTCAACTCCCACAGGGCTAAGAGTAGACTGGTGAGCACCACGCACCCTCTGAAAGGAAGACTGGGGTGGGAGCTCCCTCATGGACACCCTGCTCCCGCCAGTGCCCTCGGCATAGACTGGTGCCGGCTTCCTCAGCACTTCAGCCTCAGGACAGCTCCTCACCACATCCTGCTTTTGGCCCAGGGCACAGGTGGTCCAGCAGCATGTGGAGTACTGAAGAATTGAGTGTCGATGAAAGATGGGAGAAGAGAGATGCTAAGGGAGGGGGGAGGCCAGTGAAGCCTCTTCTTACCCTCTGCTGAAACAGAGCTCAATCCTACACCCATCCTTTCCCCCAGGAATTGGGGAAAGCAGGTGAAAAGCATGGTGCTTGTGCTGCTCCTCAGACTAAGCTGATGGAACATGGCAACTCACCTTCAACTCTGCCCCTGGACCTTCAAGTCTAAGGATGGCAATGAAGAAATGGTCTAGAGACACAAAGAACAAAGAATGGAAGAGTGTAGAAGGAGTGAACAGAACAGACAAGCTCAGTCCTGAGGCTGAGACCCAGTCAAACAGAAGGACTGCCTTAGCCCAAAGACCCCAGAATCCTGTATCCTAAGTGAGCAGGGAGCTAGCCAAGCAGAAGCAAGAGTAAGTCACTGTGTTCTGGGTGATAAACACTCTTCTTAAGGCCCAAGTGGGACTCTAGTTGTTCATCGACCAGTGGGGAGGCTTCTATACACTATGAGTTGGGGTGGGGACCTCTTCCAGAAGCTCTGGAGAGTAATGGAGTCACAGAATGTAATGGGAACCTCTCAGAGCACTAGAAGCAATGGACCATAATTTGCTTCCAGGGAAGAAAATAACAGAGCCAAAAGCATCATGAGCGCTTCCTAGGACCAAAACTGGGCAGCAGCTTGCAGACAGTGAGAACCAGAAAAGAAGGAACCCTGAGAATGGGCAGACTGGAGCATAAGGGACCAGGAAAATGGAGCCTGGATCCATGTATTCATACACACGCAGTAATCCGTGTGCATTTGTGCATGTGTGGCTAGGGGAAGCAGAGAAATAGGGCAGTGTCAGACATGATGAGCTTGACCTCCTCAAAGTTGCGAGCAGCCAGGAGAGAGGGCAGACGGAAAGAGGTCAATGGGAGGCACAAAGCCAACAGGGAGTGTGTGGTTGCCAAAGCAGAGTGATAATCCCACTGTTTGCACCTGATTTGGTCAACTCAGCAGATCTTTCCTAAGCAGTTGCTTAGTGATCACAGACACGACTTTCTTTCATAAGGATTGTGTGGGCCAGGCAGAGTTCTCAGCAATTTGTGCTTGAACTGCACCTCAATCCAGTGAATTAGTGTTCCTTCACACACATTTTATAGTCAAGAAAACCAGAGCAGAGATTGCAAGGGATTCTTGTGCCACGCCTGGATGCCCACTCCAGAGTCTTGGCCCTGTGCCTTTCTGTGCTCCTGCCAGTGTCAATTCAGGAGGGGCTATGTGTCAGGTAGTAGGGATCAAATCATTGTCACTATAGACCTCGCCAGCCAGGCTGACATCTAGACCTGTACTGGGGCCAGTGAGTTAGGGATGTCTGTGAGGTGGTCAGAATTTAGTGATGCTGTGGAAGGGCAGCAGGGGCAATAGCAGGATGTCGTGGAAAAGGGCTGGAGACACTGTCCAGACTCTCTGGTTCCCCGTGGAGAGGCTCTGCCTCTTTGGCTTTATTCAGAAGACCAGATGGAGCCGGTGCAGGAGGCACACAGACACAGTGATGGTTCTTCTGCCCCAAGCCTGGAAATGTAGCTCTACCTCCCCAAGGAAGGGTGCCAAGCACCAAGCTGGCTACAGAAGATGAACTGTTGAGGCTCACTCCACACCCTCTTTTCTCTCGAGGGTCTCAGGGAGGCCAGGTCACGGTGACTTACAGAGACTTCTTTAAGCACTCCTGAGTGGTTTCCCCTTTTCTGCCCTCTGCCCAGACCTATATGGACTTTACTCACTCATGGCTACAGGCTCATTAAGTTAGCAAAAAAATTAATGCTCCCTTAAATGAATTATAACATCAATCTATGACTTATATAATTATATATTAAGTATATAATTTATGTCATCATGCTTTAATTATAGCATTCATTTATGAGTTCAACGAATCAGAATCTACTTCACCCAAGCACTGGGCCCAGTTGGGCATATAAGGGGAAGGGAGCACATACCTTGTGCACATACCTCCTTCACAGACCTGGAAATCCCATGGGGAACAAGATGGGGGCCAGAGAGGACTTGGCAGCAAGGTAAAGGAAGCAGAGCAAGATCACTCCCCCAATCTTGGCAAGCCAGGGTCAGGAGAGCATCAGGGAAGGCTTCAGGGTCAGGATAACATTAAGGAAGGCTCTCTGGAAACTCATGGTCAGAGTAGAACTAGGGGGAGGAACAGACTGCAGAGGTCTCTGGTATCAGAGTGGGGAGGTGTCAGGAGGTCTCTCTGGTCTTGTCAAGACATTCAAAAGACTTCAATGGAGTAACCACATTTGATTATATATTCCTTTCCCCAGCACTGCAAAAACCACTAAGAGGTCAAAAAAGGTCAAAGACAGCCAGAAGAGGGACCACAAAAAGTAAGTTAAGTGCCTGGGGTGAAAGGATGAAGCAGGCAGCAAGCCAGATTCTGTTTAGATGCCTCAAAGCCTTAAGGCACAGAGCTTCTTCCCAGAAGCTTCCAGAAACTTCCAGAAGCAGAAATAGAGCTGAATATAGAGTCAGTAGTGCACATATGCTTTAAAAAGGCATGAGACCTGCCCCAAACCAATCTCTAGATCCCCTTCCCACCTAAGAAAGCTGGATGGGTGACTCTCAGGAAAACTGAAGCCAGAGACGCTGAGCCTTGGTATCCCTAGGGTGGTAGGGAGGCAGTGCAGATGAGGCACCAGAGAAAAGAGGGGTTACAAATAGGAGGGAGGACTTACGAATCCAGCTTCTACCCAATGCATGCACAAGGGATGAGAGAAATCCCCTCAGGAAAGATTTAACAGTTCTAAAGGAAAGACCTCAAAAAAGTGACACACAGGCTTGCCACCTGTCTTTTGTACTGATAGATAAAACACCATGAACAATGGTCCTTGGACTTCCCACAGGGCACGGAACCCTGATTGCTCTTTGGGCTGAGGAAGGAGGGTGACTTGATTGGGGGAGGGGGAGGGAAATGGGAGGCGGTGGCGGGGAAGAGACAGAAATCTTTAATAGATAAATAAATTAATTAAAAAATGGGAAAAAAAACACCATGAACAAGACAACTTATACAAGAAAGCATCTAGTCTGGGGGTGGGGCATTGATCATAGCTCCAAAGAGTTGGCGTTCATGTCCATCATGGTGAGGATCACAATTGCAGACATACATGGTTCTGGAGCAGCATCTGAGAGCTTCCATCTGATCCAAAAGAAGAGGGAGGGAGGGAGAGAGAGGAGGAGAGAGACAGAGACACAGAGAGATACAGACATAGACAGTGCTAACCTGATACAGTGTGGACTTTTGAAACCTCAGACTCCCTCAGTGACACACCTTCTCCAACAGGCCACGTGCCCTAATCCTTCCCAAACAGTTTCACCAACTGGGGACCAAGTATTTAAATATATGGGGGCCATTCTTACTCAAACCACTATGTCACCTGAACCCCTCTAGAGAAACTGAGCAAGCTGTGTTTATGCACAGAGTCTCTGACAGCTGCCCAGTGATTCTGTCTGTGATACAGACTTTTAGAGCACCCTTCACACCTTAAGAGATGGCTCCAATGTGAAGGGTCGAAGACAAGGAGAGAAGCAAAGGAAGATGCAGATAGAGGACTGGAGTTAGTGGACACAGAGACAGGGAGTTGGAGAAACTGAAGATGGAAGGGCTGTCTTTAAAAAATTAATAGATTGTATTGGAGAAACATTCTTTAAAAACAGGATGCTATTTTTAACTGAATACCCAGAGAATAAGCAAAATTCTTAGAAACTAAGGAGAAAAATATCACATCTTACAGTCAACCTTCAGTTGAAAAGCAGAAAGCTTAAGTAAAATATTTTTTTGGAAAACAGTACAAGCTGATGAGTAAGAAAAGATATGAAATGAGTATTTCAATGCATAAAATCTAACATCTCATTAACAGGGATTTCAACACTTGAGAGCCTTGAGGATGTGGAGGGAGCGATAGCTTCAAAGAGAAGATATAAGATCTTCTGGAATTCAAGGATGTGAGTCTCTGCTTTGAAAGCACCCATGAATTATGGAACAAATCACAGAAGACATGGTAAGGCATGAAATTCCGAATATCAGGGACAGAAAATTTTTAAACAAGAGGAAGAACTGATCGTGTACCCAGGACAAGGCTTCAAAGGGCACCAGATGTTTCCACAGCAACACTGGAAACCGAAGCATGATTAACTGAAGCATTCACAGGCTCCAGAGAAACTCATTTGCAACCTAGAGTTCCATATCTTATCAAAGCATTCGTCATTTGGGGAAAACAATGAATAAAAGAGGAGAAATAGATGTAGTCAGACACAGACATGAAACGCACTGTGTTTCTTAGAAAGTTCCTGGCGAATGGCTACACCAAAAATGGAAGTGAACCAGGGAATAAGAAGTCCGCAGTCAATACATAGAGGAGTCAACTGAAAAGAGGAAGCACAACTCGCAAGATGAAGAATGAACAACAGGGGATTAAAACGTTGCTGGGGGCACAGACATGGTGAGATGGCAGAACTGTGATTCTCTTGTGTTCGAGTCTGAGTATCCCCTCCTTAAGCTCGAGAAAGAAAACTGGCAGTTCCTCCCTAGCAGACATCAACTGTCCGTATCTTCCTAACTAGGCATGGGGGCTCATGACCTCCTGCCCTGTGCATGCTGGAATGTTGTTTTGTTTGATTGTGTGCAGGCCTTATTCAGATAACCACAGGTGTGGCAAGTTCATGAGTACAGGGGTTTAGTCACCTGGTTCTCCTGAGCCTCTGGCCCTTACCACCATCACACCTGCTCTTCTGTGATGTCACCTAAACCTTAGGGGTAAAGGGTATTATTATATAGATGACCCACTTACAGCTGAGCACACAACACAGTCACATTCTCTGCACTTTGACCATCTGTGCACTTCTGTGTGAACCACCAAATACTGCCAAAGAAGCTTCTCTGATAAGGACTGGGAACTATACTAATAGTGAGCTATAGGGCACTTTGATATTATGTCCATTTACCAAAAAATAGTAGGGTCACCCCTAGGGTTTATGACCTCCCCAGAAATGGGTTGCTGGCCAGAGTTATATCCCAGGCATGTGCTTTCTACTGTGGAGCGAGCCTAAAATCCAACCAAAAGGCAGTTGGCTACCCCAATAACATCAGTGCCACTACCGCACGCATGGGCCAATCTTGCCAGGCTTTGTCATTATTGTAACTTGTGTGGTTCATACCTAGATAACATTATTGGTGACTTTCTCCCCTAGAATCACTTTCCAGTACTGTGAAGCCAGCAGGGTGGAAGCTTTCCTAAAACCAGTTGGATTTCTCTTTGTCCAATGGCCAAAATATGTGGTGTCTTCGGCAATAGAATCAAGTTCTAGGGGGAAACCATGAGCAAGAGTGTACCTACTAATCAGGATTCTCTAGAAGAACAGAACTGATAGAAGGGGGTAAGAAAAAGGGCTGTGTTAGAGTGGCTTACAAGCTGTGGTCCAACACTAGTCCAACAATGTCTGTCTGCCAATGGAAAGGCCAAGAATCATTGTTTGCTCCATGGGCCTGAATGTCTCAGCTGGTCGTCAGTATACTCTCGAATCCTGAAAACATGGGTTCTAACACCAGCAAAAGAGTGGGCTTGCCATTGTTCTTGAGTTCTCAGTAGTCCTCATTGCCCGCTATGTTCAGCTAGTCTGGTTTTATCCCATGCTTTTTGAGACCCAGGCCAGCTGGCCTTGGTGAGTTCCCGATAGAACATCCCCATTGTTTCAGTGTGTGGGTGCACCCCTCGCTGTCCTGTGTTCCTTGCTCGTGCTCCCTCTCCTTCTGTTCCTGATTTGGACCTTGAGATTTCTGTCCGGTGCTCCAATGTGGGTCTCTGTCTTTGTCTCCTTTCATTGCCTGATGAACGTTAATATTCAGGAGAACAATGGCAGTGGGTTTTTGATCCTACTGCACGTACTGGTTTTGGGGGAGCCTAGGCAGTTTGGATGCTCACCTTACTAGACCTGGATAGAGGTGGGCGGTCCTTGGGCTTCCCACAGGTCAGGGAACCCTGATTGCTCTTCGAGCTGATGAGGGAGGGGGACTTGATCGGGGGAGAGGGAGGGAAATGGGAGGTGGTGGCAGGGAGGAGGCAGAAATCCTTAATAAATAAATAAATTTAAAAAAAAAAAAGAGTGGGCTTTCCAGTGAGAACCAGGGCAAGCAGGCAAAGAGCCAAAGCTTTCTTCTTCCATGCCCTTTATATAGGCTGCCACAGAAGGTGTGGCCCGGACTAAAGGCTGGTCTTCCCACTTCAAATTATCTCATTAAGAAAAATCCGTCACGGGTATATCCATGGGAATGGATGATTACAGAGAAGACTGGGAAGAGTGGGCTGGGCCTGGAAATCGGCAGAGGAGGCCAAGCAGCAGAGAGGACTCCAGATATTTGGAGTGGGAAACACTGCATCGCAGTGTCCTCATGGATTAAATAAGTGCATCCTTTGCATTGGTCTGTAGTTCTTAAAGTTTCTGCACAAACGTGAACTGCAGTAAGATCCCCATCAGACAGATGCAGGGGAGCAGAATGGCAGGGCCCTGGGCAGAGGCTCTCCTGTCCACCCGTCGCTAACTTCACCAGTTCTAGTCGTTTGAAAGGGACTGGAAGGGACCAGATCACCCCCCAGCCTTCTCTGCAGCTAAATGCCCTTCCCTCATTTCCTCCTGCAAAGCAGGAGGATTGGGTCCTCTCACAACTGAGTTAATGTGGGGCTTTGCAAGCCCAGATTCTACTTTAAGAGACATAGACCACACTGGTCTGAGATGGGCTGAGCCTTAAGGTCAGGAAAGTTAGGTGGGAGGCTCTTGCTTTCAGGGGACACAGGCACACGGTTGATGCCATTCTGTTTAAAACTCTGACGTTCTGTTCTTTGTGGAGTCTTAAAACTGATTTTTAAGTTTTTAATAAATGATGTTAATAAAATATTACAAGTGGCTTCCCTTGTGCTTTCCGTGGTTTCAGTTACTTATTGTTACTCAACCACAGGCTAAAAATACGAAGTGGAAAATTCCAGAACTAAACAACTTATTCTGGGTACTGGGTTGACATTCATGCTGTTCGGCTCCATACACACCCACCTGGGACCAGAAATCATCCCTTGATCTAATGTGCACTCTGAGTATGCTACCACTGGCCCACTGGCCACAGAACAGCCATGTTGGCTATCAGATACACTCTCTCAGCACCACATGGTTTGTCTTCCAGAACCTAGCAGAACCTCCAGCACTATCCCCTTCATTTCATCTTGACACCTAAACATCATGTCATCATGGGATATGTGGGTCCAGTACATTAAGTTATTCTGGCAAAGAAAATGACTGTGGCCTTCTAACTTTCATGTCAGTATGCACTAACTATTCCTTATGACCAGCTGTCCATCTCTCCTACTGTGCTATGCCTCATTCCTAAGTTTATCTTGAGCCACAGGCTGGAGTTTTCGGGATGATCCATGAGCTAGAGGAGCTACTATTCTGAGCTTGTGGTGTCCCTTGTGTGTTCTGTGCTAGGCAAGTGACATTCCTCTGTTCGCGCCCCTGGGGAGAAGAACTCACATCTTTGCTTAGCACTGTGGCAAAGCTTCCTGAGACGTGGAGCAAAGCTCCTCCTGCTCTGTAACCTCCGTGCAGAAGTCAGTAAGGAAGAGATGGGAAAGGCATGCAGAAGCCAAGGCAACCCTGACTTCTGGAAGCCTCCCGGGGGAATACCAGCAGAAGCCTGTCTCTAACTCTCTCTCTCT
>NC_022029.1:41788488-41822781 GCF_000317375.1 Microtus ochrogaster
TCTGTCTCTCTCTGTCTCTCTGTCTCTCTCTCTGTCTCTCTCTCTCTGTCTCTCTCTCTCTGTCTCTCTGTCTCTCTCTCTCTGTCTCTCTCTCTCTCTCTCTCTCTCCTTCCTGTGTGTGGACAGTTTCAAGAGGGACAGGGTGACTCTGCTGCCCCTTCCCAGTGCTAGGAAACTTCTATGGCGGAGAAAAAGACATCTGTGCAATCTTGTCTTCTTGGGAAAGCCATCCAAATAGCCCCTTGATGACAGAACCCTTCCATTTTCCAAGGCAATAAATTAAATGCCTGTTCGCGGATTGCTGGAATTGCTGTGCTCATTCTGGTTTGAACTGGTTGGAGGGGAAGTGTGAGATAATTAATTATCATGTGCACTTTCCAGATGCTACGCCAGGGCTTTGCAAAGGCTATCTCTCGCCTCTCAGGCCACCGCAAGAGACAGAGACCATTGTCACCCTCATTTTATAGATGAGGAAACTGATGGCCAGAGAGGTCAGGTAACTTGTGGGTGGTCACCCAGCTGGTAGAGGACGAAGATGGAGTTATATGCCTGTAGTTAGGACCATTGTACCTGTAAGTGCCCATTTCTATTACTGCAGCAACAGAAATGCTGATCCCAGATGAGAATCTGAAAGGTCAGGATTCTAGGATGCCATGTAGGAGTAGTATACCCCTTCTAGACTCCACCTCTGGGCCTCAGGCTCCTTGTCTGAACAGAAAGTATCTGAGAGCTATGATGGATCCTGGCCCTGTTACAACTGTGAATGAACCATCTGGGTCAATGTTTCCAGCAGTCACATGTCCTACTGTTCCTGGTTCTGAAAATGGAGAGTCACCTGCAGGCCTGAATGCTGGGTCCTAGGATCTGAGATAAGTGTCAATGGAGACCAGTCCAGGTCAGAGTCTTGAGCACTACCTTGGTGTCGTTAGGACCATAGTGCAGAGGGATCCATGGCTACTTGAACCCTGAGAATCCTCCCCCTTTGTTCTGAGGGTCTTGAATCAGCACTAAGGGAATTGGAGAGTCAGGTCTTGCAGAGTCCTGCTCTGGTGGACTCTGAGTTGAACCCATATCTCACTGTGAGGCTGAAGAGAAGTAAAGGCAGCCCAGGCCCAGCCTGGGAGAAATATTCTTACCAGTCCATGAGGAGTAGGGGTGACAGGAGAAGCCAGTAAACTACAGTGCAGGGGTGCCACTGATGGGAAACTAGACTAGTCTAAAAACTTGTGTTCATCCGGGGTCTGGAAGGAGGGGCCTAGAGGCTCAGAGAGCCGAGCATGTTGCCCAAGGGATGCTACCACTTTCCTCGAGAAAACCAAATGGGTTGCTGTGTTTTCCAGAGCTTATGGGAGTCATGAAAGCTTGAGCTTCCAGGAAGCTGCAGTCACAGCTAAGCAGGACCCCCTGTTGACCAGTGGCTCATCCAAAGGTGTTTCCTTCTTCCTCCTTAGCTAACTGGATCAGTGACTGCGACTGAGATCCCTGCCTCCTGGATGAACAGGAGAGAACTCAGAGCATGCTAAGGGCCCTGGAACCTACCGTGATACGCTTTCTCTCCCCACCCACGGGAACACAGTGGCCCCACCTTCCACATGATATTTCCCCTCCCAGCTAGAGATCAATACACCTGCACTGATATCTTGCCCTTCTTTGTCTTGCTGAGAAACCCCATAGTCACCAAACAAGATTACAGTCCACTGTCACACGGGACCTCAGAGAATAGCAGAACGGTGATATCATGCGGCTCTTTGGTGACTTTGCACAGAGACATGAGCAGTGCAGCCTCGAGTGAGAGTGAGGAGATAATCCAAGCCATCCCTCTCTTGTGGTCCCAGCTCTAGCCGATAATGTGGCCCCTCACATTGTTTACAATGGATCAGCATCCCTTAGTCACCTTTGGTTCAGACACAACACACATATATGCATTTCAGGGCAGTAGAGAAACTACTGGCCCTATAGACATGCCCAGACTGCCTTTTACCTGGGACCTCCTAGCAATGTCAGGGCAGGAAGCCTGTCCCTATTCTCCCTTCCTGTCTCTTTCCTTCCATAAGATCTGGGTCCCCAATTACTCAGAGATGCAGGAGGCCTGCCAGGGAAGAAATTAGAGCTACACATCAGCTGTTCTATATTTACCACCTGATGGCCAAGGAGGATCTATCTTCTGCACAATTAAATGAAAAGAGTTTTAATATCGGCAAAGCAAAGGACTCTAGCAACAATGGAGAATTAGGTTAGAGGCAGCAATTGGATTAGTGCCGAGCTGCAAGTGAAATGAAGACTTGGACACGGGAGTGTTATCCTTCTCCTGGTGACAGGCTCTTCCTTGTCAGGGGTGGGGAGGGTCCCGGATGGAGGGAGTTTGGCTGGATTCCCAAAGCTGGCCCAACTCCCACCTCTATGGATGAGAGGCCGGAAGATGCAACCTCTCCTAGAATCCTCTGTGGAAACACAGACGAGGGGGTACAGTGGTGGTCATGGATACCACTCTGGCACCCCATACCATCAGCTGAGAAATAGGCCTCCACAGGGTCCTGTCGCTCCTCCTTCCTCCCTACGCCACCATCATCTTTCCCCAGGGCCTCTGCGGTCACCCTCCACCCTCTGCCTCTTCTCTCTCTTCTGGCCCAACCTATAATTACACAGTGTGGCTCCTTGAAGCAGCCTCCCTCCCTGGAAGATGCAGCAGGAGGCAGAAGGGCATACCTTCTCAAATGGCAGTTATTGTGAACACAGCAAAAACACCACATTTGCCGAGGGAACAGACCACTAAAGGTCTCTTCCTTATCTTTTCAATTTCTCAGGCCATTTTCCTTGGCCTTATTAAACGAGGAGTATGGCCATCCTCAGCATGGTTCGGCATTTTTCCAGGGAAAAGTGGCACACAGTGCATTGCTTCTGGTTGGTTTTCCTCCGGCCACTGCTCCAGGCCTGATTGCAAACCCAGGGCCTTGGCTAGACACTAGAGCAGATCCTTCCACAGCTGCCATGGCGTGGGTGTCAGGCCTCCCATCAACTCCGGGAAGTGTCCTAGCCCGCTCCCCCCTCCCCTGCCCATGAAGACACACAAGTCCACACCCTATCTCTCTGAACCTCCAGGAGGAAAACTCCACAGCCAACTGGGTCTTATCCATTCACCCACTTAGTGACACCAAGTCCTTTCTCTTGCCCAAATCTTCCAGAAATAGTTCAAGTTTGCCGGAGCTGACAGGAGTCGTCTGGGGATTACCAGAGAGCATTAGTCATTCCCCTGAAATCCCCACATCTGGCAGGCAGGCCCAAGCATCAGCGGGGGATCCTGGGTTACTATCCCAAGGAGAGGAAGAAAAAGTGAAGCTCAGGAGGTAAAATGGCCTTCACAGAAATCGTTATTAGATAAGACTGGATGGGACTCTCTGGTCCCCAAATCCATTAGCAAAGAACAGAAGTAACAAATAGAACAGGTGTCACACTGGGGTTCAACATTGTTATCATAAACAACACGATTTTTAAAAGGTTTCTGGATGTGTCACACAAAGATCAAGGAAACAGAAGTAATTCTTACAGATCTCTGGGCTTTTGCATGCTAAACCACTAGAAAAATAGATGTCGACACCTCTGAGAGATGGCAGCAGGCCCAAGCCCACCAACCACATGTTAGTAGGATCACTGGTTCCCCAGTAATCACATGGTCTTTCTTCTAAATTACCCCTTAAATACCACAGTCATGAGATGGTCAAGTTTCTTAACAAAATGGCATGATATTCGTGTAGAACCCACACATACCTCATATATTTAAAACATCTCAGGAATTCTTATACTACCCAACATAAAATAAGTGTGAAGTAAAGAATTGTCATACTTGTGTTTGCATCATGCAAATCTGTGTATGATCAGAATGAGCACTATCTTTCTGAGTACATGTCATCCACATGGGGTCACTCTACTCTAATGACTTTAGGGGGACGACAGGGACTGCTATATTAAAATCTTTTCACGGGCATCACAGGGACCGCTGCATGCATGTTGCCTCATGGTATCCTGAGGTCACTGTGCTTGCTTTGCTTCATGGGTGATGCAGCTGGCCACATTTAGTAATTAGTAGGTAATCTAGTAAGATTACTAGTAATCTAGTAAGAGTCTGAACAATCCCTCTCGAGGGCAAGATTTTGGAGGAGTGGCCCATGTGCTTGCTGCCTAACCTCTTCCTGGGCTTCTGTCTTCACAATCCCAGCACACCTGTGTTGCTCTTTCTTCTTCTTTTATTATCTTATCTTATCGTATCTTATTTATTTATTTATTTTGGTTTTTCAAGACAGGGGTTTCTCTGTGTAACAGCCCTAGCTGTCCTGAAACTAACTCTTGTAGACCGGGCTGGCCTCAGACTCACATAGATCCACCTTCCTCTGCCTCCCAAGTGCTGGGATTAATGCCTGTGCCACCACCTGGCTCTTTCTTTTTAGCATCTGTTGTAGGCTTTGTCACAGACTCGCTCTGGGCCTCCCTTTTCTCATCTGGAAAGCAAGGGAAGCAACTATGTTGCATTGTTGAGCTTTGTTGAGGCTTGATAAGGATGGCACAGTTACTTGGCTAAAACACAGAGTCTCTAAACATCTAGAGGAAAACATTAGAGCTATGCCATGGACATTCAATGTCTCCCTTCTGCACCTGCCACATCCAGTTTTGTGAATGATACCGCCCAGGCATGAGATGTGTATTTATGGATGTTTTCCTCATAGGCCTTCTGCTGGCTCAAGGAGTAAAAACGGCACCTCCCTCCCTTAAGAGCACACGAAGAAGACAGCGTCTGTGCTATGTCTGGTCCATCTCCTTGTGCTGGCAATGTTGCATCTGTTTTTCCCCCACATAATTGAAAGCAAACATAACTCACCAATTCCCTTCAAAGGTCAGCCCAATCTTCATATAAATAATGTCACCTTCTCTTCTGGATGAGCCCTAGCCATACAAGAGGCTCCACTGGACACAGACGCATGGAAAGAATAAGCCAGGACTCTTACCCTGGTATCTGTCTTTTCCCAGCAGAGTCCTGGGATGATGGACTCTCCATGTGGCCCATAGGCACACACACATGCCTGAGACAAGGAACAGGATCATAATCCAAGACTCTGCTGGGATAATGGACTCTCCATGTGGCCCATGGGCACACACACATGCCCGAGACAAGGAACAGGATCATAATCCAATAGTCTGACTTCTAGATGACTTAGCTGGGGCCACTGGAACACCCTGGTCAGGATGCTTCAGCAGCAGAGATCTGTTTCCTCATAGTTGTAGATGGCTATGAGCCAGAATCAAGGCCTTGGCAGGCTGTGCTCTGAGACCTCACTCCTTGGCTTATGGACATAGTTCCTTTTTCACGTGACTTCCGTTCTTTTATTTTTGTCTCCGCCTTGATCACCTTTTCTCATCATGACACCAATATGTCGGCTTAGAGCCTCCCCAGTGATATCATTTTCCCTTACTAATTTCTTTTAGAGTTCTACTTAGGCTTCAGGTACAGCTTTGCAGTAGAGCGTCTGCCTAGCATGTGTGAGACCCTAGGATCTGCCCCCACCCAGCACTACCAAAAGCACAGGTAAAAAAGTGCTATGTCTCAATGAACACATTCGAAACACTAGGTTTGAAAGCTCGGGATGTGGATTTGGGGACAAACTGAGCAGCCTATGCTACCTCCAGTCTTTGAGTTTCAGCCCTTTTATTCCATCTCACGAACTGTGAGCTCACCGCTCTGCTGTCCCATCTCTACCCAGCTCCTCCACCCTCCAAAGCCCAGCTCTCCTGCAGGAAGTCTCGTCCCCGCCTCGGGTGCATCCTCCTCCCACATCTCAGCCTCTCAGCCTGGGTTCCTGTGGGACTCTAATCTTCCAAGTAGGCTCTACAGTGTGTAGGAGCAGGCCCATGCTGAGAGGTGAGGGCAGGAGATGAAACTGAGGTCTTGGGGTGTTCAGGGATAGGCTGGAGAGAAAGTCAAACCACCAGGATGTAAAGGCAGTTTTTGAGGTTTGGGAGCAGGAAGATACCTGGGTTTGTTTTTTTCCTTCCTGCCCACTGCCTTGTTCTCTTCGATGGGAGGGATAGCTACCAGATGTTCCAGATGTCCCCAAAGATTCCTCCGCCTCCAATCCTGAGAGGGTCAAAAGGAAGCCCTGTAATTTGTGGGCGGAGAAAACCCTGGCTGTGGCTTTCCCCATCCTCACCCCCTCTTGTGCTTCGGATCCTTGCTGTCTCCTTATTGCCTTGGCCAGTTGCTCTTTTGGCTGCTGGCCTCACAGCTGCAAGAGACTATGCTGTGGGTGAGAAAGAGTCAAAGGCAGGAGCCAATTAAGTCCTTGGGGTCTGGTATTATTTGTTTTCATCAAGCGTTTTGGTCACTGGAGCAGTTTCTGGCACACAGAATAGCCAAACTTCAACTGAAAATTTTGAAGGCCTGAGAGGGAAGGATGAGCAAACACTGTCTCTGACTTTTTGTGTGTGTATGGAGACCTAAGTCCCCTCTGGACCCAGCCCGTGAGGGTTTCTTGGAGCACCAAGTAAGAAAGCAAGAAGGGCCCATGGTGTGGGGACAGGAAGTTCTAAATACCATTGAATTAGGGAGTGCTCTGTCACTGAGCACGTAAGGTAGATGCCTAGATGCCGGGACACCAGCCAAAGGATGAAAAGGGCCTCAGAGTGTAAATCACACCTGCCTTGACTCTGGCCGTGTTCCTGGTTGAGCCACTTCCTCTTGATGCCCTCAGTTCCTCGTCTCCAGAATGGCAAGAAGGTATCTACAGCCTCTCTAGCTTGGATGATTAGATTTCTCTTTGTCCTTGGGAGATTCTATCCCAAGAAGGTAAGCAGTGGTCTCCCCAGAGGTATTCAGAAAGGACTGTCCATCCTCAGAGGGCAAGGGGGAGCCTGGGAGTTCAGATCGTGTAAAGGCCACGGTGAGAACTAGCTTTGCCCTGACTCCCACGCCTCCAGCCAGCCCTGCAGGCCTCAGCAACACTGAGTTCCATGGCCCCAGGGATGCTGAAACAGCTGTGAAGGCTTAACAGGGTCAAGACCATGGCATTCTCTGGGGGGAACCCAGGCTGCCTTCAGGGGCTCCAAAGAACACATGTAAGGCAGTTGGAAAGCCTCAGGATGAGGCAAGAGGTCAACTCTCAGCCCCTGCCTGGATGCAGGTTCCCTGTGTGGCCACAGTCAAACTGCTCTCTGCCTAGTCACTGGCACAGTTTCTGAGTCCCGAAGAGCCAAAGCTGTGTTTGTGGTGCCTGCAGGAACAGTGTCCCAGCCAGGAACAAACCATTACAGCCTATGCCCTTGGTCTTTCCTGGCTGGGAACCCTGGGATGGGAGGTCAGGTACGCTCTACCCGGCAGGTCTGTGTGAGCAGTCTTCCGTACAAAGCCTGAACTAGGGCGCTTCGTGCAGATTTGTAGCAAGCAGCGTGGACCTGGTCCTAGACCAAAGCAGGATCCCACAAAGGAAAAGGGCATAGGCAAAAAAAGGCAACAGAAACAGGTGGGTAGGGTGATCTTGGCTTCAAGGAATTTAAAAGGGAAGTTTGGGGGAAGTTGAGGGAGAAATCAGAGTTCCAATCTTCTTCATATTGATTTTTATCTGATCCCATTTCCAAGCATTTTCTTTCCTTTTTCAAGTCATAAAAATGCCATTCCTTCCTCATGATAAAGACTTACTCCGGATTTATGATGGGAAAGACACGGTGCAAATTAACTAATAATCACCACAGCCAGTAGGTGAGATCACGCCTGGATTCTTGCCTGCAGAGGACACACCACAGGCCCATGTCTGTGGCCGGTACGTTCCCATTTCTCTAAAGCCTACCTTGGGCCAGGTGCTATTGAACACACTGAACAAAGACTTCCACCTTTATGGAACGCATATCCCAATGCAATCAAACAATGAAAAGCTAAAATAAGTTACATTTCAATAGGAGGTGGCAAACAGAAAACTGGGAAGTGAGGAAGCAGTGTAAGTCCTGGCTGAAGGAGTCATCTGCTTCGGAGGCCTCACTGAGGTGAAGAGGGGAACCACGCAGGTACCTGAGGGAAGGACAGGTATGAAGACCCTGGATCAGAAGCCGTTAACAGACCTGCCTGCAGGAACTAAGCCAAGGAAGTAAAAACAAGAGACGGTCTCGAGAGGCGTGGCACCCAAGGCTTCCATGTGCTCAGCATTTTGCTTTGAGTGAAGTAAGGGAAGTAGGGAAAAGGAAGGCTTGGTAAAGAATTGAATGGCCACGGCACAAGAAGGGGCAGGCAGTGGGCTGGGGAGTTGACCAGCTGCTGTATTACTTAGTGACTCCACCCCTCAGTCGGACCCCACTAGGAAAGAAGTGGTCAAGAGTACAGGACACAATAGCCCTGGAAGTAAATCCTGGACCAGGGACTTGGACCCGTGAGAGAAGGAGGCAGGCCTAAGGAGCAGTGGTGTTGGGCTCTGAGGCCCTCTGAGGATGTATGGGTTCCTGTGCTATGTCATCCACCAAAATGTGGTGTCAACCTGCCTCCGGCTGCTCGCTGTGAGTTGAGTGGGAAAGAAGAATAGCGAAGGCCTGGGGATGAGTGAGTCTGGGTCCACGGATTGCTTAACAGATCCTGCTGAACCAGGCAGGACCCCCATCAGCCTGGCCCACTCCTCACACCACTTCCAAGAATTCAAGCTTCCAAGAATTGCCAGGGGAAACTATTGCCTCTAGCCAACAGAATCCTTCAGTCCTTCTAGGAAGCATCCCAAGGGGACCCGACAGGAGCTGTGGCTCAGGAAAGAGAAGGAGATGACCAATGAGGTGGGGTGGTGAGGGTCAGGCCCCACACCTGGTTGTCGTCACAATTCCCAGACAGGGGTACAGCTGCAGACAGATGGAACCGGTGACCCAGAGCTGAGCCCAGGAGCTGAGACTTTAAGCAAGTAGATGAAGTTCTCCCGGTCTCCATTTCTTATCTGCCAAATGGGCTAAATATTTCCAAACTTTATGAAATGTAAAAGGTGAAACAGGGGCTCCTGGAGATAGCTTAGTGGTTAAGACCACTGGCTGCTCTTGCAAGGGATCCAGGTTCAGGTCCCAGAATCCATGTGGCAGCTGGCAAACATTGGCATAGGCTATTGGGAGTGTACATTCATAGCCTAAGTCTTCAAAGGGGCATCATGGGACCAAGCACACAGAACAAGACAGCTGATGTCTAGCACAGGCACAACTTAGGGTGCTGTTTTAGGATGTCTGAAAAGGGATCTACCTGATGAGCAGAGCCATCTTCGGAGGGCTATGCAGAATGAGTACCTACTTTGGACATATTCAAACATATTCAGATACTAGATCACATGGCAACTTCGCTGCCAGGCCGCCAGTAGAGGGGACACATCCCCTTGCCACCCAGCTGTGCACAAATCACGGGACTGGCTGCCTCTTTCCTCACCTGTGAAGCGGAGCTGGTGACAAGTGGGCCCTTTAAATGGTATGCCTGTGCACACTCGAGTCCTAGAACAGCGCCTGGCACTAGGATCATTCTTCATTGCTCAGTCAGATGCAGCCAGTCCTTGGCTGCAAGCCAGCAGATTGTATGCCAACAAATGCCATATGGGGCCTTGGGCTAGCACTTTTTCTCTCCATAGCCTCTACACCAGTGATCTAGGTTATCCTGGGGACTGGTGGGTAGGAGCAAGGCGGACCTATGGCTAACCATCTACCCTGGCTCAGAGCCCCTTTCAGATGCCACCCACTGTCACTCATTCATTTGCATTCATTCACAAGGTCACAGAGAGATTTTTGCAGGGACACAAGATGCCAGCAGAGTCCTCAGCGGGAGAGCCTTGAGCCCATAGGCCCTGGGAACAGGGTTGAATGGAGTGGTGCTTGGTTCCCTGAGTTCCGTGGAGATCGGTGTGGGTTCCGGAAGTCATGCTCCAGACCACGGGGAAAGATCGAGCCAGGAGAATGAATTAATTGGGGACCCCAGGGTTTCTTCTTGGTGCATCTTGCACCCACCCACCAAGTATTAAAAAGCAGAGAAGTCCTTCAAGACCCACACTGCTCAGTCACACAAGACCCAGAGAGCTTCCCTTCTCCCTCCTCAGGCACCTTCCTCCTGTCAGGCAGCCCTGTCCTTCAAGAGCTACAGCGACAAACTCCACTACTCAGCCTCGGGGAGATTCAGTCTCTCCTCTCAGAGGTGAAGAGGACCATGCCTACCTCCTAGGCAGGGAGAGGGATGCTGAGCTGTGCGGCCAGGAAGTGAAAGGCAGCGTGCAAGCAGGCAACATGGCCCTTGGCCCTGGGCGGTTGCTGACCAAATTAGAGCTGGGCTTCTGCTTTTCGTGCCTCTAAGCCAGGCTTTGTCCTCCCTAGAAGTCCCAACTCCCAGCAGAGACACCTCCCTCAGTCTCTTCCTGGAGCCTGCTCTGTAAGCAGGTCTTGTGGTAGCAGCCTCAGCCTTAATTTTAGTTCGGGGCTGGGTAATTTCCCGTGATTACAGGCCCTGTCAGTACAGCAAGCACTCCAGCTGCTGGAAAGCCGGCAGCCCTCATCAGAACAGAGCCAGGCACATGCTGACACATGTGCCTCGCCACTGGGGATACAGGCTCCCTCTCATGTGTGTACACACGCCGATATTTTCATGCTTGCACATGCACATCCCTGCATGTGCACACTCACATACACATGCACACTCAAATGAACATCCACCCTGTTCAGGACCAGGGTTCTCAGCCAAGCTGTGTGTCCACACCCTGTGCTGCATTCATCCGACCAGAGAGAGCTCTCTATGCCGCACACACACACACACACACACACACACACACACACACAGACAGAGTATCCCCTCCTCCATCCCCATAGCAAGTGATGGGTCTGACAACAGGGACAGAGACAATGGAGATAATGGGGCTCTATGGGACAAGGGCTCTCTTTTGTGGGTCCCCCATTTTCCTGCCAGCATCTTCCTTCTATTTCCCACCTGGGCTTTCCAGAATAGAAAGCAATGTCCTATCTCTTTCCCCATAAGCACTTTGTGTGCCCATGTTTGGATGTCACTGGACATCATGTTGACACTCTCATGGCTTGACTGCATCCCACAAAGAACATGTGCTGGAAGACCCCAGGAGGCAGCGTTAAAGTTGGGGAAGTTTTAAGGAGTGGAGCCACAGGGCACACAGTAAAGTCAGAACTCCTCTTGGAAGGAGCGAATGTTGGTATGGGGGATGGGTTGACTGGCAAGAGAACAGGGTGCTGCAAAGCCACTCCTGATGCAGCCTTCTCCTTCTGTCTTGCCCTACGCTCTCTCCCTCCCTCCCTCCCTCCCTCTTCCCCCAAGTGCTCCCAGTGTGATGTACACACCATGTGTTGAGATAGCCTAGAGGTCCTCACCGAATCTGAGATGTTGACCCCATGTCCTTAGGCATCCAGGACTGTGAGCTAATTATGTGTCTGGCTTTTAGGAATCATTCACCCTCGGGTGTTTTGTCATAGCAACACGAAACAGCTTCAGAGAGACATCTGCTCTGGATCATGACCATGACCCTCTCCATCTGCGGAGGGGTCACATTTGTGAATTCCCTGCCGTCTGCACTTTCACGGCCATCCTCAAAGGTTAGCAAGGCTTCCTGTTCCAAAGGGTTGCCACAGAGGGAGGTGACAAGGTCTGTTTTATCCCTCTGACGTGGGTTGTGAAGGGCAAAAGGGTCTTGGTTTAGGGTCTGCAGGCAGCCTGGTGTGGCTTGAGATGGCTTATACATGGAAAGCAGCGACAAGAGTAAGGGTTCGGACACCCTGGTTAGGCTGGTTTGGATGATCTGATTTGTTGACTGGGCTGGGAAGGAGAAGGGGAGGCGTGGAATGACAGCCCAAGTGTGGAAGAATTGCTGGGAGCAAAGCCGCCATTTGTGGAGCTGAGAACCAGGCTGAAAAAGCTGAGCAACCCTTGTGAGGTATCTTATGGGACAATCACAGATGCAAACTTGCGTTTCAGGGGACCACTTGAGTTAATCTGGCTGTACTGTGAGAGGCCTGTCTGCTAAGGCTTCCTGGGCGCCGTATGCCATCCTGGAGCCTTGTTCTCCACCCTACCACATTCTACAGGTAGAGTCCTGTGCTCTCGCGCCACAGAGCCCAGCTTTGAGCCACTTCCGTATACCGTCCATCACTGATCTGATCTGATGACTAGAATCGTGCCCCTCCTCCCTGCTAGCCTCCTTACCTGGCTTTCTCCCCTCCTACCTGTCCCCACTGCTGCTTTGATAGTTCAGTCACCCTGAAGATCTGCATCTCACATGTCTTTGTTCTTGAGACAGAGCCAGGCCTGGAGCTCTTATCCCTGACTCTATGGTACCCCGGGCATAGGCTGCTGGAGGGTGGCAGGACACAGATGGTTATGGAGTCCACACTCTACATTCCTACGGGCCTGAGTAAGGGGCACGGACAACAGGCAGTGCTGTGACTTGGCCTATCTGATATATGCTGAGCCTTCGGTGTGGAAAGGTTAACCTCAGAGGCAACCGCACAGCAAGGCTGCTGTATTAGTGGCTGAAGGCCTTCGGTGAGGAGCTGGAAGCCCTCATACTCCACCCAGCCTGCTCCCGTCTGCTTACCTCACATCATGAGATCCAAGGCTGCTGGATGTCTGTGAGGGATACTGTGAAGGCCATCTGTCCAGCGAGAGCCCGGAGCTACACATGCCAGAGCCACACCCATCAGAGCTGTGGACCATGCCGGTGCCATGGCGATGCCATCTCGGCCAGCCTTTCCCAGCCTGGTAACCATGGGAATGTACTCGGGGCTGCTGCTGCTGCTGCTGCTTATGCAATGCCTCTGAGGGAGGGAGACTCACAGACCCACCTGCTTGCTGCAGGGAAGCCAGAGCCCCAGAATTGCCTGTGAACATGTATGTCACCCACCTGTGACTCCCTACTGAGGGGCAGGTGGAAAGCCACATATTCTCAATCATGTACACAATACCATGCCTGAGTTAGAATGGCCCTGAGTGGGGAAGAAGGAGAAGGAAAGAGAAAGTAGGAGCAGAGGAAAATTCTGACTAGTAGTTGACCGCCTGCATACAGGAAGGCTCCAGCCACCTCTGGCAGCCCCAGGGCCCAGATGTTTGGTATCATAGAGACAGGACAACTGCTTTATGTGCTATTCTGGTTTCATTGGCCTGAATCTGGGATCTGGGGCCTCCTAGAGGGAAGGGACGAGATGAGCATAGGCTTGAGAGACAGCCAGAAAGAGCACCGTCCACAGGAAGAGGTTCATGCGCATGAGTGAGCCAACCAGAGCAGACTGAGAACAAAAAAAAACCTCCAATCCTGCTGCTTCTTGATATGTTACAATGCACAATCTATTGTCAAGGACTCCAGGGCTCGAGCCTCTGGTAACTTCTGAAGCTGCAAGATAAACCATCACAAGTGGCATACAAGAACACGAGTCCAGGACATGAGCTTCCTATAGCAACTGCTATTTTCCTGAGTTCTATCCATCCTGGTTCTTTCTCTCGGAGCCGTCATCCCCCTGTTAAGGTTCACTTCTTAAGATTCCTGGCCTTTTGCAGTATTCCCAAAGATCAGGAGTCTTTGGCTTAGGTTCTCCTGGCCCCAGCCTTCATCTTGGCTGACAGCAATGCCCGGGCTAATGGTCAGTCCCTTGTCTCCAGAGGCCCCTCGACTCCACACAGCCTCCTCTTTCACTCTTTCAGAACCCCTGGAAGCAGCGGCATGTTGCTCCAACAGTGCCATAAAGCCTACTGTGTGGGTAACCCCATTTCCTTCCAGGGTTCCTTGTCAGCACTCTGCTCCACCCTGACATTAAACATCCCAGGTCCATGTCCCATTCAGTCAGCATCCTTCCCCTTAGCTCCATGCCTACTGCATAAGCCCTCTTGCAAGTGTGGCCAAGCCTCTTGTTCCCTGTCTTTGAGAAAGCGCAATCCTGTCTTCTCTAGTTGAGGTACCCACGTTATTAATAATGGCTGGCAGTCCCCATGTGCCCTGCCCTTCTGCTTTGTATCCTCCAGATACAATCGTTTCCCATTATCACACTTCACAAGGTCCATCCAACTTTCTGCTCCTACCATCCCAACTGCAGCCAACCAGGAACCTAGCTATCATGGTAAACCAGGAGCCAGTGGCTCACCTCCCTCTGCTGTCCACAGCCATGCCAAGCCTTATATGCCTGTGCTACACCCTCGAGGCAAAAACCCTCTTCCTGGCTGTACCCCCACCCATGTTCTTGGCCCTCCTCAGTCCCCAGTCACCTTCCCTTGATGGCCTCATGCCCTCAGCCCTCAATGGCTCCATCTCCATATGAATGGCGTTTGTGCCCTATTCCTCAAGCACACCTGCTTGGGTCCACTTGGATGCAGAATTGCCTCCTGTTAATCAGGATGCTCCCACCCATCCCAGGCACACCTCAGTCAGGGGCTGGTGCATACACTGCCCCCACTTTCCCACGGCCCATTCACTTCTCAGTACCCTTCTGTCTGGCTCCCACGTCTGCCAGTCCCCTGCCAAATCTGCTCTTGCTGTGCACGGTGCTGCCAAATCCTGGATGCGTCTCCAGCCTCCTCTTGAAAGGCTGCTCAGCAGTGCTCAGACCCTTCGCCAGAAACTCCGTGCCATAGTCTTTGTTTGGCCCCAGGATTTCACGTTCATCTGCTTTTCCTCCCACCCTGCTGGCTGTTCCTTCTCAGCCTCCTCAGGAACTCCCGCTCCTCAGTCAGACCCAAGAGGAAGTTGAGCTGGTGGTGTTCATCACAAAGTGGCTTCACCAGTGCTCTTAATGTTGAAACCCAGTCATAGTCCAGCAACCTCCACCCCAACTCCAGACCAGATCTCTCGCAACCCCACCGCTCTCTGCAGCCCACAGACATCTCACGCATACGTCAGTGGTGGTTTCATGGCTATCGCTATGAGTCTGCTCAGACTGACCGCCACTCTCCTCTAAAACCCTCTCCTCTCTATCTCTGCACGCACCAGGAAACCTGAGAAACTTTACTTCACACATGAACTTCAATTGCCAACACCTTTTGAGTCTGTTCCTCTGCTTTAGCCACCATCTCTCCAGTCAGAGGCCTCAATTTGGATCTTGCTGCCTTCATTAGAGGTCTCTGCCTGAAATTCAGTCTGCACACACCAGCTTCGGGGTGGGTGGGTATTTTAAATGCATGACTTCCACTATTTCAGACACTTTCTATAGCTTTTGAGATAAAACCTCCCTCTCATGGCTCTCCTGGCACTTTGCCATCTGGGAATGGCCTGGCCCACCCCACTGTGGTCTTGGTCACCTTCGCCTTTTCCCATTGAAATTCATTCACTGCGCCTCCTTCCAGCCCCCTCAGTGCCAAGCTCCTCCTGCCACAGGGCCTTTGCACGTATTGTTTCCTCCACCTGAGCCAACTCATATTTCTGGTCTAACTCAGTTTAGATATGCCTTCCTATAAGAAGCCTTCAAACAACAACAACAACAACAGAAGATCTCCACACGATCTTTGATCCTACACACCCTTGGTCTCTCCACATTTGACTCCTCTTTTGCAGGCTTATGGCTACCACGGTCATCCGAGTGGCCATTTGTCTCCCTGTGCTGAACATCTGTCACATTAGATGCTCGCCAGCTTGCTTGGAATGACCTTCCTGTGTTTGAGGAGCTTGCTACACTAGGAAGACCTGCCAGGGTGCTAGCTACAGCTTGCTGGCCGAGCCCTGCTGAAGTTAAGATGGCCAGGTCAGGACAAAGCTGTCTCCGTCAGCGGAAGCTCCATGGGACTGGGTGGAAAGAAGGGGTCTAGGGACAGGTGCGTCAGTGACCTTGAGAAGCGAGGCAGTGCAAGACGTCAGCTTCTCAGGACAGCCAGGCAGGGTTCCTGGCATTCCGTGCCCAGTGTTACTGCTGTGACCCACTCTGTCTCTGACGTGGGAAATAGCATTTGACACCATGGTGTGAGGTGTGCACTTCTCCTGGCTGCGGCCTCTACCATGAGACTTGGTCCTCCAGAGCCCACAGACCACACAAAGACCTGACAGCATCACTTGCCTGCACAATGGAAAGTAAAATGGAGGCGTTCTTAACACCCTCTACACTTATCAGGGCTCTTTAGAAAGATGAAATATGTGTGTGTGCATGTGTGTGTGTTGTTGCTGTGAATGAAACCAGGACTTGGTACTTAATAGGAAAGTGGTCTACCACCCTACCACTAAGCCCTTCGCTCGGTCCTAAAAAGGAATCTACACAGCACTGGCTCATGCAGTTATGGAAGTTTGCTCTCACGGGAGAGCCTTGTGAAGGCCTGGGTGCTATACCGGAAGGCCTGAGAACTAGGGTCAGCCAGGCACATTTTCCAGTTCAATGGTGAGACAGAGAAGGTGTGCACCCAGACTTCTGTATTTCTATCCAATGACCTTGGGAAAGGCCAAGTGTGTGACCTGGCCCACCCATTCACATCCTTCCAGTACCTAAACAACTCCTAGTTAAATGCCCCATCGAGTGAACACATAAAACTAACCTTACCTTCCCCTACCAGTCTCTAAACCCTGAGAAGATCACCATTATCTCCAGACTAGCACATCACTGTCACTGAGCCTGATACTTACCTAATGAAGGAACAGGAAGACCAGTCAGGAATGAAACCCAAGAGAGTCCCTGGGAGCTGCAAAACCAGGTCCGGGGTTCGCCATCCTCCACCTGCTTCCTCAAAGCCTAGCTCCCAGCATGGAATCAGACAGTCTTGAGCCACAGTCTTGTCAGCGGGGCAGCAGAGCCAGGACAGACCCCTGTGCAGCCCAGTGCGCTGGGTTTTAATAGTCAGCCAAGCACTTGCTCCCTAGCCATCCCTGCAGCCACCCACACCCTCCGCTCTAATCCTACACATCCAGCATGGCTGTTCTCACAACCAGCCCCAGGCTCTACCTTAAAGCTTTCCATATTCCTCGGAGTGGAGAAGCCTTCATTCCCTCCCTCCCGCCCTCTCCTCCTCCATTCCCTCCCTTCCATCCTTTTCTTTCTTTTTGTCTCCATACAAAACTCCTCTCAGAACCTGAAAAGAGGTGCCAAGAGGAGTGTGGTGACTGGAAAATGGAAAAGGATTTTTCTCAAAAAGAAGCCAAGGTCCTCAGGAAACCCCCTGTGGCCTGACCCTTGCACAGAGAGAGACCCCATGGGACACTGATTATCCTGTCTTCTCAGAACTCTCTCTGCTTATACAGTTCTTACTCAACTCGGCTCCCCTTCTTCAAAGATGGAAGAAGGGTGGGGGCCCTTCTTCCACCTACGTCTTAGACTTGCTGAGCCCCAAGCCAGATCCTGGGAGTCTCTGTCGTCTCCAGATCAGGACTTCTCCAGGGACTATCAACTGCCCAGCTCCCAGTCTTGGCCACAGTTCATATGCCACCTGGTGGCCAGGACGAACATTGCTTTTTCTCTCCCCCAAGTGTCCTTTCCAAACACGGATTCTAAACTGAACTATACACCAGCCCATGTAGTGTCCCTCATGAAAACCCTCAGGCAACACCTTCTAGCCAGCCTCTCCTACCACCAAGAGAAAGCCAAGATTCTGAGAGAGGGAGAGTGGCCAGTCAAGAAATCTGTTGAGAACTTGATGGTGCTGATATATTAAGACTCCAGAGCCCTGTCACAGAGTAGAGTAAAGAAGTGGTGGGAATCTGAAGCTCAGAATGAAATTGGTAGGGACCAAGAAGTAACCACAATAAAACCCCTAGGGTGAGTTGCATAATCCACAAAGCCAGTATTTCCACCAAAGCTGACAACATAAACCCCATTAGGTAGTACTACTTAGTCACTAACTAGCGTTTACTGCCACCAACCATTAACTAGCAACTAACTTTCCATTAACCACTGATACTCAGCACTAACAATGATTGGTGCTAGACTCTAATTGCTAACACTAACTAGCTGCTCACCACTAATTAACCACTGTTAAGCGAGAAAGCTCTAGACCACCTGTGCAGGGAGTCCTCTGTATTTGGTGCAAATCTAGAAGAGTCAACTCTGGAAGTCTCTGTTTATTCTGAATCTCCACACACCCACTTTCCAGTGTTCATGATGAATTTCGTGAAAGAGGGAGTTTTACCACAACTTTAAGAAAACCCTGTAATACAGTTTCTCATGCCATGGTTACCCCCAACCATAGAATTATTTCCATTGCTGCTTCATAACTGAAATTTTCTTACAAATCATAGTTTGCTATAAATCATAATCTAAATATCTGATATGCAAGACATCTGATATGCAACCCCTATGGAAGAATAATTTGACCCCTAAGAGGGTCATGAACCACAGGTTGAGAACTGCTGGGCTAGACAGATGAGGAGACCTGAGCTCTTAGGGCAGCAGGATAAAGAGAGGGAGTGCTGTGTAGTGCAGGCAAGGCTTCCTGCGAGGGGGGAGCTGGGCTCTGCAGAGCATGGCTGCTGTGGTAGACCAAGTAGAAGAGGGGTTGTACGCTGACAAAACACTGTCTATACTTCCTCCTCTCGTCCTGATTAAATCCCCCACCCCATCAGTCAGCAAGCAAGTCCCTGGGGACAGCGCCTGCTCTCTTTCCCCTTCCTCCTGCCAAGAAGGAGGGTGGAAGATGATGGAGGGTGAGGATGTCTGGCATCAAGGCAGCCTGCATTGAGTGAGAGCAGCTGGCCATAGGCTCAGACATAGACAGACCTACATTAGTATCTGAGTGGGGAAAATCCCCCATAATCTCATATGCTTGAACACTTGGTCCCTAGAGAGCGCTGTCCAGTGAGGCTGCAGAATCTTCAGAACGAAGCCTTGGTGGAAGGGGTAGAAAATGGGTGTTATAGGGTGCAGCCTGACCTGATTCTCGCTCTGGTCAGAGCTCCCATCTTCCTGACTGTTGGTGCAATGAAACCAATTGTCATGACCCAGCTGAACCAGGTGAGAACCATTTCCCTCCATCCATGCTTTCCCACCATGGTGAAGTGTACCTTCTTAAACCGTGAGCCAAAATAAGTTCTCTTTCCCTTAAGTTGCTTCTTTCTGGTACTTTTTCATGATGGTGAAAACCGTTATCAAACCCAGAACCCTAACAGGGAACAAAGGGGAAAGATGCAAAGCTGAGGACTCCCCGCCTCTCGAGAAAAGACAGAGTTGCGCGCAATTTCCAGACCAAGCCCAGAGTGCGAACAGACACAAGAAGGGCTGTTCAGGCTCGTTTGACATCAAGGAAAAGGGACCAACAGCACCCTGCCACTTTACACCTGTTTAGCTTGTAAACATTAAAAGGACGGAGGATGCCAAGTGCTCACTGGGCTGCAGGGATTGCCCAAGGGCAAGGACTGTTAGGATACTGATTCGCAAGCCCGCAATCTGGTACCACCGAATCATATCAAAGGGGGTTGTAACTACTACCCCAAGGCTGTCTTCCTGATCTGAGTCCCGGAGAAAGGCTTGTCTTACAGTCCTTGGGAGGACAGGCAGATGGATGCTCATCTAGAGGGAGGGGGCTGGGCAACCCGTGGGCAATGGCATCAGGTGGCACGGTGCAATCAAAACAGGGGACCAGATGTACTGATGTACACCCAGCCATGCAGCGGAGCTCCTAAAAGCACAGTGCTGGGGGAAAACGCTAGTGGCACGATGAGACACACGATGGATAGCATTTATTTAAATTCAAATACAGACACGTGGCACACTCCACACTAGCAAGACACAAAGAAACGCAAAGATTCACATCTTTGCCTGTGGGAGGAGGGGGGTGGGAGTGGGGGTTAGGACAAAAGAGAGAGCATGCTTTTAAAAAATAAATAAAACATGAGAATTCTCAAAGAGACAAATGGCGATAAGGCAGCTGGAGCCAAGGGATGAGGAATGCCCCGGAAGTACAATAATAGCTGCTACAAGAGCTACCCTTTCGGAGCCACATTGGCTCAACCACAGATCATTCATGTACTAGTTTATTGGTTTCTCTGGGGCTGGGACAATAGCCCTAGATGGGAGGAAAGAATAGATGGGGGCAGAGACAGGAACTGAGAAAGTCGGAGGTTGACATACAGGGACCTAGAGAAAGCAGATGCAGAGAACTCAGTGGCATGGTAGTTTGAGAACAGGGATTGGCGCTCAGCTCCTGCTGATGGCTGGCCTAGCACTCCGAGGTCAGCACCTTCATTCTCGATCGGGGCAGTGTGGTCCACTCAGTGCAGGTCCGACGAGCTGGCAGAAGTTCAGGGTCGTGGCCGTACCATTTGCGTGAAATCTCCGTCCTCACCTCCACAGACAAAGGAGAGGAACTTAGAGAGATCCCACGGACACTCCTCAGTTCAACCCCAGAAGACCAAAGGTACTGCCTCTACAGATGAGGCGGGAGAAACAAGGCAGGCAAGGGAAGCCTGGGCATGGGCTTTGCCAAGTACAGCCTCTGGAGGACACTCCTCCCTCCTTCCTTGGAGTGTTTCTGGCATTTGTCTTTAACACCTCGTCTTTCCACACTGCCTGTGTCCGAGGCCAGTCAAACACAGTGAGTACCTCTCTGCCTCCTGGCCCAATCACCAGGTGGTCCTCTCTGAGCGACTCTGACCCACCCTTGTCTTGAGGTTCAAGTCCTGGGAACCAGTGGAGAGAGAAAGCTGGGAAGAGGGAGTGGGGCAGTCTATATCTGTGTCTGGCTGAGAGACATTCTGCCTGATAGCTAATTTGGGGCTATATAAAAGAGAAAAGGGAAATTGGTTCCCAGAACTGCCCCAAAGTAGAAAGGGTAATTAACTGAAAGGAAGTGAGGTAGGTCCCTGTTACCAAAAGTATGCAACCACCTCATGTCTAGCTTTGCTCCCTATAACAGACCCCCTCATAACTTACTTTCTGTGTGAGCTCCTTTCCCCGAGTGAGCTCTTGACCCTACCCCCTTCCAGGGCTCCCAGGATCCTTGGGACTGCTATACTCAGATACTATGGCCTTTATAAGGCTGAACAAGACTCAGAGACCAGGTTGGGTACACTGAGAGTCTCAGAGGGAGACAGGGTTGTCAAGTAAGACAGGGTGGATGGACAGATGGATGGAAAGAAAGATGAGATGATGCGCAGGTTAAAGGAAAGACAGAAGGAAGGAGGAAGAGAAGGAAGAAGGAAGGGATTTCTCAGCAGTAGAGAAATAGGACAGGAGTTGGCCAGATGACCTCAGAGCCCATGGCAAAAGCAAAGACATCAGGAGGATCCGTGGCCCTGCTTGTGCACAATGCCAGAGTCCTAGGGGTTTGGACTCGGCTGAATTCTCCCTGCCTCCACACAGCAGGATGTTCACAAGGGGAGAACCCCCAGGGTCTTCGGAGTGACCATCTCTTCCCACCAGCCTGCCTTCTTCTGTGGTCTCTTACATGCCATGGTCTCTGTTCTGTCTGCTTGCTTCAGCTCTGCCTCCACTCTGGCGTCCTAGTCAGGATTCCCTGTCCTCTAGAAGTTTTCTGTTTCCTGTTCTGCTCTGGCTTTTCTGGTCTCTGCATCTGATGCTTTACCCCAGTTCCTTCTATATGAACGTCTTACTTTTCTTGGTTTCTGTCTCTGTTCTTTCATCCTCTGTCCACCAACTGATCTACTTTGTCCTCTACCCTTCCTTGACCCCTGAAAGACCTCCCCCATCTCATAAATGGGTAGTCAAACCTATCCCAACTCAGAGGAAGGATGTGTACTAGGTGTTCAGAAAGTATTTAGATTCAATTTGATTCAGGATCGAGACCTACTCCCACAGAGGATCACGAGAGTGGAGGATTATGGGAGTTAGCCTAGCTGGAATTTACAGGGCCAGCGCAAAAGAAATGGAGATGAAGAGAAATTCTATTTGTTGAGTAAACATGAGTCATTGGGAGCACACGTACCTCTTGGTTGAGGAAGCAATAGAGAACAGCAACAATGAAGCCCTGTGGGATCAAAGAGGAAGGAAGGACCTCATCAGAACACTTTCTCTGGCCTTGGAACATGGTAGTTTTTCTACTGTTTTTTCCCTCACTCTTCACTCACAGTGCAGTAGACATACCAAGCCATGCCTGCATGGGCTGTATAGATAGCCCCATCTCACGATGTATCTTCATTTCTGTATCTGCATTAGCAAGCACACAACCTTGCTAATGATAGGTACTCGGTAAGACTGAAAAGATTAGATGGATGACTAAGCAAATGGATGGATGGATGGATGGATGGATGGATGGATGGATGGATGGATGGATGGATGGGTGGGTGGATGGATGGAGAGTGGGTGCAATGATACAGGAGTAAGTGGGGCAGATGGAAGAAAGGAGGAAAGAAACGAAAAAGAAAATGATGTAAAGATGTATAGGTGAGTGGGTAGGTGGATCAATTGATCTGCTGGTAACAAATGATGGAAAATAAATGAGAGGGAGGAAGAAAAAAGAATTGATGGATAGGTAGGTAGCGATGGATGGTAGGAAGAAATGGTGCTGAATTGATTAACATATTGAATGGCAGATGAGTCGGTGATCAAGTGGGTGAGTAAATGTGCACATGGGTAGATGGATAGATGGATGGATAACTGAATAACAATAGGCCTCAGCCTAACATGAATTTAGTCAAGGTTAGCGGCCTTAGTGCTTGGAAGGAATACCTGTGGGGAGGATCTCACCTGGAAGGAGCCCAGTCCCAGCTCCAAGGGTAGGCGGATGCCCAGGCCAGCACTGTCAGGCAGGAAGTTGAAGATGATGTAATGAATTCCAAACAGCGGGATAAGGAGAAGTGTTGACTTGGAAAGCCGCCTTGGAGAAGACAAATTCTAGATTATGAGGCTGCCCACCATCATCTACCCTGGAGACTCTGTCCTCCCCACAAATCTCCGGACTTCTTTACTTTAAGGCCAACCCACTGTGGTAGCCATGCAGTTACCCCAGCTACTCCAGAGTCTATATACATCTTTCCAAGTCTGGTTCTTCCAAGAAGCCTTCTCCAATTCTCCCTTTCCCCATCTAGATATAATCTGCTAATCTGCTTCTCCAGGCCCCCTTAGAAACAGATGAAGCGTTTGTCAGCCATTTGCCATGATAACTGGCAGTTTTGTGTCCCACTTTCAAGTACGATGATCTCATGGGAGGCAGGCGTCAGATCTGTTCTCTCTCTAGGGGACATAGGGAGGGAAGAGGACAGGACCAGGGTAATAAACAGCTTCCAGAGGAGACACAAACAAATGTCATTTCTGCCGAGCGCTTTTCACGAGGCTTATCACGCTCAAATATACACCACACACAGACACACAGAGAGAGACACATGCATGCACACATGCATACACATATAAGCACGAACACACACACCATACCAGTACTGAGCCCGTGTGTGGAGGCCTCCCTGTGCAGGCTCTAGCTTCCTCAGCAGAATGCAAATTATATTGAGAAACAACCCAAAGTTCACCTAGAAACGAGGCAAAGGAAAGGGAGTGCAAAGGTCAGAGGCAGCACTAGGTGGCCTAGGATTTGCCCCAGTCCTTCGGTGACCAGGAACCTCAAGCCCATGAGGTGCAAGTCAGGGAAAGACTGAGGGCTCCCCCTCCCCCTCCAGCTCTGGCAGCAAGGATGAGAGTCAGGTCTAGCCACCTGTCTCCATCCACCTCAGGGTCACTCGGGTATAGAGCAGCTGTCCATCACTGGGGCAGTTTCTCTGCTGGGGAGAAATCTCACACCCATAGGACCCATGCATATCACGTGCCATCCCAGCCCAAGATGCTCTGCAAGTCAGCCCCATGGAAACCAGAAAACATGCCTAGGAGCTGACAAACCTAGTGGTTATGGCCCAGAGAGGCTGCCAGGTTATCAGTTTCCTGATTCCCTCCAGGTAGCCATGTTACCACCCCTGCAGGACCATACAAAGAAACCTGGAGGCTGGCTGGATAAGGCAAAGGACACTGGCCTCAGAGACTGACCCCAACAGAGAGGACTATGGGCCCTTTGATGATCCACCAGTAGGGGGAGCTGTCGTCTAGGTCCCAGCACCTGGGAAGAAGACAGCCAGAGCTTGAAGGCGCCCCTTTTCTACAGTGATGACCACCTCTTCCACAAACATCCTATGGCTTCTGGGAGCCGCTCCTGTCTAATGCTCAGAGCTTCAGCCTCACTCCATCTCCCTCTGGCCTGATCTGACTCAGTCTTTCCACAGGAAAGCCCCAGTGAAGGCTGGCTAACGCTTCTCATCCTCATCCAGACTTTTCCTTTCCTGTAAAAAGGCCTGCTCAGAGCTGGTCTCCGGAGATGCAGCTCTGACAGGCTCTCCTGCCTGAGCTCGTGACTACTCCGTGCTACCAGCAGCCTGCCCACCAGCGACACTCTAAGCTAGGGGCTCCCTCCTCCTCCTCAGATGGTCTACTACAGGCCCTGCTGACAGCATGGGGGTGAGGAAGTTGCTATACTCACGCAGTGTCCTCGAAAGCCAGTTTGCAGCCCACCCACGTACCAGTGCATAGCACAGGGAGCCCTGTGGGTGAGACAGCGCTGGGGTGAGTGAGCTCCCTGCGCTCTGCGCTCTGAGTTTAGCCTCCACCTCCCACCAGTCTGTTAGCCATGTGCAGACAGTAATGGTGGGGGCCAGGCAATGGCTTGGGGGGGGGGGATCTGGTCTAGCTCCCAATGCTCAGTACAGGACTGTGGCCTGTCCCTTCCCCTCCCTGAGCCTCAGAGTCTCCCACAATGTGAAATGCCTCTTTATGAGCTCCCAGGGGCCTTCCCAGCCTCCACCTCTCCTATGGTGGCCAGTGACCCCTTGATGCTCACCCCAGCCAGCAAAAACCAGCCACCAGAAAGCTGGTTTGCACCTGGGGGATGTGGAGGCCAACAAGCAGCTCAGGTAGACAGCTTCTGCCAGCAGCCAGCTGAAGTTGGTCATGGTGGCAAAATGGGAGATGGCCACAGAGACCTTACACAGGATCTGGAAGCACAGTGGTGATGCTTCAGGACTTTGGCTCCCGTCGGATCTCTTTCACCCCACCGAGACACCAGACCCTCAGGTCCACTTCTACCCTGGCCTGGACCACGCCGGGGCTTGGGCTGCCCCAAAAGGAATTTGACAGTATAATTGTGATGGGCAGAGGACAGACAGGTTGGGTTCACGTGTGCCTTCTGTCAAACATGCCAACCACATCAGCCTCAGTGTTCTCTGTGAAAGAAAGAACTCCAGGATCTCTCACAGCCTTGTCTCGGGGCCACTAAGACCTGCTCTAGTTAGTTCTTCTGCCGTAGGCCTTTCCTAAGCTAGAGTTCCTCTTTAGAGTGATAGCTATGGCCTAGTTGTCCGTGCACAGCTTTGGTCTGGGAATACAGGATACTCTCAGCATAGATGCAACCATTTGCCTTGCTCCCTCTCCTACCTATGGGGGCAACAGTACCAACTCTGAGCCAACCCAGCTGCCCAAACTCTATCCATTCCCCGGCTGTGTGACTAGGTGACCTGGCTAGCTGCCCCTTGTTAGCAAAATGGGATTAAAGTGGGGCTTTCAAGGCATTTTAAGATCAAAGGAGATAATTCATGTAAAGTACTTGGTGTGCTGCCCAGCCTAAGTAAGTGCACAGCGCATTCAGTAATTAATTCATTAATTAAACCCAGCCCCTTGTTGATCTGGGGAGTCACTTGTCTATTCATTTCCAGAGCACTCTCAAAGACCTTGAACTCTGACCTCTTTGGTTTTCAATCCGTTCCTCTCCTCTCCTTCCTCTGCTCCTCCACTTACAATTTCCACTTCCGAGGCTCTAGCCCAGACTCTCCCATCACTGAGAGCTTCCTCCCTGTCTTTCCAGTGTTGTGCCAGCGCAGCTCCAAGGTCACCTCCTCCTTAAAGCCGTTTTGTTCTCTTAGTTGTCTGCTTTCTCCATGCACTGGTTAGTCCCCAGATCTGGGCTGCCTACTGTCCTCTAGATGCTTCTGGAAGGGACCGAGCTCCACCTGGATCCTCGTATACTCATTTTTAAAGGTAGTGAAATTGCTGGCCGGGCACAGGAGCTTCTGTGGCCAATTGAAATGAGAGCATGGATGAAAGAGGAATGGTGGCCGTGGGGTAGCCTGGCAACAAGGAGCAGCTTGGATTGGCACTGCAGCCTTTGAATATGTGGGGAGAAGCTTGAGGCTTCCTTCACTTGTCATTGGTCATGAGTACAGGGTCAGCCTGTGTGGCAACAGGCTAGGCAATTCAGGCCTGCCCTCAGCCCTCTGCCCTCTTCCCCCTGTCCCAACCCCCTCCAGCCAGGGCCTTTACAGTGGACAAGCCGCAGTGGTCTGTGCCATCACCCTGGAAGAGGGCAGCATCCTTCAGGAACACAGCACTGGCCTTGAGGATGAAAGTGGCAAAGAGCTGCATGTGGATGTAGTTCCGGGGGCAGTGGAGCCTCCTGGAAGGGACAGGAGAGATGAATAAAGAATCTGGCTGCAAAGGGCTTCCTGGGGCCCACAATAGGCCTGGCATGGCTGGGAAGCTAGGCATAAGCCAGCAAATGCAAAGCAGCCAGTGCCACATCAAATGAACTCAAACCCAGAGAACTGAGTACAAGTGAACAGTGTGCCAGTCTGACCCTGAAGGTCAGCTGGCCAGCCTCCTCCTGGGCTAGGTTCAAATACAGGAGCAAGGTAACTATAGCCCCATCTTCAGACAGCTCTGTGATTGTGGGTGTAGAGGCAGTCACAGCCCAGCATGGCCTAGGGGAGCCTCTAGGTATCAGGGAGACACAGTCCCACGGGAAACTCAGTCTCTGACGGCTGGAAACCATTGCACCCAGAAGTAAGGGCTGAGGGTGACCAAGGTGGTAGAGCCCATACAGGGGACCCTGGATTCAACCCCCAACCCTGGAAACAAAACAAAAAGCACTATAATGCTCAGAAGGCTACAACCATCAAAGGGTATCATACAGGGGCAAGGAGGATTCTTAGAACCCGAGGAAAGCTGAGCTTCCAGGGTTGGCAGGAAAAAGAAGGCCCTGGAAGCAAACAGATTGAGCTCTGTGTGAGCGGAGGTGTGGCCACAGAACTGAGTTCTGGTGTGTGAAGAGATGAGATGGACCACACATTGGGGAAAAGGCAAGAAGTCAGCAATGAGCATCTCACCTAGCTCTGAGCCCCTCTTGACCATCCAGGCAAAGAACTAGCCTTGGTCCTGGGACAAGAGATTACTGAGCAAGTGACAAGGGTGGCAAACCTGAGAGCAACCAGGATGGCAATAGCCAAGCAGAGGGCTACAATGGAGATGCTGTGGCCTGTGGTGTAGATGATCTTCACGGTGGAGAAGTAAGATTTCTGGGGACAGAAGAAAGGTTTGGCAGTCAAGCAGGTGGTCTGTGGCTCCACCCATTGCCCCCTCCTGGATGCCGCAGAAAGCCCCGTTTGGGCACTGAGCCTGCAGGTGGAGAAGCTGAACATTCACAATTGCACTGGAAGTGGGGAGAGGGGACAGAAACCACCTCCCTGGGGAGTAATGAAAGCCCAAGGTAAAATCGACACCAGCAAGCTACCCGTTTGAGAACACAGTCACCCTCAGATAAAGGTGACATCCAGGGCACCAGGAACAGCCACAGGCAGGCAGGGAAAGGCTCTTCGAGGCCCAAGTGTTTGAATCGGTCAGAGCTGGAGTGTAGCAGGGCCAGGAAATCCCTGTCTGTGCCACTCTGGCCTGTACCTACATCTTTTGCTCATAGGGCTGAAGGAAATGGAATTGTGAGTGTGGATGTGTCTTGTGAAGACCCTGTGGGTATGCTGTGTGGAGAATGTGGGTATGCTGCACAGAGCCAAGGCTCTCTGTAACTACATCCTTGAGTTCCCACTCACCATGCGGCAGCCCTGTACGCTGTCCTATCGGCTGAGGACCAGAGAAAGCAAGAGCTTCTTGTCTCGCGTAGCCGGCAGTCTTTGCTTTCTCTGAAACAACCAAAGCCTCTCCACTGGAAACTGAGAACGGAAAAGGCTGGCCAAGAGGAGAGTGACCCCAGCGTCCCTTCTTCCTCAAAGCAAAGTAATCCTCGTCAACCTTGAGTAAAGGGACCATCTTCACTAGGCACTTTACTGTCATCTGCTGGACAACTTTTGTAACTACTATGACCACATGACGGCTACAGAGGGGAAAAGCAGCCACCTACCATTCCTTTACCAGCAGTTGAGGCCACCTTCCTCGAAGATACTAAGAGCCGCTTACCTCCTCAGTTAGCAGCTCCAAGGGCACAGGGCAGGCCACGGGGTATGGTGGGAAGGGATCAGACCAGCCAGCGTTAGTACAGTCTCTCTTCACATCCCCTAGGGGCAAGCAAGAGTCTCTGCAGATTTTCTCCCTTTCCCAGAAGATGGTGGGAGGGCCCTGGTTGTCAATCAAGTGCCCCAGTGAGGTATGCACAAGGAGTTCTTAAACACAGGGAGAGAAGAGTCCTCCTCTCTAGAGACCAGGGTTCCAGACCAGCCTGGTCTGCCTCTGGCCTCCAAGAGACCTGTTGAATAGTATTCAACTGAGGAACACAGAGTGGAGAATGATGGGCAGGTGGGAAGAAAGCAGTTGCCCTCTGCCCTGTAAGAGGCAGGAAGGCCTGGTGGTGAGGTGGAGAAAGCAGTGCCCCTCATCCTTCTCAGCGTGGTACCACCTCCTGGCAACAGCCAGAGAGCACTGGGTGGGTGACAGCCCCCCCCCATGTTCTCACTGATCCTACACTGTGAGGTTAGAACTATTATCCTTATTCAAAATGACTAAAAATTGTCAGGGTAACATGGTGGGGGAGGGGGGAGGTCATGCTTAAACCCAGGACGCCTGTCCCCAAATCAGTGATGTGCAACCCAGAAAGGATCACCACATCCCCACCCTGGCCATACCCAGGCCACTCACCTGGCTCTGAGCTGAAGTGAGAGAAGAAGCCAGGGCAAGGGAGGACCACCCACTGGCCAGAACCTGTCGGGGGCCAACACAGCAGCCCATCCCAGGTCCCAGGGCAGCCTAGGTGAAGAGAAAGAAGACACGGGGTGACCTAGAAAGGGAAGCTGATATGGCATTCTGAAGGGGAACCTGGAAGAGATGTCAGAATCAGGGAGGATCCATCCCCTATTCCCTCATACCCAGGGAGGTGTTGTTGGTCCCCTCTACCACTTGAAGACATGCAAGCTCATCCTCTCTCAGCTGAGTGATGACGTCACATTCCGAATGGAGGTGACCCAGGGCCTATGAGAAACAGTGACAGGATGAGCCAAGCCCACTGGCAGCTTCCAGTTCTCAAGCTCTAATGATCTAAAGACAGAGACCAAGCTGGACACATCTCTGTGCCCCACTGGAATCCAGGCATGCTTGGTGGGTAGTGAGGCATGAAGGAGGGGGTGGGGAATAGAGGGAAAGTTCAGAAAGAAGAGAGGAGTGGGGGAAAAGAGAGCAGAGGGGGAGAGGAAGGAAAAGAAGGGAGGGTCAGAGAGAGAGGAGGGAAGGAGGGAGGGTCAGATGCACTTTTCCATTTCATGGCCGTAAGGTCTGAGACACGTTAAAGAAAGCCATCTAAAGTTACTACAGAATATGACAGTCCCTAACATGGCCTCTCCTTTTTCCCCACCCCCCTGCTTTATATTCCTAGGTCCTGGAAGTGTTTCTGCATAAACAACCCTAGTAGGTAGAACAATGGTCACAAAGATGTTCATTTCCCAATCCACAAAGCCCAACCCAACCAAGGAACTTAGCAGGTATGACCACCAAGCAGGAAGATGTCCTTGGTTATCTGATGGGGGCCAGAGTCATCACAAGGGGCCACAGAAACCAAGTCAGAGAGGAAATGATGGAAAGAGAGGTTATATGGGGCTACTGCGCTTACTGAAGATGAAGAAAAGCCTCGGGCCAGGGAAGGAAACTAGAGACCACAATCCTGCCAAGCAATTAGGTTTAGCATGTTGGCCTTCTGACGTGCTTCAGGTAAGTTACATGAACAAATGTGTAGGCTAGTAAGAGGTGGAGTATCCAGGTGGCTGGGAGAACAGGAAGACAATACACCTAAGAGGTAAAGGAACAATGGACAGGAAGGAAGGAGGGCCTGGGAGAAAGGGTACTAGCTGGAGGGCTGGTGGAGGGGATGAGTGTTCAGACAGACACACAGACAATGAGATAGAAGAGGATGGACACATAGGATGCATGGCAGTACGGGGAGTGATAAGGGCCCCATATCAGGGTGACTGATTTGATCATTAGGCAGATAGAAGGAGTTGTTTTCATGTGTGACTTGGTGATCATCAAAATTGCAGATTGGGTACCTCCTAGAGCTTGGGGACCACAAGGAATGGTCTCTAAGTTCTTCTGGACACCTTTATTTCTGAAGGGTGATTCTGAGGCCATCTGAAGCCCAAGTGCTCCAGGCTAGGCAGAGATCTGGGATATGTCTAGGATTTGGCGTTTAATTTTCTTTAGAGAATTAGAATTTCTAACATCTCTCAAGACTTACCCATTTGCCCTTGCCAGATCAGACACACACACACACACACACACACACACACACACACACACACACACACACATCCTTTTCCTGATCTGACCAAGGTGGTCACCTCAAAGTTTGGGAGATAATAGTTAACCCTAGTCCTGAATCTGGTATCTATTCCAGCTGTTGAACAACAGGTTCCAGGCTAGGGTTCCCTCCCCCAACTGAAGTTTTCATGGTGCTGTTACAGAGGAGAGAGTATGAGCCCTTTGTGCTATTCAGGGAGCTCGTGGAAGTTACCCACATGCCACTCACACGCCAGCCCATGGCAAGTCAGATCACGCATCCCCTACCCCCTCCCTGAGGCATGGCAGTCCCATGGAGGGTACCCTATAATTCTCAGTGTGGCCCAGACTAACATCAAACCCATGGTAAACTCCTGCCCTGCGCGTACCAAGACGGCAGATATGAGCAAGTGCCGAGACCACAGCTATGAGTCGGCCACCCCTCACGCAAGATTTTCTTTTTACAGCCACAGATAAAGGCTCAAGTGTCACACAGTTCACTCCACAGTCCCCAGATGCTGGCATCTTGAGTGAAGGGCAGTGAGTTACTAAAATGGGTGGTCACCCTGGGAACGCAGTAGAGGAAGAAGACAGTCTCAGTCCCCATGTGCTCCCACTAGTGTCATGTGACTCCTCCCCTACTGGCCTTTGATGCTACTTTGAGTGACCCCGAAAGTCTGCTGGGAAGTTGCAGCACATCCAGGGGAGCCTCCTCTCTTGGCCAAACCACACCCCGGTGCACAGACCAGGGAGCAGCGGCTGGTTTCTGAAGCCTCTCCAACCCTAGCATCACCACAGGAAGAGTCCCCCAATGCCACAGCTGGAAGAGTTAACTCCTCAGACCCCACAGGGACCCTAACTCCACAGGGTCGCTGGCCACACTCCCTTCAAGGAAGCATCCATTCCAGAGATGGCTGAGGAGACAGGACAATGGGAGGATGAAGGAGTGGGGCCAGCTTGGAAGTATGTGGCTTACAGAAGGGGCAAACTCATGTGTGACAAGGCGGTCCCTACCTGGCCTCAGCTATTCCAAGACAGAGTCTCTGGACATGTGTCTCTGGGACCCCCAGGGAACACAGATGAGACATGTCTGAGGGAACAAGGAGACAGCTCACTTTCAGGAAGAATCTGAAACCAGTCAGGTGAAGGAGGTAGCCAGCAGACTCAGGAGGTCCCCAGCCACAGTCTGCCACCACCCAGCTGGAGACACAAGAGGAGGTTTGAGCTGGCTACTTACCATTTCCAAGAGGTTCAGCAAGCAGAGGACACAGGTACCCCACAACAGGCGGTCCATGGCGGTGATGTGTGTTCTCAGCCTCAGTGAGCCTTGGCCATTCCCTCCCAGACTGTCTCTGCTGATGCCACCTAGGTGTGCCTTCTGTTGCCTTCCCTTCCCAAGAGCTGTGTAGGCAGGGCCAGCAGAAGGGACATCCAGCTGAATATTGAGCAGAATGGTCGGACATTGTGTTACTGCCAGCCCTAGATGGTACGCTGTGTCCTCAGCAGGGGGTAGCTGAGCTCTGGTACACCACCTCACTCTATGTCTGAGTGTACCTGCTGTCACAGATAAGACAGAGGACACAGATAAGACACAAGAGAGGTGACAACCACGGGGCACGGTTCTACTTAGTCAGTATGCATTCCTATCATTTTCTGAGCCTCAGTGGTCTTACTTAGAAGTATAGGATGGTCCCAGATCTGCATCAGAAAGAAGGGACCTCCAACACCTGTATCAGAATGAGGGGACCTCACAAAATAAGGAGCCCCAGATCTGTTGATGGTCCAGTCTCTTCTATGGAGGGTGGAGGGTGAGCTCAAAGCTGAGGGAACCCAGAAGAAGTAGGGCAGGTGACAGTGGAGCCTAGAAGGTGTAAATGAGCTTTATGAAAGTGACCATAAGAGTCTTGGGGTGTGGCTCAGTGATAAAGCATTTGCTCAATGTGTGTGAGGCTCTGGGCTCAAATCTCTTGCCCCACGAAACAAAGAAGCAGTCACTAATCACAGCTTAGGCTGCCCAAGAATGTGTCACATTATTTACCTGACGGGGACACTTAGTGAGGTGACATCTGAGCATCAAGGCTCCCAACTTCACCTGGGGCTAAGCAAAGTTTCCCAAGACTCCTTCTGTCTAGAGATGACAATGAAGCCAATTAGAGGCCTCTCAAAGGGATCCCTGGAGCTGGGCCATTCAACAGGGGCAAGATATCCATCTTCCATTACAGGAGTGAAGAGACCCATTCAAATTATTTTGACTTTAAAATACAAGCTCTCAGTTGGCCAGACTAATAACAGTGTCCTAAACCAGACTAGATCTTACTGAGCATTCGGAAATTAAGATGAATATCACCTTTAACAACCCTGAATGTTGGGGGACTTATGGGGTGTTGATTCCTGAATGCCCACTGCCATTTACAGAGCTGCTGCTGGGGGCACCAGATGTGGTTCTAGTGAATTCGTGTCATGAATGTGGAAAGCTTCCCGCCACCGCATCTGCATTTAGGAATCATTTGACATCAGCAAGGCTTTATTTTTCCACTCTTACTCGTTGTCAACAAAACGCTGAAAATATTTTCTACACATGTCGCCCAGTGTGGGTGGTACGTGGCTGCTCCCTGGCAGACTAAGGAGACTCAGGCAAGAAGAAATCAATGGCTGTTGAAAAGACACGACTAAAAAGGGACAGAGGCCACTGCACGAGAAGAAATACATGATTGATCGTGCTTCGTAATTAGCATCTCCCCTACCAGCATTAGCGGTATTAATAATCTATACCAAGAATTCACAGCAGTTCATATTATTTAAATGAATGGCACTTAAAGAGAAACTTTGCCCCCTTGGAGACATTTAACAATGTCTGACAGTATGTTTTACTGCCACGAGCAGGGGCTGGGCCTGGGGAGAAGGGCAGCCAGGTACTGCTGGTGTGTGGTAGGCAGCTTCCATAGCCATGCAATGATCCACCCAGTCTGAAAGGTCAGCAGGACAAGACTGAACTAACCCCATGTTTCTGCTTCCCCATGATTTCCCCAGGACAGTCATTAGAACACCCTGGTCACCCTGGTGTAGTGTACCACCCAGGATGTGAGTGCCCCCAATACTTGCTTGCTGCTGTACATCTTGCTGAGCTTGTTTCCCTACCTGAAAAAAGTGAGGTGCTCTAGTTAGGGTCACTATTGCTGTGATGAAACACCATGACCAAAGCAACTTGGGGAGAAGTGGGTTTATTTGGCTTTCATTACTAGGTAACAAGTCATCACTAAGGGAAGTCAGGGCAGAAACTCAAACAAGGCAGGAACCTGGAAGCAAGAGCATGAAGGAGTGTTGCTTACTGGCTTGGTCTCCCTGGTTTGCTCAGTCTGCTTTCTTATTGAACCCAGGACTATCAGCCTGGGGGTAGCACCATGCACCATGGACTGAGCCTCCCCACATCAATCATTAATCTAAAAAGTGCCCTACAGGCTAGCCTACAGCCAGATCTTATGGCAGCATTTTCTCAGTTGAGGCTCTCTCTTCTCAATGACTTTAGTTTGTGTCAAGTTGACATAAAACTCTTCCAGCACATAGGGTTAACACTAGAACCTTTCATATAGACACAGACAGACAAGGAAAGGCAGGAAGAGCCTTCTTCTAGAGCCTTGCTCTCAATAGACAATAACCAGCATGTCTGAGAATGGACCATCAACAAAGCTGGCACAGAAGATCCTTTGCATCAAAAGAGATCAGATCTCCAGCTCACAACTGTGAAATAAAAATTTGAAAATATTGAAATCAGGCTGGAGAGATAGCTCAGCAGTTAAGAGCCCTGGTTGTTCTTCCAGAGGTCTTGAATTCAATTCTCAGCAACAACATAGTGGCTCACAGTCATCTATAGTGAGATCT
>NC_022029.1:41831141-41856256 GCF_000317375.1 Microtus ochrogaster
AGAGAGAGAGAGAGAGAGAGAGAGAGAGAGAGAGAGAGAGAGAGAGAACTGGGGATTACTCAAGCCTGGCAGAGCTCCCACTGCAGAAGCCTGGCAGGTAAGCAAGCAAATAAAGAGCAGAGACATGGTATTATGATCTAAAGAGAAAAACAGACACCCACACAGGCAGGGCTGGAAATAGATGGCAGAGAAGGGGGCACAGCCCTGCACATGGACTTGGTCACTACAGGTAGCTGAAACAAGGAACTCAGAACATCATGGGAGCAATCTCTACCTGCAAATCCACACTAAATGCCAAAGTTTAGGAAGAATAGGATAGTTGTCTGATCTCCAAGTGTCTCTCCCAAATGTGCATTAGACATAAAGGCATCAGACGTGAAATGTTCAAAGCTATCATCTCCAGTGAGAAGTTGGGTGTACTATGGTGTGACATAATGAGAATGCATCATATGCTCCAAGCCCAGTAGTCCAATCTAATGAGGAGAAAGCCTTGCACAAGGCTCTTGAGGGCCGCTGACAAAATACTGCCCAACACAGGTTAGAATAGACCAGGGAGATGTAACTGGAGCTTGGTCTTTAGAAAGTGCACAGATATTTGCACTGCGGTGCTAACATAGATTCTAATGCTTGACCACTGAGATTTACCATTAGCAGAACTCAATGTGACCTCTGCAAGGGTGCTAAGTCTAACGTTCTTTCCAAGTAAAACTACCTAGGATGAGAAGGAAAGCCGTGGGGAAGACACATTTCTAAAGTATGTATTTCATAAAAATGCCCTACCTCTTAATGACGAGGAAGCAAAAAGATTTAGAAGGATGGACAGCTCTTTTGTTAGTCAAAGAGGCTATGAATAGCAAATAAGATCTCTTCAAGATATTCAGCATCACTGGCAGTTAGAGGAACATAAACTCCACCATGACACCCCACTGCACACCAAGCTGGACAGGCTGAGTGTGAAGGTCCAGTGCAGGCATTGGCAAAGATGGGAACACCTACAATTCTGGAATACAAAGCAGAGCCTATCGAGACAACAGGCTGGAAGTTAAATATAAAGTCAAACACACTTATCTGAGTCAGTAATCTTCCAAGTACATATTTGCCCAAGGTAAACTTGTATTCAGATATCCAAAGATCTTTATCCAGCAGCTCAAACTGCTGGTGGGAGCTCATGTGGCATTTGCATACTATGGAATAATTCTTGATGATAAAAAGGGACATGGCTCTTAAACATGATAGAGGTTAATGTCAAGGGCATTGTGTTGAGTGAAAGAAATCAGGCTTAGAATAATTCCTTCCAGGAGAACAAAGCTGCAGCAGCAGAGAAGCTGAGGTAGTCAGGGCACAGGGGGGGAGGGTATGAATGAATAGTGAGGGGTTGGGGAGACAATGTTTGGGGATGCTAGGAATGTCCCAGAGATCACGATTGTGGCTGTGCAGACTGGGTAAAATTTACCAGACCTTACATTTAGAAATATATTCTTTGTAAATTATTACTCAGTTAATCTAATAAAAATACGTAGGTCTTAAGACAAAAACAGAAAGTACAGAATAAATTGGGTTTTGTTTTGTTTTGTTTAAGGAAAACCCAATGTTTGTATTTAAAAGTTTCTGTATGAAAGTCTAGATGTTCTCAGGACCAAGGCACAGAGTTCTGTAATGTGGGTAAACCGCCAAAACAAGCATTATCTTTTATTCCTATATTCTAGTTTTTAAAAAATATTTATCTGGACACCACATATACAATTATATTTAAACTCTAGCAGTAGCGAATGGTATGGTTTTCCGACCACGCTGGGTGAATGCTGGAGATAGCGGGGTGACTTCTTTCTGCCCATCCCATAAACAGGTGGACTCCTTGATAGTGGACAGTTGGCTTCTTGCTGTCGCAGAGAGCCTTCCCTGTTTGCAAAGCTGCTATGTTGAGACATTCGTCTCGCCTGCGTCCACCGCCTCCGGTGGTGAACCTGAGGAACTACATCATCTTCGAGAAGCAGACAGGAGAGTATTCCGATGAATGTTAAGGGCCCTTAATACTTACCCAGTTTGGGACTGGGGCCTTAAACTGGATAGGTTCAGGGGTCAGCTACCTCTGGATATTTAGCTCAAATGGCTTTTTGCTGTAGGTTTCAGGCTGTACTGAGGGAAAGATCAGGATAACCAATAATGAGCTTTGCTCTCACATTGCCCTCCCTATGGAGAAAATGTGGCCCTCCCTATGGAGAAAATGAACAGTATAGAACAGTGATTCTCAACCTATGGGTTGTGACCCCCAAAGGGGGGGTGTGTCACAAATCATATATCCTGTGTATCAAATATTTACAATACGATCTATAAAATTAGCAAAATTACAGTTATGAAGTAATTATAAAATTACTTTTATGGTTCAGGTCACCACAACATGAGGAAATGTATTAAAGGGTCACAGCATTAGAAAGATTGAGAATCACTGGTATTGAAAAAGCAGGGTCCCTGTCTCCTCAGAATGAATAGCACAAAGGCAGATGTTCCATCCCCAGCCCTTTCTTAACCATAGCTTTACAATCACTGGCTACTCCCCAGCTTCCATGGGTCACTTTCCGAAATGTTTCTGTCCAGGGTTTATTTAAGGCATCTTCTGACTTAGAATTAGGGGTCATAATTGGACATATGGGATAGACTGGGTCTTCTATGGTAGTGTGTCCCTAGAGTCCATGTACAATGGATGCCCAGAGCCCCCTGTGAGAAGCGATTAGGGCCGGGAGAAAGAGCACTCCAATGTCTCCAGTGCAGGTAGAAGGAGCATGCTGCATCTTTACCTGTCCGTGGCCCTGTCCACCCAAGACCACTCTGCCCAGACTCTGGTCCATTTCCTGAGTGCCCCCTTCCCTTTCTACCAGAAGCAGTGTGGCCCCTTCAGGTATCTGGCCAGGGCACCTGCTAAGCGAATGGAGGTGGAGGGCAAGGTAGGTGTGAAAGCAAGGGTGAGGAGGAGCACTGGCCTCCAGCCAGGCCAGGCGATGTGAGAACAACGTGGCACTTTGTTTTCCTCTAACGGAAGAAGTGCTTTGATGTGTACATGGGTAACTCAGGCCTTTATAAACTACCAGCGTCTCCCCAGACTTTGCCCTCCTCCTTGGAGCAGGGGCTTCTGTGGGTTGAACAGGTTCAGCTGTTTCTGCATGTGTCCTGTGTGGATAACTGGCTTGAGTTTGCAGGAAAAAGTGGGGCACCTGAGGTTCTCGAAGAGGGGACCCCCAGGAACCATCCATTCCCATGCTGCCCTTCGCTGTGATGTTCTTATTCAAACCTACAAAGTCTTTGTTTGGGGTGTAAAGCGGTTATTGCATACTAGCGTAAAGAACACAGGGAGTGGTGTCCCCAGAGCCTGATGGGAGCGTCCTGTGGGAACGAACCCCAAACCCCAGCTGAGAAGGAACAAACAGGGCTACAGGCAGAATTCCAGCTAGGCCCTGACCCCTGAGCATGTTGGGTAGAGCACAGTGCCCTCGGGCTGAGGCAGGAATTGGAATTGGAAGCCTTTCATTTGTCTCGGTGGGGAGAAGCGCCGAGAGCCAGAGAGAAGAGAAGACAAGCCAAGATTACACAGTCAGCCACAAGGCCAGGACTCAGGCCCAGTGCCCCCTCACCAGCCACTCTGCTTAGAGCCATAAGCAGAGGGAGGACATGGTGGGACCTACAAAATGGGGCGCCTCCAGGCCACGCCCTTAGCAGCTCCTTCGGCCCCGGTCCTTCACTTCTTTCTCCATTCTACTCTATAGCCCCCTACCCGTTGCCTGAGGAAATAGTGGTTCTGATCGCCCTTGGGGTTCATGCAGCCTTTAATGTATAGGTGGATCAGAGCTGCGGCTGTAGAGTCGGGGAACTGAGGAGGAGGAGTGAGCCAGAGCACTGTGGTATGAGAGTCTGTATCCGCAATGACATCTGGATGTGCGGTCCTTTATAAAGATGGAGAAACAGGGTACGTTAGTCCTTGAAGATCACATGGCTGGCGTCAGACCCCAGATCCTAAGCCAGGCTGTCTGACTCAGTCTCATGTTGCCTAGGGTGGCACCAAACTTTCAATGGTTGATTTTCAATTCCTGATGTTCCTACCCCCACCTCCAGAGTGCTAGAATTATAGAGGTATGCCCCAATGCCTGACTATATGTTCTGCTTTTTAAAGAAACAAGTAACTGAAATATCTTGGGAGAATTGAAAGGGTCAAAACATCGAGATGGTCACGGTGTCCTAAGCAAGAGGCAAGACGCTTGAGAGAGAGCAGTCTCTAGGATGGGGACACACACACACACACACACACACACACCCCTCCATTAGCTCCCTTCTTTTCCTGAGCACCTGGTGCTAATTAGCCCCTCCTTCCATTTACAAACCTAGAGTGTAACCTGTGTGGTCCAGAGAATTTGGAAGTCTTTGAAGAGGAAGTAGCCCTAATCCCTCTGGGAGAACCTGGGGTTGGGCCAGGACTTTGCCCCTTGGGTTTCCTTTGGAGCTACTGGGGCTGGGACTGGTGCAGGGGGCTGACAGTCAGTTCTGATCTGAGCGGGAGCCTGCTCCTTGGGGAAGGGATGTGAATTCAAGGTAGGGGGTAGAGGCTGAGACCTTCTGCCTCTCCCTGCTGCTCCCCTCCCCACTTCCTACCTGATTTGTCCTTGCCCCGCCCACCCTTATTTATAAACCACATGTCCCTGTGTCCCTGCCTGCCCTGCCTGTTTGTCCACAGCTTCAGCTGCTTCCCCTGATAACTCAAGGACCAATTCTGGGGAACTGGGAGGGGCTCGGGGCATGTGGAGTTCAGGAATGCTTTGCCATATCCCTTCCACTGCTGGGGAACCATCCAGACCTTCCTATAGATCCTGAAGAAGCTAATACCTAGACCTGCTTAAAAGTGGACAGCTGTTCTCGTGTAAAAGTTTAATTTCTATTATTGCCCAGGGGCAATTCCTCACAGCTTGGCCAAGGGCCTTGAAGTTAGTGGAGGAAAATGAGGCTCAAAACGAAAAGTGAGCTGCCTCAACTTGAACAGCCAGGTAGTTGGACACCTCCGACTTCACCGTCCTGCCTTTCTGCCCAGTCAGTACACAGATGTGGAAGCAGTTCCATCTCAGAACTCCCCAGCTCTGGCTCTGTGTCCTGGTCTGCCTTTTCTAGCAACCTTGGGCTTATCACCTAACCTCTCTGGTTTGTTCTTCATAAAATGTAAACGCTACCCCTTCTGTTTAATGCCCTGCGGCCAGAATAGTGCTGACACCTAGGAAGAACTTGATACAGATTTGGCCAATGTATTAAGTACGGAATCCCTCACTCTCGGCTCATTTTTCAACATCAGGCATGGTAGTGTGTTTATAAAGTCACGGCACAATACCACATGCTGTAGGAGCAACGGAGGCCCTCCCCTCTCTGCTCAGGGGGCTTCGGTCAGGGATCCCCAATCTCCAGGCCCAGATTTCATTCTGAAGTGCATGGGTAGTGAGAACCCCAAGCCTGCCCAACAGTTCCCATGGCCCCTGCTCCCCATTAATCTCCCCATACCCTAGTCCCTCCACTTAGCACCAGGGAAAACAGCATTCCTGGCCCCCCTTTGTGGGGACAGCCTTAAAACCAAAGCTCCAGACTCCTTTCTTCTCTCTGTTGTTCTATCAGCTACCCTTAGGTCCTTTAAATCCCAGGACCTGCCCTATAGGAGATCAGAAACAGCTTAGTCTCCAGTCAGGGAGAGGTGAGGGAGAAGGTCTGGAGAATAGGGCTTCACAAATAGCCTCTGCAGGCCTAGGCCTTTGGCCATAACCCTCTAGCAGCTTCCAAAAGTATTGGCTCAGGGACTGTTGAGACAGGTGCTGTTTCTACCTGAATAAGTTGCAAGGTATGTGGAATGACAGACAGACATGTGAGGGTAGCCGCCCAGAGTGGGTCTTATTTCTGTGGTCAGAATACTGAGGGGTTCTGCCAAGCACAGCCTGGGATGACCTGCTTCAGACCTTCTTCTCAGTGCTTCTCGGGGGACCTGAGATGGAAAGAGGCTTTCAGTGTACTACAGCTAGGTAGAAGCAAGGTAGACTGGAAGCTGTGGGTACAACAGCTCCTGGATGAAGCGTTGGCCTGCATCTTCCAGGGGTGGGCAGATAGAATAAAATGGAACACCCCTCCCCCATGACTGAAACCCCAGAGTCTGCTCGTTTCCTTTCAGATCCAACATTCTAGGATATCTTTTCTTCCAAAGATCTTGCCCAGGGAGACCTGGATTGGCTTCCCATTCACATAGAAGGATGGCAAGGAATGGGAGCAGGGGCTTTCAGAATCTTCTGGAAACAAAGCCACAGGCTCTCTGGGAGTTTCTGATCTGGTGTCTCTGGGTCCCACATTCCTGGAGGCAGATGAGCTGCCCCTCCCAGCTCAGGAGGTCACTGGCAGCTGTGCAATTCTTGGAGTCTGTCTTGCGTGGTCAGTGCCCTGGCGTGGTCACAGTCCAGGTGAATCAGTGATTCCGGGAACTTCACAAACGGTTGAGCAGTCATTCCATCTCAGGGCCTAGAAATCCACAGGAGAAGCAGAGAAGCTTCTTTGGGTCTGCAGCATCATAGAAGAAAAGATGGTGCAAAGAGAGGCAGGAAGCTAAAGGATCGGGTGCAAGGGGAGCCTGGAAATTCCTGCCCATCCATCTCTCCATCACTGAGGTTCCCCAGAGTCCATGAACATGCAGGATGCAGGAAAAGCACATCCTGGATGCATGCCAGGCTCCTGCTCGTGCCAAATCACCTGTTGGACCTGCCTCCCAATCCTGGTTTGAGACACGGGACTAGCTTTGTCGAAGCCATACCATCTTTGGCATAGACTGGCAGCTGAGGAAGCATGCTGAATGAAGACACAGGTTACCAGTATTCTTAGGAAATTTAGAATTTAGTATCTATTTGTCAGTGAAACAAAATTATTCCATGGAGGGGAGCACAATGGCATTGTACGATACCCATGAAGGAAAGAGATCAATTCAGACAATACATCTACAAAGAAGGTGACTAGGGACATGGATGTCACCTGACCTGGAAAGCCACCCAGGGGCTTACTTTGCTTGTTATGAACTTAACACTGATGCCTCTACTCAGAAGGGAGGCCTACCCAGTGGCTGCCCTCATGTTGTTCAAAACTCAAGTAAAAGAAAGGCATCCTTGGAGTTCAGATAAGTGACCAGAAAGGTGTGAGTTGGGCATGGCGTATTTGGGCCAATTTCCATAGTCAATTCAGATTCAGCATGGGCATGGGCATTCCATATGGAGGCCTGGCAGCTCTCTGCAATGAACTAAATACAAACCACACACACTCACACACACAGACACACACACACACACACACCAAAATGATACTTGAGATTAACAATTCAAAGGATTCGACGCCACCCATCAATTTTAAACTTAATCTGAATGTATCTTACTGCTTTCTTTGGTTTTAGTTTTCTATCTGATTTTCATTACAAACAATAGGTTTAAAAAAATAGTGAGATTTATGTTAATAAGGTGTCAGGACACATTGGACCCTTCCAGAACATCAAAGACTGTGCAACCAATGGTGGGCTCCAATCCTCAGAGGCTGTGTCTCTCTTTAATCAACGCTTTGGGATTTTATGCCCCCCCCCTTGGATTAGACTTCTTCACAGAGTCTTCTCTTCCCTTGTCTATGATGTCATAACTGCAGACAAATTACAAGTCTATCACTTACTTTGCCACTTATTTTCAAAACATGTGCTAGTCCCCCAGTGACCCAAGCTGAGCTACATAAACGCAAACAGCAGAATGGAGGTAGGCAAACCAAACAGCACCCATGGAAAGAGTGGCTATTGACAGAAGATATTTCTGTGGCCTCTGCTTGTCCTGGGCTAGGCTGCAAATCTCCCAAGACCTGAATCTGTGCGGTTCTGAAGGCTTGAACTGGCCTTCCTTAGGACAGTTGACTACAGGGAACGGTCCGTAGAAGGATGAATTAAAATGGTATGACAGATGAAAGTTGTCCCTATTCACCAGCACAAGTGTGTGTACACGTATACTCTGGCCTTTACTGTGTTCTCCCACCTGAATGAACTGTAGTATTTTAAAAACAGACATGCAGACTAGGAGTGTAGCTCAGTTAGTAGGATACTTGCCTAACATTCCTAAGGCCCTGAATTCTGCCCATAGCATTGCCAAAAAAAAACAGGCTTGGTAACAACAACCTTAGGAGGTAGCAGCTGGAGGATAAGAAGTTCAAAATCATTCTTAGCTACACAGAGACTTCAAGACCAACCTGGAGACTTTATCTAAACAAATAAACAAACACCCCAGATCAACAAAACCAAGTGCCATCAATTTGCCATACAACTGCAGAGCAGCGGAACGCCCCCCCCCCAACCAATCAGTGAGCTTCAGGAAGAGCAATGGCGCCAACTCTACACACAGCCAAAATGGTTTATCAGCATGCAAGGGAATCTCCTGGCAGGCAAGTTTCTTGAACTTTCTGTCAATGCCCCACTGAACACTGGTCCCAAAGCGCAGATGGGGACTTATGGTCCCCTGGGGCTGGTAAAGATGGCCCTGAAAGCAAGGGTTTCCCCTCCTTTCCCTTTTGGCACTAAGAATGGTAAACACCAGCACCTTTGGTCCTTGGCCTCCCAAGGATGGCCTCACCCAGCCCCCTTTGCTGGGCAGCAAATTCCAATCATCGTCTTCATTGTATTCTAAACCTAAAGAAAACAAGGCATCCTGCCCAGCAGCTCGTCCATAAAACATTAATCACTGTCCCTTCCTTGAGAAGCCTCTGACCAGCGAAGGTATGCTCTACAGGAGCCATGGAAAAATCCTAATATACATGGCTTGGCCACACAGAGGGCGGGGGCCTGGCCACATGGAGAGCGGGGGCCTGGTGCCAGTGCTTTTCTAGCTGGGCTTCCAACTTTGGTTCCAAGGATGCTGAGAACCAGCCTGGAAACTCCAAAGTAAAGGAACCCTCCAGACATCTATCAAGTTCCACAAAGGTACTATGGTCCTTAGGGTCAAGTGGCAAGTGGCTGCCTTAAGCCACCAAGCCTTCCACTAGAGCTTTGAGCTCTTAGGCAACAGTGCCGGGTTCAAGGCCAGTATAATAGATCACATTAACCAGCGGGTGATCTAGCCAAGGGTGCCTGCATAGGCCCATCCTTTTACAGACCTCTTCAGCACTCAGACAGCGGAATCCCCCTGATTCTAGTGGAGAATCTGAGCTACTGAAAGAAGAAACATGGAGCTGGGGAGATGGTGGAGTGGATAAAAACATTGCCACACGAAGTATGATAACTTGAGGTCAGATCCTTGGAATCTACACACAAAACAACTTAAAACTTTTATGATATGAATGCAGTAGTGTCTGTATACCCAGCATGCCCCTAGAGGAGGATGAAGCAGGAGCAGAATCATCTCCAGCCGGGTCACAGTTAGCCTGGCACAAAGAGATCCTGCCTCAAACAAGGTAGAAAGGCAAGTACTGATATCTGAAGGTTGTCTGCCCTTCACAAGAATGCTGAGGATGCCTACACCCACATACCTGAACAACACACACACACACACACACACATTCACACTTTTCTCTCACACACAGAGAGAGAAAACACACACATTTACACCTCTCTCACACACACACAACACAACACACACATTCACATCTCTCTCTCTCTTTCTCTCACACACATTTACCTCTCGCTCTCTCGCTCTCTCTCTCTCACACACACACATTTACCTCTCTCTCTCTCTCTCTCTCTCTCTCTCTCTCTCTCACACACACACACACACACACACACACACACACACAAACACACACACACACACGGGTCACAGATCTGTAAAGATTCCAGACTACATGTTTAGAAATGACAGAGGATTCTCTTAGCACTAGTTCAACCTCAAGCTGGCAGGACTCTGAACACAGCACTGTGACTGGTGCTCCTGGCTCCCTGGTTTGGAAGAGCTTCTACTCTGTATCAGGCCTGATCAGAGACCTCCGATGGGTGTGACAATTGTAGTATTTCAGCATTTTGCTCTTGTGCGTTTAATGGAAAGACAAATACTCTAGGATTCAGTGACTGCTAGAACACATCCTACTTCCTTGTAGGCCAGGTGCAGAGGCATGACCTTTTGTGCTGGCTGAATCAACCTCAGATTAACACTGGATAGTTTTGATAGGGGTGGCTGACCTGTAATCTAGTCTCCACAAGGTCACAATCTAGAGGCTGGTGACAGATGCCCCCCACCAAGGCACCTCACGTGCTAGTCGCCTGACTATTCAGGAGCCTGGGGACAAAGGTTGAGTCCTGAGGCTTTCAGGAAATATGCTGCCTGTGTTAAAATCTGATGAACAAAACAGACAAGGACCTCTGCTTACTCAAGAAGTCCCGTCCAATCCCAGTGCTTCCCCAAACCGCTTCTCTGCGCAGAGCTAAGTAGAACATGAGCGGAACAATGTTTGTGGACCCCAGGGAGATGGATACCTAGAGCACTAATCCCATGGGCTACAGGAAGAGTCCGGGACAGCCTGGCCCCAAAACTATTATAGCCAAGCCTATTGGGTATCGAATACCTGGCTTGGTGCATTATCATCCCTCATGGTGCAGCATTGGCCTCCCTCCCCTGTTCATATATGCTATTTTATCTCCTTTCAGCCAGGAATAAGTACAGTTTCATGGATGTAGTGTCAGCCTGGTGCTGCCTTTAGCCATCACCACATGAGTCTGTTTAGAAGGAGCAGGCTTCTCAGAGCATCAGGGGCTCCAAGGCCAGCCCTTCTCCCTTCTGCCTCCCCATTACCTTGTAGGAGTTGATGCAATTGCAGCTCAGCCTGGTTCTCTGCTAGCCCAGAGCCTAACTCTGCTAAGCATCACAACAAAATAGATAGGTCAGCATCACGTGATGGAGACAGCCAATTGTTGAAGCCAGGCAGAGCAGGTTCAAATCTCAATCCCACCACCATCCTGTTGTGAAGCCCTGAGAGAAAGATTTCAGGAGCCTGAGCAATCTCTGAAAATGCAGATAACTCTGTCTTCTAAATAGTAAGTCACAGCAAGGTCCCTAATACACTACTCCATAGGTACTCCAGAAGACCCAGTTTGGCCTCTTCTCCAGGACCTATCTGTGCTCTAGGACTGTAGAAATTACAACTTCTAGAAGCCATACAAGAAAGGCTGTACTGTGGAATCGAGTAGAGGCTGAGCACTGGAGTAGCTGGGGGCCGCAGTGGTTGGAGACTGAGGGACCTGAGATCTAGGAGATGGAACAAGAAGGCAGGCTGGGAGGGACTACGAGGTAACACTTTGGAATCCCCTCCCAGGTGAGGCTGTGAGGTTTTGGGCTAGCCTCTACAATGTCCCTGTGGCCTAGAAATCACTCCCTCATAAGGGCAGCACATAACCTCACCAGAAAGAAGCCAGGGAAGTTTGGATGGGTTGAGGCAGCCCCAGGCTGCACAGAGACTGCAGTAAGAGACACCATTCCAATGACACTAAGTCCTCTCAGTGTGACCTCTTATGTCATCACTGTGTCTTTAGGAAACACGATGGAATACTGAGCCCTTCTCAGCCTACACTCCTGGTGATATGTGTGCTTGTGGTCTGGAAACCATTCCATAAAGATGAGGGTTCTTTCCTCCCAGAGCAAGCTTGTGGAAGGAGCCGACTTGCCCGTTGCCTGGTCCCAGTGGCTAGGCTCATAGTTCCCCTGAAGTGTTTTATGTGTCACAGGTGGGGTCAGTGTCAGGAACTTGCATTCAAATCTCAGTATAGCATAGCACAGGGGTCATTTTCTCTGATGAGTCAACCCCAAAAACTCCCCTGGGGCTTCTAAGACACAATTATAAGTGGGGCTTCCAGGATGAGCTGAGGGGTGGTAGAGGCGTGGCAGAGTCTGGTCCTGCAGACTCTGTCTTGAGATCAGAGGGGTAACGAGAATATAACCTCAACCCTGCTTTCCCTAACCCTTCCATCCTCCAGAACCCAGAATGTCTCCTGTTACTCCGTTTAAAGTGGCTCCAAAATGTCCTTCACTTCTCCATAGTTGTCCCAAGATCTCCACATCCTCAGTAGTCTCCCTACTAAGGGCAAGACCCTGTGCCCCGTAGGGCCTGTCCTGTAGCTCTAAGCATTCTCTTAGGACACAAGGGAGTCTGTCATCTTCCCAGACTGGGTGGCATAACAGTGAGACAAATCCCCTCACAGACCAGGATGGGGATTGCATCTTCTGGGGGGTTGCAATAACAACAAAGCAAAAGAAAAAAACACAGGAAGCCTGGATGACCTTACAAGTCATTGTCCTTTATTTTCTTACCATAAGATAAAATTTCAATTGCAAAGTAACATACACAGAGCAGACAGATGTGGGGTCCTTGATCATTGTAGCCAGAACCAGGTGGGATGGGTCCACCCCGCCCCCTCTAACATAGTCTCTCATCACCACCCATGACCCTTAGCCATTACCCAGGCAGAAACTGAGAAGCTGGAGGTGAGAGGAGTCCACGTCGTTGACCAGGGAGCAGCCAAACATGACCTTGGCTGTTAAGATTGACCCAATATGATCTAGTTGGGCACATGGGTTCTCAGTGTCCTTAACTGTTAAGTGGGCTATGGCGCCTGCTAGGGAGTGGAGACGAGGCTGTAGCCATAGGCCTTCTGACCGTCCTGCTGCTCCTAAGCACCTGAAGAATGTGCCTCTCTGTTTATGTTCACAACACGGTTAAGGGCACAGTGGTGGAGCCACTCTGGCCTGATGGGATTGGATGGACTAGCCTAAAGAGCTGAATTTAGGATGTCAGCCCCTGGGCTGCCTGTGCTCTGACCTGTCCTTGGGCTGCAGCAGAAGATACCTCATCAGGCCCATAAAGAAAGAAGACTGTGCCTAGGGTCCCATAGTGAGCCTGTTCAGGTTGTCCAGAACACAGACAGCCAGGAGCTCATCAGCCAGGGTGGGAGTGACCTCCTTGATCATGGTGTGAGCTAGGGCACCCAAGGCCCTGCATGCCCAGTGTGGGTGTCTGTTCCAGGATTTCTCCACGTCCAGCTGCTTCCCTCCTTAGACACAGTGCTGCTTAGCTCAACGCTCTTTAATAAACACATCCCCTGAATCTACACTGCACAGGGGCCTGGAGGACTGAAAAAAACTATCCAGTTAGGGCCATACTAGATGGGCAGACAAACTAGAGCTCGATAATTGAGCGGGAGCTCTTCCTTCACCACAAAATGTCCTTCATTCTGCTACCACAGACAGACCTAAAGAAGGCCTCTTTGGGTGACAGGCATTTCCAGCACCCCGAACCACATCTCTGCTTCATAGCTCATCCACATGTGTTCACGGGCTGTGGATGTTGGGAAAGAGCTCAGGCTAGGTAGACAGAGCAGTGCTGTCTAGACTGTTCCTTCTAGAACCTGTGGTATGTCCCCTCTTATGGGTCCCCATAGCGGTTCCTTCCTTGCCACTTGACAGATGTGGTCACTGAAGCCCCCGCACACAGGGACAATTTTAAGGTCCTACAGTGAGTCTAAGAGGAAGGGCCCTAGAGGTAAGATAGACCAAAGGTAAAAGTTTTAGGGGACCTCCTCTCCCTCCAAGTTTGGGGATAAGATGCCTACTCGAGGAAGGCCAAGATCAAAGGCACAAAGCAACAAAGGCAGGGTTCCAGGCACCTAAGGTGGGTGACTTACTGGGCAACTTTGGGATGAGGGAGACTTTCTAGCACACTCTGAGGGGACACCTAGCAAGCGGGTCCCTCCCTTTCACTCCTCCATGGTGTCAATGGAATGAGGTGCTGAGTTGGTAAATCTTGGTCCCCAGGAAGCTCTGAGACCAGGAAATAGAAAGAAAGACAGTGATATTGCTGCCCCAGAAGAGGCAGGACCACTCAGGTCAGGCAGGTCTTGGGGAGTGACTTTGGTCAGCCGGTCAGACTGTCTACAATAGGATTTAAGCCCTCCCCTCCCTCCACCCATCCCTGCCCCACCCCCATACGGATGCCTAGGCCAAGCCTCCTCTATTTGGGCTTCATCTCCACTCTAGAGTTGATGTCATCAGCATCCAGGTCATAGTCCTCCACCTGGCCACTGGTCCACACCTTCATGCGGTCTGTGAGGTCGCTGCTGCGTGGGGCCAGGATGAAGTCATAGATCAGCACTGCCAGGGCACCCCCGATGAATGGCCCCACCCAGAAAATCTAGGAAAGAAGCATGAGAGTTTAGGGGACAGCTGGCCGCATCATCCCTTCTCCTCTTGGGGATCTCGCCAAATCGGTCTTGAGTCAGAAGCAGATAGACCAGACTCTTACTTTCTGATTCCAGGGTTCCCCAGAGTGGGTCCAGATGTAGTAGAGATACATCCTGGCCTCTGTACCCAGCTGTTGGCATCTCTGTAGCACCTCACTTCTTAAGATGGCTACTACTCCCTTCCCCCAGCCTTGGAAAGTTCCCAGTGATGGGCTAGTGTAATAGAAGGGTGGCCAGGAGCACACAGACCAACGGTAATTAGAGCTAAAACCTACGCAATGTTTCCTCTGCTCAGAGCTCTGTTTACAGACATGGGTCCTCTCCTGATTCTAAAAAGCCTGGGAGAGCCAACTCTCCTAAGCCCACTTCATTCACAGCCTGGGAAACCAAGCCACAAAGCCTTCCTGAGGTTGCTAAAAGCAAAGGTGGCAGAGCCAAGATTCCAAGCCTACTCTCCACCATATTGTTAGGACAATGGGGGAAGAGCACCGGCCAGGGCTGTAGGCTTGAGCTGCCAGAGTGGAGCCTAAACAGATATCTTATCAGGATGCAAACACCCTTCTTCATCTTAGGATTTGATTTCCTTTGCCCTACGTATCTCCCAAAATCTTTGTGAAAGGAAGATAGGCCTCAAGGGTGGGGGTAGAGTTTGCTTCCACCATGTGCCTGGCTGCCGCAGGGTCACTTACCCAGTGGTTTGAGAAGTTGCGGGTGAGCACAGCAGAGCCAAATGATCGGGCAGGGTTGATACCACAGCCGGTGTAGTCGATCTGGAAGGGGGCATATAAAGAACAGGAATGTAAAGAAAGTGACAAGGAGACCAGGGAGAGAGTGCAGAGAAGGGGACAATCAACCCCAGCTGAGTAAGGGGCATGATTAGAAATCCTTGGGTCCTTTTCCTGGCACCCAAAGCAGCTCTGCCATCCCCTACCCATGGTGGAAGTTCCATCCAGGGTACCACAAATACCACACTAGCCCTTCTCACCAGCTGCTTTGACCCTGATCCCCACCGTGGCTTTCACCTAGGAATTCCCCTACTCACCGCCAGCAGGTGTCCCAGGGCCACAGAGAAGCCAATGGCAAGAGGAGCTGAGCCACCTAAGTCACGGCGCCTCCGGTCAGTGGTGGCCAGCACACACAGCACCAGCTGCAGAGTGCCGATGATCTCAATGCCCAGACCCTGGCCAGAGTTCACACCTCGAGCCAGCTGCAAAGGAGAGAAGCAAGAAGGCCCAGTGAGTGGGGCAGGGGGCGATTGTAACGAGAACCCCAGAGCACTAGGTCCGGGCACCAACAGACAATCTTCAACCCCTTCCTAGCTTTTCACTCACTTTCTCACTGTGTGTACCCAGAGGGGCCAGACATACACAGCAGGTAACGAAATCCAGTCCTCGTCCCCTCCGACACCTGTTGATCCTCTAGCTTGATCCCTTGTCCTGTCTAGACCCTGCCTCCCTCTGCTCGGAGGCCCAGGGTGAAGCAGGGCCTCTTTTGGCTCCATGGAGTGCTCATACAGGTGAGAGGTGCTTCTCAGACACAGAGGTGGTCAGGGACTCCCACAGGAGAGGAGAAGCATAGACGGGAGGAGCCAAGTGGATATCGTTTCACCCTTTCAAGTCCAAAGCCTTCCTTATCTCCACTCCCTTTGCCCCCCTGCATCTCCTCTCTTCCCTCTTTTCTCTCCTGGTCCCCGCCCTGCCTTCCCTCTCTTTGGCTCCACGGGCCCCACCACCGTAGTCTGGCTGCCCCGTGCCGACGCCACTTTTGGAAACATGACTCATGGAAAAAGAAGGGAACGAGAACGGCCACGAAGTCACTGGAGCCCTACCATCTCTGCAGCTGCAGTGAGAAGACCCACAGGGGAGCTGGGCCACGTTGGTGAACACACCGGCATGTTCTGCCTTCAGTCTGCCTCCCAGGAGGCACAGCTGGGCCCCAGCAAGCTGACACGAAAGGCTCGCTTCCAGTTTCCCAACTGAGTGGTGGTATCTCCAAGGCCACCAGGCATTCTATGGGGTATAGGTGGGAGGCACACCTCCACTTCTTAAGGGGTTTTCCCAGTTCGGCCCTCAGGCCCTCTCACAAGAACAATTCTCTTCCCGCCTTTGTCTGCAGTGCTGGCTCCCAGAGAATGACTCACATCCCCTGGGCTGCCTTGAAGCCCCAGCTTTGGGCCTTTCCTGACCAGCCCCAAAGCTATGTCCCCGTCCCCCCCCCAAAGCCCTGTGAGCCTTCTGGGGCAATGCCTGTTTATCACCTCACTGATAAGTCAGGCAATCGAGGCAGAACCCAGTGCTCAGGTTCTTACTCTTCTACTTGTTGGCACCAAAAACTTGGTTCTCTCTGGGCCTTAGCTTCTCCATCTGCAAAATGGGTTCAAAGTCTCAGCTCTGTCTAGACTCTAGAGCCTCCAGAAGACTCAAGGGTCCTGGGGCTGTCTCAGGCATTTGGTGAAGGTGGCAGAAGCAAGAACTATCGGGAGGTAGAGATGGGTGAGGGATAGCTGGGCTGACTGGCAGAGCATACCTAAGGCTGGGAAGGCTTGATGGAGGAAGAACTAGAAGCTCAGGATGGCTAATTCCACTTCCGTCTGGAAGGCTGTGACCCTCATTTAAATTCATGGCTTCTCTCTCTCCACCTCTTCTTCTCTCTGGGGATGGCCTAATTGCTAGCTGGCAGAAGTCCTGAGATGAGCACTTCCTCACCAATTAATGGAGCTGTCCCTAAGTCTCCTGCTCAGATCCAACCACCACCCTGCCCTTCTCACAGATGTAGCCAGAGCCAGTCCATCTTTTCCCCTGCTTCTTAACCACGGTAGATCCCAGGCCATACCCCAGGTACCACTGTCTACACAAAGCAGAGCGGGCGGCTCCAGGCCCAGAGGTCTGAGTCTTCAGGAGGCCTGGGAACTCCAGAAGGTACCTACTCTTGACTGCCAAAAGCCACAATAACACTGGCAGCCTTTCCCTTCCAAAGCCCACATCTACCACCATTCCCAGCAATCACCAGCTCCCCCACCCACCTCCCGTCTCGGCTGCTAATCACAACTGTTCTCCACTGCCTAATGCACTTCAACTTACATCTGGGAAAACGGTAAGAGGGTCAGAAACGATAAAGGTCTGCAGAAACTCCACGTCCAGGAAAGAGAAGGTTAGAAATTTCAAACCGTAGCGATCGCGTACAGTCCATTATCTCTCAAACAACCGCTTTAATAGTGCCAACCCCGGTTGCTGCCGTTTGTCACTGGCAAGGATCCAGGTCAGGACGTGCGTGCAGAGTTTTGCCTGGATTTTCACTGGTTAACTTTGCAACTGCAGCACTGAGTTTTCTGAGTGGCGGACCAGGCCACGCAGCTCTTGAGAAGCATCTGAAAGCTCCCTATTGGACCCAGGCAAGCTCACGGCTTAAGCCACCGTTCAGACACACCAGCTCTGAGCCTTCTATGGGAGTTGGCTTCTTTCTGCTCCCATCTGCCACGCCCTCATGGAATCACCTGAGCAGCTGAGCATCACGGAGAAGAGGAATCCACCTGCCACCCAGCTGGGTGTTTGTCCCTCCTAACCTGGGAACCTGAGTGGGTCTCTTGCAAACCTCCACGGGGAAGCTCGTTGTGCAGTACAAAAGGGGTTGAAAGTGCACATTTTCCAGAACTTTCAACCTCTGTGGAAGCTGATTTCAACAAAGCTCTTAGAGAGAAGGGCCCATGCTTTTGCTGTTTAGCTGGGAGAGGATCGGCCGACCAGTGACCTTTGAGACTCTCATATGGAAGGACAGGAGCACCTATGCTCAAGGAGGAGGCAGTAAGGCCCAGGCTCACAGGTGAATGTGCTGGTTACCAGGGCACCAGGCCACTGGCTACCAAGGGACCGGGCTGTTCCCAGCTTGGAATGGGTTGCTGGCAGGAGGTGTGTGTGTCCCAGGCCAGGATCGCCCTTTCCATGACATGCTACCTGAACCCTCCCTGCCACTTGTAGGCAGCCTACCGGGAAAACTCACTAAGTCCTAGGCACAGGGCCCTGATTGCCCCTGTGCCCCACCCTTGGGGAGCTGCAGAGTCCAGAGCTGGGCCTGGCTGAGGCTCTGCTCTCAAGGAACGGCTTAAGAGACAGGGCTGTCTGCCCACCTCCACTGTTTCCAGTACTTGGCACTGGTCCGCCAGGGAACGGTGGGCCCCACCTTGTCACCCCACAGCCAGAACTTACGTGTGTGCCTGTCTCAGTGTACAGCTGCATGGGTTTGTGGACCACCGTCAGCTGTGTCTGCAAGTGGCATTTGTGCTTTTCGTTCCTTCTCTTTTATTAGACCTTAACAGGTTTGTTACAGAATAATTAAACGCTCTAAGAACTATAAAAAATTTTAGACCTATAGGCAAGAAGAAGAAATTACTTAGACAAAAAAGTAAATTATTTAAAAATGGAAAGTTACAAGAATCGGATCAAGCTAGTCCCAAAGTGAATGTTTTTCAGCAACCCTCCCCTTAGGAAATGATAGAATGAGGCGGTCGGAAAGCCTAATAACATACACAGGTGAGAATCCAGCCACCTAACTAGCTGTACTTGATTAAAGAAAAGGAGGGAAAACCCGCGCCTTGGGATTAGAGGCTTGTCAGTCTTTTGAAGTTCCCGAGGGAAATTTAAACAAGCCAATAGGGTCCTGGCCAAGTACTCCTAAGCCGAGCCTGACATTCACTGTGACTCAAGACACCACGTTGGGCATGCTCTGCGGAGCAGGGAGCTCTGCACGGCACGAAGTCCCAGATGTTTGCTGTGTGTTTGCACTGGTGTGTCTGCTGGCGTTTCTGAGTGCGTCACTGTGTCCCTCCTCAGGCTTCACACCCACAGGGGTGGTGCCACTACGAGCTGGAGAAGGGGGGGAAGTGGCCGAGGGAGCGACCCCTGGAGTAAGAAAACAGCTGGCCTCAAAGGCCTTTTATTTGCGCCCAGAACCATTTTGTCTTTCTGACAAGAAACAATACACAAAGCAATGGTTTCCAACTTCCTCTTTTCCTTTTCCTTACCACAGGGCAGGGAGAGGAAGGGGCTCCTGAGAGGAGCCTTCCCTGCCTGGGCCCCCAGATCCAGGCAGTGTCGAGCCCATGCTCTGTGCCCCATGTCATGTATGTGCATGGCTGTGTACATGATTGTGCAGTATATGTGCACTTTGGAGGGTGGGGAGGCAGATTTAAAACACAGTCCTACCCTGACATTACCCACCATATGACCTTGACAAGGATCCACACCTTCTTTGGGTCTCAGTTTTCCCAACTGTAGAATGGGGACATTGGCCTAGACTCCAGCCCCAGGTGGTCTTCAGATTTCTTCTTGCCTGAAATCAGGTAGTGTCTCTCTAGCCAGCGTCTAGAGACCTGAGTACAAGTCTCCATTCTCGGTGTGGCACAAGGCCTGTGTCACAAACACTCTTGCCCATCTCCACTGCACCTCCACACAGCCAGGCTCTGCTGGAGGAGCTGCCTTGTCAGGTGGGTCCAACCTACATATTTCTAGAGACGGGAGCTCATCTGTTTAGAGGAAACTGCTTCCTGAGTTTAAAACAAACAAACAACAAAACCTTCTTTATACAGAGCAGAATCTCCCCTCTGGAAAGGCTTGACTGATCTTTCAGACCCCTGAAGGGCTGATCATGCCTGCCCACTGTCTTTGGTCTGTGGGCTTTAGTCTCAGTCTCAAGGATGCTGAGGAACATGAGTATGGATGGATAACTTCCTGCTCATTCCACCAGGTACCACCCTACTGTGGCAGAGGGACCTCTCTAGTCTCCAGGAAAAGGTCCAGACAGAGGAGCCCCTGGTCACCATGGAACCTCAAGGACATGTTCCCGCTCAGATCTGCAAGTAAGAGGCTCAAGTTTCAACCGTTCCGAGTTCTAAGCCCTACAGCTGCTTCTAAATGGTGGGAACAGGAGTGACCAGGACCTGAGTTCCTAGGGAACCACTGTGATCAAGAATTTAAGGTTGTTCTGCCACCATGAATGGCTTCCCAGACACACAGCGGAATGGGGGGTGGGTATTGCGATCTGCCTGGAAAGGCTTGATGGGTTGCAGGTGAGGACACCCTGAGTGGAGCCCTAGAGAGAGAATAAACTGTGAAGGGGCTTCCAGATGAACTGCTAGGGGCTGCTCAGGCTAGAGAGGGGAGCACCGGGGCAGAAGGGCTGAGGTGTGGTGGGATGGGGTGACCTGGGGTGGGAGCAGTTTTCCTCAGACTCCACCTGCATAGACCTTCATGGAGTACACTTTTTCAGATACGTGTTCCAGGCAGACCCTGATTTAGGACAAGTGGTCCACACTAGCTGCGCTGCTCAGCAGATGCTGCTGTTGGAGGACCCGGCCTCAGCATTTTTGCGAGAAGGAATGTCTACCCTGCCACATAGGCTCCACCTCTCCACACTCTTCCCCTGCCCTCTCGCTCCTAGGTTCTGGCTGGAAACAGTAATTACAGGTCCCAGCTTTGCTATACACCCTGTCTCCAGCTCTGTCCCTGGCCACGCTGGACTGGCCTAAGGCATTGGAAAGTCACACCTACTTCGCATAGTTCACTCCTAAGTCCCGGGGGAGGCAGCAGGGGGCTCAACCTGGGGAGGCCTATTGGTAGGAAAGGCCCTCTCTCCTCATTTTCTGAGGAAGCTAACCCCTAAGAAACTAGAAGAATGAGAACTTAAAACCAAGAGCTATACCATCTGGCATAGCAGGTGGAAGCATGTCCAAGCCTTTGGGTCCTTGGACCCAAATGAATAAGACTAAGAATGACCCTGAAGAGACCAGTTGTGCCCTCTGCCTGTATCCCCAGGTGGCGAGACAGGGAGGCTGGGGGAACACAGTCCTCTCCAGATGTACTCAGATACCAGCTCCTACTGCTTCTGGGGTTCAGCCTCCCATCATGATCCCAGCCTGCCCAAACTCAGTGACCACCTCTAGATCATGGCCTCCCTTGCCCTTTTCTTGAGCTCTGCCCAGCAGCCCCTTCTCAGTCCGCACGTGGGTTCTTACAAGATCACCTCCCTACAGTTCTCCTGGCCCTCCCATCCTTCCAGTTCAAAAGTTCCCTGGCCCGCCCTGACACTTCTTATCTCACCTGCCTCCTGCGCAGTATCTCGGGCAGCTGTGCTGCTTATCTGGCCCCAAGCCCATGAGCTGCCCTGTGTGGGGAGCCTGGCTGACCCAGCCTTACCCTCAGCACCCAACAGCCCCAGTCATTTCTGCAGGATGAGGGCCAGAGAGGGGGGAGAATGAAAACAGCCAGAATGCCAGGGCTCTAAGGCCCCAGCATCCTCTACTTTCCAAAGATAGCCACACCCTTTTATATCCTGTTCATGGTTCATAGGTGGGAATCAGGGACATCTAAGTCCCATCAATTGCATGGAGCAACACAAGGTGCAGGTGGCTGACCCTGGGCAGGGAACCTCAGAGCCTCCAATCAAGAGTGAAAATTAGGCTTTAGGTCTTTAACCCAGAAGGCACCAATGGGATTATAGGAGGTCCGCGGTCTCTCTCTTGGGCGTTTCCTGACTTAGTCAGGAGAGAGTTGTCCCCACCATGTCCCCTGGGGACACCCCCTGACTCACCCAACCACTTCCTACCACTTTTCTCTCTATTTTCTTTGAAAATCTCCATGCCAACAACTCACCCCACCCAGGTTTTGGCAGCGGGGTGGGAGTAAGAGCAGAGGAGCAGTGAGAGCCTTCCTCTGGGATGCAGAGGAAGGGATTGCCACCTGTTCCGTTGTCTGCTTGTCCCTCTAAGGCATTGAGACCATCCCCAGTCCCTCCAGGTCCAGGAGCTAGTGCCTGAGAAGAGCTATTTGGCTGGGGGACAGACTGTATGCCAAAAGTCCATGGTTTGGGTGGCTAGTAAGAATCCCACCACATATTGGTCCCCTCATATGGCACTGCCACTGGGGGGTCCTCTTAGCCAAGCCCTTCTCAGGTAGGTAATTAGCTCCAGCCGACAATATAAGTTGGTGGTATGCGGGTAGCAGAAATGTCACCAGAACCTAGCCCCCATCTCAAACCTCAGGATACCTGGCTCCAAGAAGACTCAGTGGTTAACAGCAAACAGGACTTCGGGCTAAGGTGCCTGTCCCCAAGCTGTCCCCACACAAGCCTGGCCCTCCTTCTCCTTCAGTTGTATCCTGCCTGACACAGATACTGGGGTAACTCTGGAAAATGGAGGGGGCTGCAGAAACTGAAGTAGGGTGTAGCCAGATTCAGGTGCCTCTGAAGCAATCACATTCTGCCTCTGCCTTGGATGACATATTAGAGAATGCAAAGCCTTTGCCAGCAAGGGCAGAGGTCCTGCCTGTCACTTGACTTGGAAGGGACAAGAGTTAGGAGTCTCCACCACCTCTTTCCCACAGGGGCCCTTCATTGCCTCTGTCCCCCCAGCTCAGTGGGAACTTGAGCCTTCTCAGAGGAGTTCAGCAAGGCACCTAGCCCTGTTCCTATTGGAGAGACTGGAGTCTAGAGGGACACAGTCTATCTAATTCTGCTCCCTGCACCTACTGTAGCCAAGTTTTCTCCAACTAAAGTCTAAACTCCAGCCACAGGGCTAATCTTCAATCTCCAGTTGAGCAGAGGTTGACTTAAAAGCGTGATCCTGAGGTGTCACTGTGACACAGACGTGCTCATCCCTGCAGCGTCGCCACATCAGCTGCCCTCTGCACCAGACTTTCACCTCCCTCCCTGTCTGCATCTCCTGCACTTGAACTTCGGCTGGGAAATGAGAGGAGTCTACTCATCCATAACCATCCAACTCACAGGAGCCCCCAGACCACTCCCTTGCCCCTGTCCCCATGCACCTGCCCTGCCGAGGTCCAGCCAGCTTCGTTTCTCTGGGGCTGGTTCCTCTACTCTGCCTCTAGTCTCTGTCTCTGGAGAGGGATTCCAGCCTATTCCCGCCTGAGACATCCGCCACCCTTACTCAGACACTCCTACTAAACTGGTCCCCATTAAACCCAAGTGCACTCGGCATGGGCACTGAGCTATGGGAAAGGTCTGTGGCCAGGCAGCCACCATCAGGGCCAGCCACTTAGCAGTTATTTTGAACAGCTGCCATGCAGTTTTCAGCATCTGCTTATCATCCAAGTCAGGAACGATGGGCACAAGTGGTTACACACTCGCAAATGCACCATCAACTTGAAAGTAGCTTACACAAGTTCAGGACCCGTGTAGACACGTGCACAGCTCCACTCCCACCTCCACACACAACAAGCGGGCATGGCACGGTGATTCAGTGGCCAAGGACTGAAGAGCTGAGCCCTTCTCCCGAACTGTTATCTAGAAAACTCTCCCAACAACTCCTCAAGTTTGTCTGATTATTGGGGACAGAGGAATGAAAGAGAGTTGTCTCCTGACCTTCTGGGAAAGCTGACTTGGGGACCTGAGTGTGGACCTAGAAGCCCAGGCAACTTCATAAGGGGGGTCATGCTCAGACACTTGCAAAAGTGGGTTTAAACATGACATGTATCTGGAAAAAGTGGACTTGGGACAGTAGGTAGAGGTTGCCTAGGGCACAGGGCTGCCAAGGAGGGAAATGGCTTTTCAGGTAGAACAGACGAGGGCCAAGAAACTTCAGTGGAGGGGTGGAGAAATGCTGGCACACAGCTAGCTGCCCCCTCAGTTCATTCCTGGCAGTAGATACTCTGTAGGGGACTTTGGCACAACTGTTAGTGACTAGCTCACCCATGCCCACAGCACCTGGCAGCAAACAAACCCTGCAGCATACTGGGTTCCAGCCCCAGCACTCGGCATGACCCCAGCAACCCTCATCATCCTCTCTGTTCCTCAGTGTCCCCATTGTGCACGAGGCAAATGGAGCCAATGCCCTCTCTGTGTCCTCCTACATGACCCTCCCAAGCCTGAGACACCCCACTCACGTCATTGCGGCCAAGGGAGTTCTCAGGTAGGGAGGAGGTGATGCCCGAGAGGATGGCAGTGGCGACGATGGCCCCCACACACTGGGCAATCATGTACATGACAGCCCGGAGGATGCTGATCTGACAACTGAGCAGGAGCCCCAGTGTGACAGCTGGGTTGAGGTGAGCACCACTGATGTGACCCACACTTTGGGCCAGAGTGGCAATGCTCAGACCAAAAGCCAGCGACACCTTCACGTTGTCCTGGACCAGTGTCTGGTTTCTCTCCAGCGGGTAATTAAAGCCTAGGGCAGAGCCGATGCTAATGAAGACGAAGAGGGTCATGGCCAGGAACTCGGCCACCACAGCCCTCCAGAAGATCTTCTTCTTGAATTCACTGGCCATGCTGGCAGGGGTACGACTTAACTGCTGGATGCCTGGTGCTCGACTCCCTCCAAGAGCTGAGCCACAGCCTGGGCTGGGCCTATTTATAGGGCTGGGTGGCGGGGGGAGCACAAAGGGAGGAAGGGCCTCTCCTTGCTCCTGTCCCGCCCCACACCACACGGGCCTCCTCTCTGCGATGGATGCAGACAGGGCTCTGCTGTCTGCCTGCCAACTTTTCTCCTTCCTCCTCTCCCCCTCCTGCCCTCCCTTGCTCCCTCCACCCACCTCAGCCCTCGGCCCTGCCCAGCCTGAGGAGGCAGGCAGGAGGCAGCCGTTGCTCTAATAGGCTTTGGGAAATTCTTCCAAGCTGGCCCTTCTCAGGGGGCCAGAGAAATCCAGGTGTCCCCGCCCAGCCTGCAAAGCTCAAGGGTGCCTGAGGGCAGAGCCAGGCACTCTAGAGGGGGTGGGGAGTAGGAGTTGACTGGACTCTCAGGATGGACGTTGCCCTCCCTGGAGGTGGCACCCAAACCCGCCTGCCTGTCCCATCCCACTATGTGCAGTTACTAATCTGAAGTCCTCAGGCTCAGGGATCTGAGAGCCAGTCTGGCCTCAGTCCTGGCCTGAGCCGA
>NC_022029.1:41856692-41870327 GCF_000317375.1 Microtus ochrogaster
TGTGTGTGTGTGTGTGTGTGTGTGTGTGTGTGTGTGTGTGTGTGTTGTATGTGTGGGTTCCCTCTAATAGGCAGTGGAGCTGGCAGGTCACTGGGGAGATAGAAGGAATGGCAGCTGGACCTGAGAAGGGGAGAAAGGAAGACACTCACGGCTGAGGCTAAGAGACAGAGATGGTATGACAGGGCAGGGGGAAGCTTTTCTGAGTCAGAGTGGAAAGGGAAGGAGTTTTCCCCCCCAGGGAGACAGCAGGAAGAGCTAGGGTCGTAGCTCTGGGTAGTCTCCTTGCCTGGGTACAGGGTTCAATGCCCAGCAACACAGAAAACATGAACAAAACACAATACTTCAGAAACAGGAAGGGCACAAACTGAGCAGAGGGGACATTTGGCTGAACCAGAGTCGGGATACAAAAACGAAGGAAGAGGGAGGTCAGAGGCCTCCAACAGCAGGAGGTGCTGCAGACCCCAAACCCACCCTGCTCCCTGGACACCCCCAGAATCCGTAGAGAAGGACCAGAGAACTGGTCACTTACCAACTGTGTGAGTGTCCAGGGAGATGAACCAAGCCCAGCAGGGGTGGGGCACTCTCTGTGGCCACAGGGCTGAGCCTAGGATGATCAGGTCCACCCTCTCCCCACCTCAGTCCTTCTCGGGATCATTGGCTTCTTACCCACTAGACCTGGGAAACCAAGGCCCACAGAGAGAGAAGAACATCTTCTAATCTGACCTCGGTCAAGGTGGAGCAGGATAAACACGTGGATCAAGCACCTTCTAAAGTGGGATCCACCATACAGAGCATGATACTGTCTCCCAAGGGCCACCTGTGTCCAGCTGCATCCCTGGTGCTGGATGTGGCCTGCAGGGATTGTGGTATGTTTGATGTTGGGAATGCGTTCACCGCCATGCACCTAAATTCTTACAAGGCCAAGAGGGAGGGGCTCAGGGCAGAATGGTGGCACAGAGGGCGCTTGGTTCCCTCTGCCCAGGCAGTCTTGGCAGCCGGAGGTAATCAAAGGTTTATTAACCCTCTAGAGAGGCAGCTAGTACAATGGACCACCTCCCGGGACCTCCACCACATCCTTTATTCTTAGAGATTCCCTTATGGCCTGACAGTGGTGTAGCCATTCAAGGAACTCATTCTTCAGTTCCAGGGGCCTCTAATCAAAGATCAGGCTGCGAAGCTAAGATCTTATGCTGTCTGGCTCAGAGACCCGGTCAGGAAGACTCTAGGAAAACAGTAGGAAGAGCACTTTCCAGAAGCTGGTGTGGCCAGGCAGCAGAACCAAGTGAGGAAATATGAGCCATTTTGTACCTAAGTATGTCCCAGGAGGCTATGGCAGTATCTGCAGACCAGGTCTACTGTGGCTGAAGTATGTGGTGTGTGTGTGTGTGTGTGTGTGTGTGTGTGTGTGTGTGTGTGTGTGTGTTGGTCCTTGTAAACTACTAACACATTCACTAACACAGGTATTTTATTAGTGCTGATAGCATCCCAAATACCATTTTGGATACCGCTGAACAGCCATGGGCCACAGAAACCAGCCCCTTGTCTTCTTGAGGCTTCCCTTCCTCCACATCATCTCACAAACTCTGTGAAATCCCATTAACAGCTGAGCCAATGAACATGGCTTCATTCTTTGGGCAAAGGTGATGTAAGCAATAGGGGATGCCATCAGAATGCAGGCATTCTGTCACTGCCTCCCACCATGTCGAGGGGCCACTACAATTCTGAACAGGCTATTTGCAAGGAAAGGAGGGAAGGCTCCTGACTGGATGTCAGACAGAAAGGCCTATACCTCAACCTCTCCCTCACTGGTCTGTCACAGTCCACACTGCCTGGCCAGGAGAGGCAGACCAAAAGTAGGCAGTCTCTTGCTGAGGCTGGGGTAAGGGAAGGGATGCTGGCATTAAAATGTTCCACCACTTAATTCTGACCCCAGAGCCTAAGTTCCACCTCTCCCCCAAAGAAGGGTCCCCGAGGTACAGGTTACTCTACTCTGTTCACTGGCCCAGAACAAAGGGCAAGGGCCGCGGGCTACAAACCTCAGACAGTGGTGCTGGTGAAAGCAGCTCCGGCTTCCATGCATAGCTAGGGTGGGGAGGATTGCAGTGGTCACAGAGGAGCAGGGAGCAGCCAGAACCCAGCCCTGGGAACCTAGGTTCAAGGCCTGGTGCATGTGCTTCTCATTCACGGTGTCCCAGAATCCTGGGTCTGGTTTACGTCTTTCCTGTGAATAGACTCCCAGGCTTGGGAAGGCTAAATAAAGCATATGCCCTCCATCCATGCAGGACTTGAGGCCACTGGGGCCCAGGCATCAGCCAAAGTTTTGTCCTAGCAAGTGCTTTTCCAGATGTGTTCCACTCCTGACATGCCCAGTGAGGCTGGCGCCGGTCAGAGCCCGCTGTTCATGGAATGATCTGGGGCTGTCTTTTTCCTTCACAGATCCACAGAACTTGCATCTCCACCTCAGAGGATGGCCACCAGAGCCTCAGATGCAGGCTACGGACAGGATTACTAGGTCGTATGGAAAAGAAACGTCCCTGAGTGTGGTCCATCTTCAACGCCTAGCTTTTGTGACATGCCAGGCAGAGGAGCTGAAAGGAAAGGACTGCCCCTCTTGCCAGCAGAGATGTTCTCCATAAGCCAGCAGGAGAGAGCAACAACTTTATTCCTCCCCCCCCCTCAGAAAGTCCACCAGGAAGAGAGTATAGGACAGGAAGGGACTTGGCAGCACACAGTCACCATAAGCTCACCAACAGCTTGAATGCATTTTCCAGGCTTGCTCCGGCTTTCCTGAGTTGGAAGCAAGAACACTGAAACAGGAGGGGAAGATAGAAAAGTCTCTCCTAGGCCTGAGAAAAGTGGGCCCCTTTCCCCTTCTGGCCTACCAAATGGGGCTCCCAGCTTTGTCTGAAAACTTCCCCACAGTGGGTCACCTGCTAATACCCTTCTCACGGTTTTCATCCAGGACTTGTTAGCCATAGATCTCTGGACTCCTCTCAGGAGTTCGGAGCCAGAGGTGCCAGTCTGGAGCCATCCTCCTCATGAGATAACCGGGGAAGGCAACGTCAGCTCAAAGCCAGGGAAGGGGATTTCTCAGTACCTCCAAGACTCAGCTCCCCTACCTGGTTCTAAGGTTCTTCGCAGCACAGCATGGTCCCATGTCACCCTTCCCTGTGCTCTGGCTCATCACACTTGCTGTGGCCATCTACATCCTCCCCTGAACAGTGCCCATCCCTCCTCCTTCCCAGATGCAGCTGCACATCCTCCACTGTGACAGTACCCTGGATCATTCCACAGTGAGCGCAGGGAAGGCTAGCTCCCTAAGGTTGCTGAGCAGAGAGCTGGGCACAGTGCTCTAGGAAGCATATGCCCCCGCTGTCAAGGGAGGGACACCTGCCTTTCCTAGCATGTGAAGGGAGGAAGCTCCTTGTCTAAGAGGCGGTGCCTGGGCATTTAGGCATCACACGATAGCTCTTAAATCAAAAACGGATTTAGCAGGTCCCCAGTGATTCAGCAGGGATGGAACAATTTAATAATTTTCTTGGCTACTGCCTCCCATTCACCCTGCTCCTCCCTACCCTCATCCTCGCCCCTGCTTGCCTTGAGTCACAAGTCAGGCCTCTTGTCTTTGGGGTTAGGGGCACCACCACACCCATTTCTGGACAGTGGGGTTTTCTATTTTAATGTGTCACCAGCAATTCTCGGGCCACAGTGAAACAATGTCTGAGACAGGATGGAAAAAAGCTGCCATTGGCCTGGTGGAGTCTGCTCAGCTTTGATCCTTGTCTCATATCCAGGATTAAAAATGGAGATTCAGGAATAAGCCTGAGGTCCAAGGAGGGTGCCTGAGGAGACAGGGATGCCCCTGCCTCTACTCCAACCCACTCAGGGCTGGCAAAGGCCTCCATGAAGGAGTATAGTCAAAATTTCCCCAATCCGTTCTGCAGTGGGAATCCCTTCTGGTCCAGGAGGGCGGTGTCTTCCCACTTGCAGAGAGCACCGCTGGTGGTTTCTGAAATGGGCAGCCTGACCGCACCCTTGGAGAAGGCAGAACAGAACAGGGCTCTGCTGCTCTGTGGGGCCCTGGGAGGAAGTGTCATGTGTGTATGTGGTTTGGGAGGACTTCCTCACTCTGGGTTCCTTCTCTGCTCTGGGCCCAGCCTGGCTATAGCTTAGCTTCCTGCTCCCTGTCATCCTGGCCTTTTTTAGACATCTCCTGTCTTTGCCTTGTTGTACTACAAAGCTTCAAGTTTCCCTGATCTTCTCTGCTCCAATCCTTCTTGACAGCCTATGCAAGCCCTAACATATGTCACATGATAGGCTTATTTGTCCCTCTTCTTGTGTATGGGTTACATGTACATTACACAGACACAACACCTGCTTTCACATGCATGATCAAACATGAATACAAACATGCAGGATTTATACGTCTATCCACACATAAATATATCACACAGAGGTGTCATGCATATGAATGTGTACATATAGGGACACTAGCATGCATACATGAGTATACCCATGAAGGATAAGGATAGTCCCACATACATCTGAACCTCCACCATGCACTGTGGCCCTGCTATCAGTAGCCCTGATCCCTGTACTTCTGTCCCACGTCTCTTTCAAGTGCTCACAGCTCTTGCCACTCATAATCTAGGGACCTGACTCTCCTAATCCACTCATGGAGCCAAATTTCGTGGTGTAGAGGACAGACACAAAAAGGAATACATCTGTGGGACTTCCTGGGGCCACCTCATTATGGTCTTTCTTTGGGGGATGCTGTTTGCTACCTATGTGCTCTTCTCTCTTTTTCACCTAGCAGTACTCTGCACCCTGGGTGCTCCCTGCCCTTGGCCAGGAAGAAATCAGGCTCTGCAGACTGTACAGTTAGGGACCATTCTCAAATTTGAATGGAGCTAGACATCACTAACCTACCAGGCAGCCAGTGCCAGCGTGTGTGCTAGACTCCCCTTGGAGCAAAGACAAGGCAGGGCACCTATGAGACCATTCTTGTTCATGCTGTATCTCCTCAGGAATCATGGAACTGTGAGCTAGGTTAGTGGGCTGAATACTAGGGGGAGAGTGAGCAAGGCCAGCTCCTGCCCCGTTGCCTTGGAGACCCCTCCTCTGCTGTGTCCATCTGAGCATTCTATTCATGTGAAGCCAACATTCCAGGAGCCCACCGAGCCAGCAAGATCATCTCACACAGGCGATCACTGTCTCATCTAATGAGAAAATGATGACATGGCCCCCCACAGTAAACCCCACTCCCAGTCCAGCCCCAGAGCCATACAAATCCTTCCTCTGCTACAGTGGCCCACCAGGTCACTTTCCAGGGACTCCCTGTCATCGACTCTGAGGCTCTGCAGTCACCCGTTCTGAACTCCTCCCCCGACTCCCAGGATCTTAGAGCATTGGAGCAGTTGGGGCTTTGGTTACTACAACCCCATTGCACACTTGTAAACTGAGGCTCCAGGCTCCAGTGATTCCCTAAGCATCATTTATAGAAGGTCACCACCTTCCTCTGCCAGACAGAGTGGCTCCAGCAGGGCAATGGGCACACTGAGAAGGACGTGCCACTTCATGAGCTAGGAATGGGCCATTCCTTCCTTTCTGATTACCCTCATGGCTTAGGATGGATGGTCACAGATGGAGACCCATACCCTAGTCTGCAAGGTTCAGGGAGCCCACGGTCATAAAAAAGATTGAAGAGTCCATGGAACAGCCAGATGCCACTGGGAAAAAGTTGGTTGGTGAGGCAGAAGTCTCAGAGGCCTTTCTGGAGGGGACAGGGTTTGAATCACAGGTGCATTATCAGATGCAAAAGCCCCTTGGTAAGTCCTGTCCTCTGACTGACGCATCTTCCCTTCCCAGGCATCCTATCCCCATCTCAGGGAAGCTCTGAAAGGCGCCTTTCGTACTTTCTTAGTTACTCAGTCACCTGTTCCAGGGCTGTGCTTTAAGGCCGTAGTCCATGCACGAGTTCTGCACCGCCACAAAGTAACAGTTCCTTAGAGCAGAATGGGCACTTGAGGCTCCATCTTCTCAAGTCGCAACTTCTCAGAGGGCCTCTCTGGGTCTCTAGAGCTGGTTTCCCTAGCCTAACAGCAGTACAGCTCCCAAGCCTGGCATGATTACCCAGTGTCCATGCCTGTTACTGAGGAAAGCCCAGCACTACAGATGATATCCAGTCGTGACCTGAGGCACATGCCCACTGCCTGCCTCTTCTCTCAGAACCCACCACGTAGAGTGCTCCGTGTGTACAGAGAACCCTGCAGTCTTTGGAACCCGACCATGACATTGAAGGGTCAGTCAAAGGCAAGCTGAGTTTTCGTGGACCAGACCTGAGGACCATGAAATCACAGAGGACAGAGGGGAGGCATAACAGGCATTCCTGAATGGATATTTCGCATCTGTTCTAGAAGCCTCTGTCAAATGATTCCCCGGCATGTCTCAGCTTTCTGTAGGAACATGAGTTCTTAAAATGCAGTGGCTGATACCTAAGTCCGACTGGGTAGAACCTATGAATTCCATGTTCTCACACACTCCCAGGAATGCTAGTTAGTCCAGAGTTACACCATGAGCAGTAAGGGGCTGAGCTGTCAAGACTCCCCAATGCAGCCAGCTGTTTGCCGTATCAGTGACTGATACAATGGATGGTTACTTGCACCTGAGCTGGTAGCCACTGCAAGAATGCAAAGAACCATTCGCGAGTTCTTACCTTGAGATAGCCAAGTGCAGCTGCTTGCTATCAGTAGAAAGTATTTTCCCTGATTCTGGCTGCCAGGAAATTGACTAAACTTTACAGCCAGAGTCTTAAAGAGCAGACTGTGAACTGCCGGGTGTGCTATGGGAGGGACTCAGGCTCAGTATGGTAATATGGTAACTCTGTTGCCCAGAGAGATAGTTCGGATATGCTAACACAGTGCCCCTGGTGCCCATCCTGGGCTCAAACTGACATCGTGCCCAGGGAAGCATCTTCACAATGCACACTGGCTTCAATACCAGCCAGTTGAACACCTCTGCCTACAGACAAGACGGAAAGTAGATTTGGGGTGCCCCATCATGTAGCCCTACAGGGAATGACTGAGGGCAGCTGAGACTCAGGCCTAAGGACAGGAAGAGGCAATGTGGCTCTGTGAGCAGGAGAAGAGTCCCACCTCTTCTCGGCCATCAGGAAGGGTTTCCCGGAGGAGAAAGGAATATGACAGACAGATTTGTTTATATCAAGGAAGGGAGGTGGTTTAGGGAGAGGACAAGGAGAAGAATGAAAAGGGTGACTCTTTAGTCGTGCCAGGCACAGATGTGGTTCCCATGAAGCCTCTCTGCTTTGGCTGTGCTTGACTTTAAGAGAGGGACTCATAGGATGGGATGGGATGTCTCCTGCCACCCCCAGTCCCTGTTGTGTGAGTCTGTCTTCTTTTCCCCTGCCTGAACTCTTTGACCAGTGGAGATCTCAGCCAATGCTACGTACAGATAAGGAGGCCTGAGTCAGTCTAGAGCACCCTGCCAGAGACGGAGACAGAGGACAGGGGATGTGGAAGTGAGAAGGCTAGAGGCTCTGCAGGAGGAAGCCTTATGCCTCCTCCCTGGCCAGCGGAGGGGGAGCAGAGCTGAGGGAGGACCTTGCACAGTCAGCCCTGGGAAGGTGAATGCGAGCCCAAGATGGTAGGACAGAGAGGAAAGACCTAAGCAGGAGCCCTGCTAAGAAGCCATGGGGGAAAGTGCTGTCCAGTCCCCAGTTTCCACTCTCAAGCTGGTACACTCGAGGGTCCTGATAGGATAACACACAGCAGGTCCTAAGGACCCAGCTATGCTTGGAACACCCCCACCCCTCTTTCCCTGCCTCCCTTGTGAAGGCAGCTTTTAGGATCCTGATGACTTTCCAGAAAACAGGAGAGTGAGACAGTCAGAGACACAAACCTAAGCTGCGTGCATCATGGCCGGGAAGAAGGGAAGTGCTTGGCATTTTCTGAAAAGGTTTAGGAGTGACGGGAAGCGGGTTTACAGGTGCCTAGGCTGAGAGCTGCCCACCTTAGCCAGCTGACTTTTTTCAGGGTCTGTGCATTGCTGACCTGTCGCTGCTCATGCTGCTCACCCTCTGGGAGAGGGTTGAATTGAAGGAAAGGTCAGACTCCCACACAATAGGACCCGGGTATGGAATCAGGACACCCAGATACACAAGCTCCCAGAACCTCAGGAAACCAGAGGAGATAAGAGGGGAGGGGCTGCAGGAAACTCCACCCACCGTCAGCTGTGGAGATGTTCTGGAGCCTCCACTGCTTCTCCACAGAGCAGCTGAGCAAAAGGAAGGATGAACAGTCTCAGACTCAGTTTCCAATCTGTCCCCAGGACCACTGAGGCTGCACCCAGAGCTTGTCACAATGGCCTCCAGTCTCATTCTCCAGTCACTGCTGAGGGGAGAGGCCCAGCTTCTAGCCCAATCTCATTTTCCAAACCTGAGACCAAAGTCTGGTATAGGGAGGACAAACCAAAAGGAAGGCATTTCTCCGTGTGGCCCAGGAGAAGTCAGAGGTGCCTAAGGGAAAAAGATGTGCGATTTGGGAGGGGACTCCGGGGATGATGGGGTGAGCATCATCCAGGATTCAGCCAACATGCATGAGGTCCAGCCAGCCTCGTTTTACCAAAACGTTCCATCTAGTCGCACTTGCGCCTCAGGACCTCTCTCCAGCTCCCAGGAGCAAGGCCAGCCATTCCTGAGCACCTCTAGTCGCCAGCTCCACTCCAAGCCCTCTCTGGGGTATCCTCACGCCAGAGGGCAAACGTGTGCGACTGTTCTTGCCATCGTTAAGAGTAGAGACACCGAGGCACAGAGTCACGTCATGTGTTTGCTTGTTCGCTCCTTTGTTTTGGGGCAAGCCTCCCACGGCGTAGGCTGACCTTGTATTTGCTTTGCAGTCAAGGCTAACCTTGAACTTTGGATCCTCCTGCCTCTACCTCCCAAACGTTGGGATTCTAGGACTTGAAACTAAGGCTTTGTACATGATAGATACACACTTTGCCAACTGAGCTATACTCCCAACCCACTGCTGTGTAATTTAACTCAGGTGAGACAAATACTAGAGGGGAGTTAAAATCTAAACCAAGCAAATTTCAAGTTCAAAATCATAAACACGCCAGTATCCCAACTTCCTGCTTTGTCTTATCGCACAAAAATCCATGATTGGAGTCACCCAAACCCAGGATGATAAGAGCCAGGGAAGATAGATTCAGGTCTCTGACCCATGGTCTAGAAAAGCTCTCAGAATCTGACGCCAGACAAGGGTACCAGAGTTCCATCCTGGGATTTGAAGTTTGACACCTGATGGAAGATCCTAGTTCTGGGGGGTTGAGCATTTTCCACAATGGCCTCTGAAACCCCAAATGTCAGAGACGGGTCTCAGGCCTTCAGAACACAGATAGGGACGCCAAGTATCCCCATGGGAGGAGCCCTACCCAAGGCTACCAAGGGACTGAGAACCATCCTGCCAGCCTGGCTTATTCAGTGCTAGCCTACAGGAGCCAAGCAATTCTTGCCATCTGGCCCAAGGTCGCCAAAAGTAAGGGAAACAATGGGCAGTGGGTCCAGTCATGGCCAGCATCTGAACAAAGGCTTGGCACCTTTCCGAGCTCAGGCCCCTCCTTCATGGTTTGCCAAGGCAGGCTAGTAGAGGAAACCTTCATCCTAGGCTGGGAAGTTTTACAGACTGTTCTGGGAGAATGGTGGCTGCCAGAGCAGCCAACAGAGGGGGCAGCTGCTCCAGGCCAAGAAGTAGAGGCGACAGCAGGACTTGAATTCAGGTCATGGCCCCACCCACCTGGTTCCTAGGTGGCCTCTTTCTCTCCCACCTTGTCCTTTGGCCCCAGCTCTTCGTCTCTTCTCTAGGATCTACTGTCCATAATTGTTGACATCTCAGTCTTCTGGACACAGCTCGGGGCTACAACTGCCCTAAACCCTGCTGTGGCTCCCCAGTGCACATGCTCAACTCTGAAACCTATTCAAAGTTCTTTGTGATTACTTTCTGACAACTTTAACTTTCATCTCCCCTAGATCCCCAAGACCCCTTCCATCTGATAGCTATGTCCCCAGGGTACCCTCTGTGCCCCTGCTCCCCCCACATCCCCAGAGTACCCTCTGTGCCCTGCTCCCCCCACATCCTCAGAACACCCTCTGTGCCCCTGCTCCCTCCACATGCCCAGAGCACCATCTGTGCCCCCTGCTCCCCATCCCCAGAGTACCCTCTGTACCGTGCTCCCCCCACATCCCCAGAGTACCCTTTGTGTCCTGCTCCCCCACATCCTCAGAGTACCCTCTGTACCCTGCTCCCCCCACATCCCCAGATTACCCTCTGTGCCCTGCTCCCCCACATCCCCAGGGTACCCACTGTGCCCCTGCTCCCCCCACATCCCCAGAGTAGCCTCTGTGCCCCTGCTCCCCCCACATCCCCAGAGTACCATCTGTGCCCTGCTCCCCCCATATCCCCAGAGTACCCCCTGTGCCCCATCACCACCTTTCCCCTACAAAATAGCTTTGCTCCTTCTCACTTCAGGAAGCCTCCGTCTGCTCTACTTAAGAGTCATCCAAGAAGGAATTTGGCTCGCGAATGTGTGGGGCAGGGGGTAGAAGATCAATACTCGGAACAAGGTCCCCATGCACAGCAGTGTCTGTTTACACATTGTACCCATGTAATTATTAATCATGTCCCGGGTTCTTCCTGTGCTGGGGCAGGAAGGGCCAAGGCAGGGCAGGGCAGGCCTGGCCTTAGGGATGGTATTGAACCCTGAAAGTGAGCAGGCCACAGGGAGGTGGTTGCGCACTGCGCTTATCACCAAGTTCTCTGAGGCTCCTAGAGAGGTTGGTGTTTGTCAGACTTCATAGACTCAAAGGACAAAAAAAAAAAAAAAAGGACAGATAAACACCCAGGATCACTCTTATCGGAGGGGCCACAGGAAAGCCGCCAGGTTTACACTCAGAACCACACCCTGAACCAACGGTTTAGCTGCCCAGCCCAATGTTCAGTGACAGGCTGTTGGTGGAGACAGGCGGGGGGGGGGGGAGTGACAGGGAAGGGAAAGTCTGAAAACCTGTAGCCATAACCTTCAGTTGGATCAGTCCCTGGGGAAGGAAGGAAGGGCCCTGGGTCCAGGGAGAAGGAAAGAAGCTTGATGCCTTAGGTGCAGGGCTGCACGTATATGCGGGTGCATCTGTGTTAAAGGAGAGCCCATTGACCAGGACCCCTGCAGGATCTGCGGTTGTGGCAAAGAAGTCGAGAGTATCATGAAAGGACATTGGGGCTTCCCAAGGGAGGGCCTTGGAGCCCACCCACGTGAGTGGCAGGACGTGACAGCTGGAATGGGAACTGGAAGACGGGAACCAGCCATGCCTAGGAACACCAAGGAAGGTTCCAATAGTGGCAGACTCGTGGGGAATCTGCTGCTGTGACTTCACTTACGGCTGGAGGGGAGGTGGGAAGAATGCCTGGATAAGCAAGCTGGAGCCCCCGCCCCAGCCCAAGTATCACCTGGTGGCCAGACCTCCAAGAACCTGCCACAAAAGAAAAGTGCCTCAGTTTCCCCATCTGCATAGGCAAAGAAGGTCTTTAATGATTCTCTTGAAGAAAGGTGCAGACTGGGTATTTGTGGGACTGAGGATAGGCGCAAGAGCGTAGTCAGAGAGGCCATCTGCAGGCTATGGTCACCACTGAGCACTCAGCTTGTCCGGTGGGGTCCTAAGCCTTCTCTGTGACTGCTAGGGCTACCTCAAGCTCAGACTGCTGTCCCCCATAAAAGTCCTGGTCATATTACACCTGGCTATGCCATTTACCCACCAACCCCCGTCCCGCAGTGTGCATGAAGCAATCTCCATTATCACACATGCTTGGCATTTTTGCCTGATAATCACACCTCCCACAGCCCCGGGAGGATTAGGGCATGATTAGGGAGGCGGGAAAACTCTGGCGAGTGGAGCCAAAGACCTGCCAAGAGATTTGGCAGCCCAATTTGATTGCCGCCTGTAACTTCGGGGATCCTCTAAGGGTCTGGTGGACATGTTTGGACCCTGCACAGGGCCTGTGGTGGCACAGGACACAAGACATCAGCACCTTACCCAAGTATGTGCTCCTATGCTATCTTCCCACCAGCAGCCACCCCATTCCTGCCCTGTGTACCGAGTCTTCCTCTGTCCTCTCCTCCGAACACCGGTTTTCTGGGCACACTCTGTTCGCACATGATGAGGTAGACAGATACTGTGACTGCCATGGTCTGTCTGCCCACACTGTGCCTTCCATCTGGAATAATCATTCACTCAATGATGCTTCAAGGCCCGGGGCAGAAGTTTCTTCTCGGTCTCTTGGAGAACCTGGCAAGAAGTCTCCATCGAGACTTGTGCTTACAAGGTGCTGAGACCTGATCTAAGTGCTTCAGTGTCTGAACTCGCTTCATCTTAGCTAGAATGCTGTGACGCTGCCACTTCATACACAAGACACCAGAGCTCGGCAAGCCAAACACAGGTGCTCAGGGCCACGTGGGTCAGGTGGATGCTGGGGCAACTGCTTCCTCCCAGACCTACAATGTGAGTTTCCTAGGTAGTCCTCTGAACTTCATGGCAATCACAAGCTCTATAGCAGAGTATTTCAGATTTGAACTGGTCCACCAATTTAAAATGCAGATTCCAGGTGAGCGTGGCTGGGATGGGGCCTGGATGAGAAACTCACAGCAGTGCTGGTGGTCTGAAGATCGCTCTTTGAGCAGTAAAGCTAGCATCCAAAAAAAGGGAAAGTCCTCCATTGTCACTGCTGCTTAGCAGAGTTCTGAGGGCATGTGGCAAGGAGGTCTCTTCACTCTTAGCAGACTGGAGGCCCTGCTGTCCATTGGATGCTGGTCCCATCCCCGCGACACAGACACTCAGGGCAATCAGGCCATGTCTGAATGTATCCTTAACTTTGGACATCTCTAAGCCCTGGTCTACTTCTGACCCGCAGAAACTTTAGCTGTTCTAGAAACTGCTCTAAGGGAATAGAGCCAATGTTCTACTAAGCCCCTTACTGGCCATGAGTGAAGGTGAGCAGTTTGGGTCCTGCAGTTAGCTAGGAAGTCTTTGTACAGAGGCATCAGCTGCAAGGACAGAAAGAGATGTATCCTTGCTCCTAAGGCCAAGTAAAACAGGTCTCAGGACAATTCCTTGAAAGCCTGCTGTAAACCACAGAGTATATCTCCAAGTAAAGCAACAGAAACAGAAAACTGTGAACCCTTAACACTCATGTATCTGAGCATTAAAGATTTTAATACAGTTTGGGAGAGGGCCATGAGACATAGAAGCCTACCCACTTCATCCCTAAAAATCAATGTCCTAATGGACAATGGCCACTTGTGATGGAAGGAACGGCAGCTGAGTCACCTGGGGGAAGAGTTAGGGAAAATGCTGAGGCTCTGAGCACACAGCCAGCACTGATCCAGTGTTTAGAGGCAAAACCACATGGAGTTTCATATGGTTCTCAAGTGGAGTCCAGAGAGAAGGCTCAGGTGTTCCACCAAAGGGATAGGGGAGAGGTTGTCCCCCACAGAAGAGCTGGCCTACCTAAGCAGTAGGTAGGGCAGCACACACACACACACACACACACAACACACACCCTGCATAAGACA
>NC_022029.1:41870445-41899028 GCF_000317375.1 Microtus ochrogaster
CACACACACACACACACACACACACACACACACACACACACCCTGCACCCTGCATAAGAAATTTTCAGGAATGAAGGACCCAGAACTATCTGTGTGCCCACTGTTGGCGAAGAGAGTCTCTAGGATGGCTGTACTATACAGTAAGAAGTATCTAGCTGATCTGGAAGAGCCAGAGACAATATGGGGTCTAGAAGTCCTAGATTTTCCAGCCAGGCTGGAAAGTGAAAACAGACTGCCACAGCACTCTGCTCAAATGGTCATCCCAGGGCAAGGGGGGTTTTTTCTCACGAGATTTTGGAGTTAAGGGCCCATTACATTGGTTCCATATACTCTTTTTTTATTATTATTAAAAATTTCCACCTCCTCCCCTCCTCCCATCTCCCTCCCACTCCCCCCACTCCCTCTCCCCTTCCCTCTCCAGTCCTAAGAGCACCATATACTCTTCATAATGCCAGAAGTCAACAGCTAGGCCTGTTTGTCCAGCTAGATCAAGGAGCAGACACTAAAGATACAGAGAAAGTCAGTGGGAAAAGACTGCCAGCTTATTCAGGACTTTGCCTCTAAGTACAGAACACAGACAGAGAACTCTGGACCCTTAGCACACAAGTATGTGAGCATTAAAGGTTTTAATACAGGCTGGGAGAGGGTTATGAGCGACAGGAGGTTACAAACTGCATCCCTAGAAAATAAGGAGCCCATGTGACAATGATGACTTGTGATGAGGCACAGCCTTACACGTTTAGCTCCTACAGCACTGAGAGGGTAACTGAGAACGTGTTATGGCTTCAGAGCCTGGGAGTGGTGGTACCTAGTTCTGCCCACCTTCCATTCCAGGGCATCATCTGAGGATCTGCATGTGGGCTCCTAGAAAAGCAAGCTCTGTGCTTTGTTGGGTTAACCTTCTGCAGCAATGCTGGGAATTGTTTGTTTTCTCTAGCGCTGCCAAAGAGCCCCTGGCAAGGAGACTAAGTGGGTTTCATTGAAAAGATACTTTTCCTCCCCAAGCCGATAAACAAGGCCACTGCAGGGAAACCAACTTCCTCAGTCAGGCACTCTGCAGCAGCCCATCCCTGGCCAAGGAAAACAAATGCATAAACATTTCAAGGAGATATAGGAAGCATTTCTACTGGGAACCTGCTGTGAATGGCCACTAAAGTTTACACAGCAAGCCCCAAGGGAGCCCGGTGCAGGACACAGCCATCCCCGCCCTCCCATTCTCCTATGGCATGGTTGACTCCTCCCTGTCGCTCCAAAGATCTGCAGTTGGGACACAGCGTGTGCCCTATCCAGAGGAACACAAGACAAGCTCTGTAGTTGTTTCCACCAAATCCCCAGTTCCCTAAAGGAGGGGTCTTCTTACAGCAGAGGACATAGCCATAGAACAGCAAGGCTCCTAAACCCCATGGGGACACACGGAGGCCAAAGATGGGCTGCCATGAAGCATCTAGGACTCCTGTAAGCCTCTCTTGATCCTTGTGTGTGAGCACCCACCTCTGCATGGTCCCTGAGCTGGGGTGAACTCACCTGCAGGCTTTATCATTATTTTTTGGTCCCTGGATAGCCATACGACAGGGACTTTGAGGGCTGGAGCTTTGTCCCTAGGTCCCTCTGGTGACCTGCTGCGAGTGGCCCTAGATCCTGGCTTTGATCCAGATACTCCAGCCTGTAGTTCTTCCCCAGCCTCCACTGCTGCCGTATCACACTCCCTGATGAAAACCACGGAATATCCACCAGCGTAGCAAGCAAAGCTCAGAGCATACCGTTTTCCCAACCAACCTCCCTCCTTATTCTGCAATGTGAGTCTTTCAAATCCCTGCCCAGTCACATGGGCAGTCGGTTCTCCCCATGACCACAGGGAAGTCCACACTTGATCCCTCTGCTTGTCCCCATCTCCTTTGCTCACACGTGTGGCCAAAAAGTCACTCCCTGGGTACCTTTCTACCTGCACCCATTCCAGCCTCCTCTAGGCCCACCCCATCCTCATGTGACCTCACAGGAGAATCAGGTCTTCCCTGGCTAGGGCTTTCTAGGGCTTAGGCTGCTCTTGGACAGCAGGCTATGTAGCTTGTATCTTAGACTATGCTGTTCCTATGAAAAACAGAGAGACCAGGGGTCATGACAAGGATATCCCTGAGACAAAGGACAGGGCTTGTCCTCAGATCTTGGCTAGGAGATACTTTGCCCATGGGGGGGGGGCTCCACCTCCCTGCCCCACCTTAACTACAATGAGAACAGACCTGTGCTCCCCTCACACCAACCAATGAACCACACAGTCTTGGCCCTGGTCACAAACTTGACTTTTGCTTTATGAAAGCTGTAGGAACAAGTGTCCAGAGTCCCCAAGGCCAGCCACACCAGAGGCCTTGGAGAGAGGGCTATCCAGGAAGGATGCAGACAAAAGGCAGAGTCTTCAGTGTCCTTTCCTGTCATTGGCAGTCACAGCTGCGTCAGCAGTGCACCAGGCCCTACCACAGCCCTTCATGGAAGAATCTGGAAGACTGCATGACACTGTGGGCATGCAAACTCAGGCAGGGTGACTCCTCTAAGAGACTTGGCCCTATGACCTGTGGTCCAGAGGTCATCCCAGTGATGAGTGATGAAGCCAGAAAGCTTGATGTATCCAAGGGTCACAGGATGGGATCGGAGCCATTCCAGTTCACGGATGCTCCCTTCCATCTACGAGGAAAGTGACAGGACAGTGTTAGAGCTGCAGGGGCCCAGGAAGAAGGCTTTCGAACTCCAGCCTGCCCACTAGCCTTCCACACTCTCACCCAGCTTAACACCCATACAGCATGCAGAACGGACAGATACCCAGGACCCTGGTAACTAGAAGAAGACAGGGGTGACAGGCAGCTTGTCCATTTGTGCCGCAGCTGACTGTGCTTGGTGCTGGCACCAAGTAAATCTGGACCTGACAATGGCCGCTCAGGGGTACCTGTTAGGATCAGGGAAACAGATATTCTGGGGTGTCTGGGGTTCAAGAGAGGAGCCAGAAGGCAGTGAAACATGAAACGATGCAGAGGGGGCTGGAGAACTAAAAAATAGACCAGGACATTTCTTTCTGTGCCACAAGACCTACTGAGGGCTGTGAGTTCCACAGGAACAAGATGGGTTTTGAAAATTGATTTATAAGAAGAACTAAGTAGATAAATGGTAGTACCTCTGATCCAACAGGACAGTGATTGTAGGTAAGACCAGGGAATTTCCTAACACTTTGATTCTAATCAAAAGTTGATTTTCCAAACAATTGATTGGAATCATATTTATATTTATATATAGAATCTATGCAAATCTTCCATCAGGGGTAGTCTGCATCCTAAGACAACACGAATAGAATATGGAAGCTTCCAGACAGCACAACAGGGCAGAGCAGGAGACTGGGGCTTAACATTGTTTCACAGTGTATGAAGTTTAATAAGAGGTAACCAACACCATGTTTTCAAATCCAGAGGTCAAGTCAAAATCCAACTGCCACAGGCAAGGGAAAAACAGAACTGTACTTGTTTTAACTCAGCAACTCTCTGGGAAAGCCCAAATCCCCAAGAAAGGAACTTCAGCAGTTTGGATGCTCACCTTACTAGACCTGGATGGAGGTGGGAGGTCCTTGGACTTCCCACAGGTCAGGGAACCCTGATTGCTCTTGAGCTGATGAGGGAGGGGGACTTGATCGGGGGAGGGGGAGGGAAATGGGAGGCGGTGGCAGGGAGGAGGCAGAAATCCTTAATAAATAAATAAATTTAAAAAAATAAAATAAAACTATTCTTAACAGAGAGAGAGAGAGAGAGAGAGAGAGAGAGAGAGAGAGAGAGAGAGAGAGAGACACTTGGTCTTCTGGTCTACCATGACGTGAATATCCTCTGCCACATGGTCCTTCTACTAAAGCTGCTTTACCATGCATGCCCTCCTCACCCAGATGGACTGAACCACCAAAACCATGAAAAAATGAAATCTCTCTTCTAAGTTGTTCCTTTTGTGTATGGTGGTCACAGCACTATAAACACAACTAACACACTGGTTTCTCACCCACAGATTCAACCACCTGTACATCAAGAAACAGCACAACAAAAACACACCCCACAAGCCAAGAAACTAACCTGTACTAAACATGTAAACCTGACTTTCCTTGTCACTGTTCTGTAATAATATTATAACGTGATTACATATTAGATATTATAAGTATCCAGAGACTACATTTTACATATTAGATATTACATATTAGCTATTATAAGTACCCAGAGACTACTATTATAAGTATATTACATATTAGATATTATAAGTATTTAGAGACTAAACTCTACAGAAATATATGTTAATACTAAGCTATTTTATAGAAGAGATTTAAGCATACTCAGATTTTTATATTCTCAGGTGGCTTTGAAACCTCCCCATTTCTATGGAGTGACAATTGAACGGCTCATCTTGAACCCGACGTTGCTCACCCTTATTAGCCCATCCACCAACTCATCTCCACTTCCGGCTTTGAAACCTCCCCATTTCTATGGAGTGACAATTGAACGGCTCATCTTGAACCCGACGTTGCTCACCCTTATTAGCCCATCCACCAACTCATCTCCACTTCCATCTGGGGAGGCTGCACTTTGTCCTCTCCAGCTCTCTGCACTGCTGCCCCAGAATCTCTAGTTTTCAGGCTGAAAATTACACTGTTCCAGCGGTAGTGGAATTCACACCCACTCTGTCTTCTAACTCACTTTCCTGCAGGTTATAAGCAGCTTCTTGACAGAGTTATAAACTGCATTTCCCCTGCTTCATATTTTCTGTTTTATATCATTCCATTTCCCATCAAAGAAGCAAGCAGATTTCTTGTCATTTGGGAAAACACAAAAAACAAATCTTAGTTGTAGTTCTGTGCGACAGAAGTTGCCCACAGTCACACAGGAATAATTAACAACACACTCTAGCCCCACCAGGGCACAACAGGGACAAGAGAAACTTCCCAAACCACCGAGGATGCAAGAATGTCATGTGCAAGACAAAATGCTGCCCTAATGTGCACCCTAGTCAATGTTCCAGAACAATAAGAACAGTCTACTTAAAAGGCGAGGAAAATCAGCTTAGACATAAATATTAATTTGAGGGACTGCTCCCAAAATTCTGTGTTCTCTTTGGTGTCATTTGGTGGCACCCAGCAATGCTGAAAGACCTCACCTCCTAGGGCCACGAGCTTTCTGGCAGTTGATCCATCATTGCCTGCAGGAGAGGCATTTGGTTCTGTTTTGGTCACAGTACTCAGAACCAACTTCAAAAGGAGGTCTTTCAAACACCAGCGCTGGCAGAATCACCTTCCTAAGATCTGGCCTATCCCGTGTTTGGAAGCAAATGCCAAATGCACATTCAGCATTGCCTGCATCATTCCTAATGTGAGAACCCCAAGTCGGTCTCTTAGTCTACTAGGTGTGGGAGAAGTGGGTGACTCAGTGATCTCTGCTGCTCTAGACAGCTTCCTGAGCCTTTTGTATGTCAGGTGGAGCCAAGGGACTCTTATCAGGTTTGTTTACTTAGACAGAACACACCCCACTTTGATGGAAGGCATCTACATTGTAGCCTTCCACTGTTCCACTGTCTGAGTGGCAGACATGGCCACCGTACTGGTAGGCAACTCAACAGAACTTGGAGAAACTGGCTGCAACATGAGGAGTCTTCTGTTGGTAAGATTTGGGGGATTGGAATCTCATGAAGTCCCGGGGAAGCAGCATAGGTCTATGAGCAGGGAAAATGTCCCTTGCTATGACGGGCAGGTGTGGGTGGAGAGGGGCTGGTCCAGGTTCTGGAAGGCAGGCTCATCTACTGCAGACACTGAGTGAGTAAGCAGCAGTTCAGTGATCTGTAACAATATAATGCTATTTGAAATGTTTACTTATCTCTTCCTGATCATCTTTGCAGTTCTGAAAAGTGCACCATTAAAAAAAAAAAAAACCTCTTACTCTTCTACTAAGATTTGTATATACACATCAAAGTCTTAGGTACCAAGACCACATCTTAGAGGCCTGAAGAGATGGCTCAGCAGCCGAGAACACTGGCTGCTCTTCTGGAGGTCCACGGTTCAATTTCCAGCACTCACATGGTAGCTCACAACTGTCTATCTAGAACTGCAGCCCCATGGAATCTGATGCCTTCTTGTGTACAGATGGACATGTAGACAAAACACCCACATACATAAAATAAATAAATCTTTAAAAAAAAACCCAAACACACATCTTCTGTACAGATTCCTAAACGGTGACAGAAAGGAGGCACAACGAAGAGTGACAGCTCAACCCTCAGCCTGGTTCCTGGGGTCTAGACTGCCATCCTCTTCATATCCACTCAATCCCCAGACTCTACCTTCCCATGAGCTCCGGACAGACAAAATGGGATTTGTCTTCAGTGCGGGGTGGGCTGTACTCACCCATCACTGAACAACATCTGTGTCACAGCAGCCCCACTGGCACACTGCTAGATCTATGGCTGGTTTTGAAGTCACTCACAAGGAAACCAGCCCTCCCATCCCAGCCAGGAGCAAAGGCAGTGGAGAGAAGCACTTTGCTGTGGTATGAGAAATCAGAGCGTCTGAAACCCAGCAAGTTCTGAGCAGGACCGTGGCTCTGCATGGTCTGGAGGAAGAAGAGCTTTGCCAATGCAGCAGCAACAAGGAAGGACTGCAGGGACGTGACCGGTGAGATGGAGAGGTGCCTGAATGTGCCGCGGGAGTCAATGGCACTGTCACCAGCAGTAACTGGGGAGGCAGGCAGACAGTACACTTCAAAGTGCCTTGGCACTGGATAATTCTGGTGTGGGAGCTGTTCTGCTCACGGTGGGACATTTCGTGCCCTTTCCCTGACTGTAATTGCCCAAAGTATTTCAAGGCTGCCAAAGTCAACAGTAACATCACAGAGAGGGCTATGGCATGCAAATACCACCACCCCAACCCCAGGGCAATCAGTGCCCCACAGTGGGCTCCAGCCTGAACTGATTCAGACCACTGCTGAACCTGATGGGCTTCATGTGGGAAAAGAGCCCATGTGGGGCAGCAGCAAAAAGTGGGCAGGCCTGGTTTCAATGTTCCAGACTGCTGAAGATGCACCCAGGGGTCCTTTTGCTGACCTTGATCTTCCAGACAGCTTGTGCTCAAGTTTCTGTTCCTTGGGCCATTCCAAATTAGAAATAGTTCTAGAGCCAGCCCTGTGTGCTCCCTGGCACCCATGGCCTTGGCCCACCCAACCTTCTCGAGGCTCAGATCCAGCCCCCTTGCAGAAGAGAGCTGACTTGATGGTGGCTCTCAGCCCTTGTGCTAGGCTCAGGAAGGGCTGATATCGCCTGTCACCCAGAGTTCTGTGGTATAGGGACACTCCTCCACCCCAGCTCTCCTCTTGCACATCTGCCCTGGAGCCTACTGCCCCAACCCCAGACTCTTTACATGACTCCACACTGCCGTTCTACAGTGACCCCCACGCCTTCTCCCCCACCCCATCCTTCTCCAGCCTGCCTTTCCCCACATGTCCAGAGCCCCTTGTAAAGGTCAGAGAATACTCCCGTGGGTTCTACTTTCTGTCTCACGGCAGCTTGGGAAAGAGGCAATGATACCTGATTGACAGATGGGCAGAAATGAGTTCAGGGAGACAAACCATAAGATGTGATGAGCCAGGGCAGAGTGGGAATACGTGGACAGCAGCACACCAAAAGAGTGTGTTGGAGAGTGTGTTGGACACAGACGGTGGGATGCCAAGGAGAGGTCCTTCTGTGGTTAAGGGGCACTGTGAATAGGGATCCCAGGCAAGGGCATCAATAGGAGGAAATGGGGTACATAGATGGATAGAGCATTCCTGAGGGAGGCTGGTGCCCTTCCAGGCCCCAGAGACAGACACTGACTCTAGCTGGAACCAGTTTTCATCTCTTGTCTGAGAGTCCAAACAGAAACATCTGGGCCCTAGCTCCAGGCCCGGTTATGAGTTCTTTCCTCTCCTCTCTGGCCTGTTGACAACTGTTTGATTTTTCTCTCACTCCAGTGAGGATGGAGGCCTGGGAGAGGTCAGTGCGTGCTGTTAGAAATGACCTCCAAAGAGTCTGATTTGGCTGATGTCATTTCAGAACAACAGGGGGAGGAGCAAGAGATGGATGACACAAGACATGCCTGACACTGTGTAGGTTACAAGAGACCCCGTGGGGCTGACGCGTGCATCGTACCGAAGAGCAGGGGTAGCACAGAGCCCTAGTGATGTTTCCAATTAGGGTGCCGTTCTCTGAAGGCAAAACCCAGAGTCTGGGCTTGTGTAATGCCTCCGTGACAACAAAGCCAGGTGGCAGGAAATCACACTGTCCGCTCAGTGACCTACCACTGGGCTGGGACAGTGAGAGTCTAAGCTGCTGGTGACTCAAAGTGGCTGGGTAGACCTCCATGTGGGAAACCTGCACCTCCCCATCTATAAAAGAAAGGGCTAGATTGAGGGGTGTCTTGGCACCCCTCTGTGGACTAAGTCCATTGCCAGATGGCCAGATATGCAGTAGGAACATCCTATAGGGTGGGTCATAATTCCTGCAGGGCCCTAAGGCTGGGCTTAAGGATAAGAGGCCATCTTCCCCTGGATTTGATCAGGGCTGATTCTGAACTTGACTTCCACTTGATTTAACTCCCTGAGAGTGGGAACTAATTCTTATCCTGCTATTTCTTCTAAATAATCAAGAACAGAGCTTCCCTGAGAGTTGGCACAATGAAAAGGAAATTGCACCTACCCACTAGGGGCGGTAGCTAGCCACTCTTTTCATACATGGACAGCACCTACCCACTAGGTGTGCCAGCTAGTCACTCTTCTCATACATGGACGACACCTACCCACTAGGTGCGTTAGCTAGCCACTGTTCTCACACATGGACGGCATGTTTTGGAACATTTGGCTGCATCTCACCAGGTATTTAAAATGTGACTCTGGCTTGGAAGTGACCTGAGGATGGTCTATGGTACCATGTGTACCACACAGGTCTACAGGCAGCGGCATTTGCCACCTCACCGCAAACCCCATAGCCAAGACAATGCCAGCAGGTCCTCATAGTGACCTCAGAGGCCACTTTCCCAAGTTCCTCCTTTGAACTGTTTGAGAATCTGCAGCAAGAACAAAACACAAAGCCTTTGTAATCCAACCCCTTGGACTAGGATTCCTGGCCTGCTGTTTCCCATTACACTGGCATGTTATCTGATGAATGGAGGGGACAGGGACCCAACCACTGAACTCTTCACTCACCCACTCAGCCTTCTGGCAATAATTCTGGGAAAAACTCTGGAAAAGAGCTCCCAGGGTAACTGGCCAGGTAGACCCACCATGGCGAATGGAGAAAATGGAGAAAGTAGAGCAGGCAAAAACCTGGTGTTGGGAATAAAGTTCCCTGGCCTCTGGTTATCACTCATGCTTGGTACCTCCCTTTGTAGCTGACTCACTAAGGCAGGTTCACAAAGCAGATGGACACAGATAGGACCCATTATTAATCAGCACTTCTCAAAAGTAGTCTTAGGGCCTAGAGAGACGGTTCCACAGCTAAGAGTGCTTGCTGAGCAATAATGGGGGTCAGAGTTCAAATCCCAACACCAGACAATAAGCCAGATGCCCCATATATGTCTGTAACTCCAGCTGCAATGGGAGTATTGCTCTAGACTATCCAAGAAAACACGAGCCCCAAGTTCAACAAGAGACCCCGCCTTAAAGAAATTTGGTGGGGGGAGGATACCTGCTATCTTCTTCTTGGCCTCCAAAGTATGCACAAGTATGCATGGGTGTATACACGTGCACACTCACGTACGCACGCACGCACGTATACACACAAACACCGAAACACAAAGAACAAATGACTACTTTCTTAAGTGGTTCTAGGGCTGTAGCACCAGTAGCAGTTAGGGACTACACTGAAGTTCACCTCCTCAGGCCTCTCCACAGAGGTCCTGTGAGGCTTGGAGATTCCAGTTCTAGCATTTTCTTCAAAGGAAGCTGACGACTAGAAGTCTAAGGACCTAAGTTCTGGGGCAAGACTTTCCAGTGAGTAATCCAGAATTCACATGGGCTTCCCCTAGCCTTCCTGGGGCTCCATGGGATCTAGGATGCCCAAAGTCCATAGACCTGATGTCCCTATCCCTGTATGCTATACAAATGATATTTATCTCCATGACAAACACTGGAAAACACTTCTGAAGACGTCAGGGCTATGCCCAGGGCAGGGAGTAGAAGTGAAGGCAGGAAAGCCAGGCACCACTCCCCAACTCAAGCTGCTCTCCCGCTCCCCTCACTAGGGATCATTGGGGTAGACTGGGTTAGGGATTGTCCCATGAGACCAAGGAACCAACAGAAGAGATCCAAACCCACCCTCCATGACTCTGAACTGAGTTCCATGCCAGCTGTCTCAGGGCAAGACAGGCCAAAACCCTGAGCCTTCCTCAAACAACTGCCCAAGAGATTGAGCTCAGGAAGCCCAGTCAAGGATGGGGACTGCTTGGCCAATCAGGAACTGTTTCCAAAAGCAGGCAATGAAGAGATTAAGGGGTACCACTGGTGGGAGGGGTACAATGAGAAAGTCAAAAGCAGACATCAAGGAGCATCCCAGTGGTCTGGGAGGGGAGAGGCTGTGCCTAGGGGGTAGTTGGGGCCCTTTTTCTTCAGAAAAGTCACCCTGTGGCCCCCTTTACTAGCCTGGACCAAGAGCCAAGGCCAGTGTCACCTCCTTTCCCCTTCAAAGCCCTTCACTCATCACCTTGAATGAGTGGCCCTTTGTACTTGAAAGGACAGCGACCTGCCTGTGTCCCAATTCTCTGATGAAAACAGTCAGCCTCTGACCCTACAGGAATGCTATATCCCTGTGGGGCAGGGCAGGGAACTGGCACAATGGGGATATGCCTGTGACCCTCCCACTTCCTCTTCCTGATGCTTCCATGGTGCCAAGGCAGTCCCTGCTCTCTTCCTCAGTACCATTCAAAGGCTTGCGTGCAACGGGCAGCACGCCTAGACTCCAGGTATGCCATATGTATCTCAGGTGGTCAAAATCACAAGGCCAGGCTGTGGCTCTGGCCCTAGCCACTTCGCTTTCGGGGAAAGATTCCTTTTGAGACAGCACCAGCTATGAGCACCAAGTATGATGACAGTGAAAGCTAACGCTAAACGTCATCCATGCTGGTCTCCAACCTACCACTGTCCACCTTACAGATGACCAAGTAAGTCAGATAATGAGGCCCAGTGTATCACAGCTAGCCTGCAGCCTTGCTCCAGAACTCATCTCAAAACCACTGTAACATACACTACATGCCTGGAAAAGCAACCAGAACCTTGTCTCCCTCCCAAGATGCTGCTGACTGTTTCCCTAGGGTGCACTGAGCTCTCCCAGTCATCACTTCAGACTTTGAGACGAGCTGGCCAAGTGAGCCAGGGGCTTCTACCAGTGACAGCCCGCAGGCTCTGCAGAGCACAGCCCCAACCTGGAGTCCAACAAAATGCTTAGCAAGAAGGGGATGGGCTTTTCCCAACTCTAGCCTGGGCTGCAACTGTCCCTGAATGCAGAGTCTGGATGAGGTGTCAAGGACCTACCCAGTGCCTCGGAGACAGAGACATCTCTGTTCAGTGTTCAGACTGGCTATACCACACAGGGGTTAGGCAGGTACTGCTGTTGTGGGCAGCTACCCCACACAACGTTGTGGCCATCCCATTCCCGCCCACCTACACCTGACCATCTATGCCCTCTTCTAATTCTTTTTCATTCTGCAGCTCCTGCAAAGTCAGAAAACTCAGGGACATCTCTGCTCAGTGTTCAGACTGGTTATACCACACAGGGGTTAAGCAGGTTGCAGGCAGCCACCCCACACCACAACGTGGCCATCCCACTCCCTCCCACCGCACCTACTTACTTGGTTCTGATACAGAGCTCAAGGGGCGGGACAAGGTCTCTGCAGTTGTCCTCTGGGGTGGTCTTGGTGGTATCTAGGGAGGAGGGAGAGAAAAGCCCTCGCATCATCTCAGGATATGCACTCCTCCTAAGGCCAATGCAGGCAACTCCAGGGAGCCAGCCCAATCCTTTGAGCATCATGCTCTCAGCTCCAGCTTAGCTGGATCTTCCCTCCTTCTTGGTCATTGATTCTTACCTAGACAGTGCACTGGCCTCTCATCTCCAGCCTCTAGCAAACCCATGCCCTACTTTTGTAACCGCAATACTCTTTCCTAAGAACACATGTGGTCTCATTATTCCTCTACTCTAAAACCTCCCATGACTCCCTACTTCCTTAAAAGCCAATCCAAACCTATCAGCAAAGCTCAAAGGACACTTGTATATGGTCTTAACTTCACCTTCTGCCCTTAGTACATGAAGTGTTCAAGGCCCATCCATGCCTCTCTCTTGCAGGCTGGACAGCCTAGTATCACTCTCTGACCCCCATGAGTATCCCAAGAAAGGATGTGAAGGCTGGTTCTGGAGCAGCCTGGATGCTCCCTGAAGAGATGGGTCAGGGTGTCTTACCCACAGTCAGCCGAATCTCCTCCTGCTGGTTGGCCAAGCCATCGTAGTAATACAAGTCAAAGAGCCGCTCCGCCCTCCAGTCAGACAGGAGTTCTGGCTGTAGGCTGAAGAGGATGCTGAAGTGGCTCTCGCTGCACACCACCCAGATGGGGAACCTCGGAGTCTTCAGGAAGCAGCCAACCTGAAGGAGGGGAAGACCTGATGCACTGTGCTGACTGGTCAAGGTGAAGCTGACTTCCCAGAAACCCTTGGTGTGGCGCTAGGAATCCCTCCTGCTGCCCAGACACACCTTCTAGAGCTGGCTCCCTCACAAGGATTACAGGGAATTCACACGCAGCATTGGTTCCAGGTGGCGTCCACGCCACAGCCCACCATCCTCTAACCCACTCTTCTCCTCCCACACCTCACTTGTGTCTGGCTCAGCCATGGCCTCCTGATTCTTGCTGCACTTCTCATTGTCACTCAGGTCCCCTATCCCTGGGCCTTCCCATTCTGTGTCCTTCCTTGGGAGAGCTGTACCACGCTAGTTGGTACATCCCTGCATCGTTCTGGTTCCCAGGGGCATGTCACTGAGCAACCGGTGCCTCAACCACAGCACCATAGTCCGTCTTTTGCCTGGGGACACCAACACATGCACCCCTACCAAGAGCCTCCCTAATGTGTAAACAAATGATTGAAAAATGAAGGCCCTCAGGACTAACACTGGACTTCACCCCCCTGGGGAACCAGGCAAGAGGGTATGAGTGAGCAGTCTATGGTGTCAGGTTGTACGTCTGAGAGATTCAGGTTGCAGTGGGCTGTTTGGTAAGTCTGGAGGCCAGGGCAGCACTGGAACACGGAGCAAAAAGTCTCTCTGCAAGTTCCCAGCCAGGGACTCTCATGGCTGGCTAAGGATGTGTGGGAACAAACCAGAGACCCCCAGCACACTGGCACAAGGCTTCCTCCAAAGAGATACCCTATTTCTGACCCCTTGTGCAGGCTACCCACTACCCGCTCTTCTATGAGTGCCTCAGGCAGCACCTCGCCGGCCCATGCTAGGCTATTCAGCTATGCTGAGCTGGTCCTGCCTAATCCACTGCCTCCCCCGGGAGATGAGAAATTTGCTGCTCAGTGTTTACAGCCTCTGTTGTGGATTAAGGAAAGAATGGAAGCTATTTTTCCAATGTGAAGAAGGGCATACTTGCTCTAGGACCCACCACAGAATCGTGAGGCAGCTCCCACCTCAGAGGTAATGCTGAAGGTACCTGGGACAGAGGGGCTGCATTAGGGAAGTCCTCCATGAAGGACTTTCCTATGAAAGTGAAGCACAGGAAGACCACGTTGACAAGGGCTGGCTGCTTTCTTAACTAAAATAAAGGCCCTCTTCGCTCAGGCAGCCCTGTGTGACACTCAGCCTAACTCTCTCTGCTCAGCTGTGTGTCACCCAAATGGACCGCAGGCTTGCTCGCATTTGGGCATGCCTGACTACTGCATAACCCGACTTAGCTTCCCTTCTGTGCTCCAAAGAGGCTGTTCGTCGGAGGCACAGCCGGGGACTGGATTCACTCACAACAGGCAGGGACGGAGCCTCAAGCCAGCCATTGGCAGGCCTGGGCACCATCAGCTCCTGAATTTTCCAAATGAGGGGCAGAGGGCAGCTTGCCATTTATAAACAACAGTCAAAAGATTAAGAACAAAACACTGCCCAGAGGGCTTACAAATGAGTGGACTCATTCACAAGCCTTTTCCACGAGCAGACATTTTCCAGGGAAACTTCCTTAGGGGTCTCAGGGAGCTGGGTGTGCCCTCTCCTGGGGGCCATGCTGTACCTTCACAAGCTGCTTTTATTTGTTTTTATCATTCTGAACTTTTAAACTTATTTTTAGTGTTAAGGAATAAACTCGGACGATTGTGGTAAAAAAAAAAAAATAATACCCTGCCACACTCCTAGCTCCTGAGATCTTATGCCGTTCAGATTTCTCCACATTGACAAGTATATACTGTGAGTTTTGACAATCACTGTATAAGTCAGTAAGAATGCCCTAACAATGACCTGTTTCTGAACATGCAAATGGGCAGCTTTTGAATCGTGCTAGAGGATGTAGTATATCTCAGGAGAATAGCTTCCAGAGCCAACGTTTTGAGGTCAAGGATTTGAGGTCTTTTAATTTGCTGTAGCAGGTCAAGCCTCCTTCCGTCATTTCTTGCGCCTTTCACGTCTCATTCTTATGGATCTGATAAACAAACTGTGCGGCTAACGCATTCGCAAGTCTTGATTGCTAGCGTGATATGAGTGATTTTTCATGTATTTATTTCCCAAATGACTGGTAGGCTTCTAGATTTTTATCAATGAACAACCAATTGCTACGACTCTCTTGGAGTTTTTGTTGTTTGGGTTAATTTTTCAGCTTTTGGTTTTGGGGGGTAGTTGTTTATATGTTGTTGTTGTTGTGAAACAGGGTTTCCACGTGTACCCCAGGCTAGCCTTAGCTTCTAGATCCTCCTGAGTGCTAGAATTACAGGCACATATCACAAGCCTAGGTCTCCTGTAATATTTTATATTGAGTAAACAAACCTCTTTCCATTAATTTGAAACCTAGGGACAGAAGGGAGGGGAGGTGGTATCAAGAGGATGAAGGCTGCCAGGCCCTACATGGTCATTAGGGGGAGAAGAGGTCAAGACCCAGCCTTGAGGACTTCTTGAGAGAAAGAGAAGGTGGTATCTAGAATTCCATCTGTAGTGGAATTGCCACGGGACAACACAAGAAAGTATCCATTCTCCACAGGGGACAATACTCCCTAGTTTGGCCAGCAAAAGGGCCGTGTCAGTTCAAGGAATCTATGAGAAAACAGCATTGGCTCCAAGTTTCTCCAACAGTAACTTCATTCTGAGTGAAGGGTGGTCTTGTCTTGACTATTTTCCCCATCATTTGCCCTCTACTGACCAAATCATAATATTTTATTTTTTTCACAGGAAGCCTGGACCATAGGAAGACATCAGGGACCATGGTTAGCCTGGAGTCTATGAAACTGGCCAAGCTCATCCTGTTCAGGCCATGGACTGTCAGGCTGGAGACAATTAGAGCCCCCAGGCTCTCAGGACTTCTCCTTGGCCACAGGGTCAAATTGCTGCTTTACTCCTGACAGCAACACAATCAGAAAGGAACTGTCCCCTTTCCTCTCCAGGCGGTTAGACCCCACACATCTGCATTCCATGAACTGGGGGTATCACTCAGGCATGGGGTCAGGAAGAGGTCCATGACATGGTCCATAAAGCAGCACAGCTAAACAAGAGGTCACATAGGAAGGGTGGAACAAAAATCCCGCCTCCCTCCCACTCTGCTAAGTCATTTAGCTAGCACACTGGGGGCCCCATAAAGTAAGTCCTGCTTCCTTAACTAGGCACCTCTTAGTGTCTGAGTAGTCTCAGTCTCGAAGAAGGCTCCCGTTGCCCCTCGGGACAGTACTCTCCTCAGTCACAGAACCGTGGTCCATATGAAGCCACTGAGATAGGTTCTGAGAAGGTCTGAAAGAAGCCGAGGCAACAGGTCTGATCAAGAGCAGCCCCACCAGACCATGGTGCTGTCACTAGGGCCCAATCAGCTTCACTTAAAGTCCAGGCCTTTGCAAGGTTTCTTTCTCAGCAGGAAAGGAGGCAGAGGGACCACACCTCAGCAAAGAGGCCAAATGAAGCTGTGTGGGCTGAACTGTGCCCCCCTCAAAGGGCATGCAAACCCAAGTGCCTCTGAATCAGACCTTCTCTGGAACTGGGGCTGCTGCGCATGCTATTGGTTAAAAAGAGGTCATCCCAGAGCAGTGTGCCCTGAAGCCTACTGAGGTGCTCAGAGACAAAGACACAGGGAGCAATCAGCCAAGTGGGACAGCAGAGGCAGGGCCTGGAGCGCTGCATCTATAAAGCGAGGAGAGCAAGGAGTGCTGGAATGCATCACCCGTCGGGGGAGGCAACCAGCACCACCCATCAGGGGAAGTGCCTGAAAAGATTCTCTCTGACGCCTTCAGAGGAAGCCCAGCCAGCTCACACCTTGGTCTTGACCTGCCAGGGTCTAGCACTGTGGAAGAGGCACCTCTGTTGTTTCACCACCTCATCTGTAGGATTTCATTGCAGCAGCCCAAAGTAAGTGATGCAAAGCCTAACATGCCAAGCTCCTGCCTCCGGAGATTGCCCTCCCTCAACACACTGCACACATGCATGCATATGAGTACAAACCACACACACACACCCCCCAGATGCAGCCACTCTGATGCACAGCCACATTAAAAACCCTTAAGAGTTCTTTTCAGCTATCCTTCCTGGACTCCAGAATCTGCCGTTTGAATCTGAAGTGTCTGTGGCACTGGCAGGGAAGTCGTACTTCTTCTAGTCTGCTCAGATTTGGGAACTAGAGACCAGCTTCCCTTCCTATCTCATGGGTCCAGGGAACTAGGCTTCTGGGGCTCCAGAGTGTGTGTGGGTACCTGGCAAACATTGTAGTGTTCAAAGAGAGATAAGAAACCGATGTCGCTGCGTGCCTCGATGCCTCGGAGAAGTGTGGTGTTCCCATCGCCTGAGTCTAGCTCCACTACATCATTGAAAACATTGGACACGGCTCTCCCGGTCAGGAGAAGATTGACGAGTTCCTGTTGATGAGAGAAGGGGAAGCTGTGTCAGATCTCTGAAATCAGCCTCGGGAGGGTGGAAGGGAGGCTGGGAACAAGGAGAAAAGGGCAGAGGAGGAGAGAGAGACCATGGAAGGCAAGAAGGAGAATGCAGAGTTGAGACAGTAGGGCCTTGATATTCCCACAGGCTCTGATGAGGGAAATCTACCAAAGGCTCCCAGGTTCCCATCAAAGCACCCTGAGGGACTCAGCCATCTATCTGCAAGCATCCCTTGACAGACTACACAGGAGCCTGTTCTGAGTCTCAGTACTAGGGAGATGTTTGAGTGGTTACAACACAGCTCTATGGGCCAGTTAGGGAGGTCGAGGATGTGTCTGTGCAACTGAAACCAAATGCAGGATATGAGAGGGACTATAAAAATATGTGCACAAAGTCTTCCCTGCTCCACAAAGACACGCAGTCACATAACCAAGTGAGAGCAGCTTTGTTGGCGAGTGACCTGTGGGAGGGTCTCGAAAGATCATGTCTTTAAAAACAAGCATTTTAATGTTTGAAATGACTTTAAATTCAATAGAAGTTGCAAATATAGTCCAGAGAGTTCCTGTGTTCCCTTTACCCAGCTTCCCTCTATGATAATATCTCACAGGACCCAGCACATCTCACGACCAGGAAGCCAGCCAGTCCTGCACACTACAGCACTAAAGAGGCGCCCCTGGTCTTACAGAGGTCTCAGGGGGATGGTAAGGAAAGCAGGACAGGGACAAGAGCGGAGGCAGGGAGGGAGCAAGAAGGTGGTGTTCAGCTTGCCCCAGATACTAGGTATCCAGCAGCCCTGTGGCCCTGTGGCTCACGCCACACACCCAGGTAGTCACCAGATGTGTGACCTCGGACCTGGAGGCAGTGTCAAGTGCAGTGTGGCATCTCTGGAGTCTCCATCTCTGTGATGACAGTGTACCACTGAGGTTGAACCCCCATGTCTCACCACTGGTTAGGAATACAGAAACCAAACCCGACAGACATGAAAGGACTTGTCCTGGACACATAGCCAGAAAGTGACTGAGCTGAACTGTCACTCGCATCTGCTGAGTACATCTCTGCCACCCTTGGTGCCACGCTACATCTCTGCCACCCTGGCTACCCAGGCAGCAACCCTGCCTAGACAAACACTCCAGCTGAAAGGTGGTAGCTTCCGAGCACGCTGGAGAAGAACTCTGATGAATCCACCCCTAGCATTCAGACAAGCAGTCCCTCTGTGTTACCCTCCCCCAGCAGGGCTGGCATTGCCAGTAAGGCAAGCAAGACCACAGCTGTCTCCTAGCCCACAGGAATGGCTGCGCCACCCCTCCCCAACTCAAGATCTGCAGGGCAGAGTTCACAGAAGGGCTTCCTCTTGAGTTGGCACATGAACCTTCCACTGGTGCTAACACCCTTGCTCCAGTGACAGTTAGGCCTCCATTGATGGCCACCAAGGGGCCCCCATTGGAAGGAGACAGTGAAGGGGCTCATTGTGTCCTGCAGGGGAAATGATAAAAGAATTCAGAGGAAATAACTGCTCTGGGATACTGTACCTCATGTCCAAAAGCTACCAAGAAAAGTACAGTCTTTTTTTTTTTTTAAAGGTGGAAAGTTTTTCCATCTGGTTTGCAGTAAGAATAAAAGCCCCTGCTCTTCCATCTGGGAAGTGTTCAAAACATTCCTCCCAGCAGGAAGTGTTCTTGAGATAGGAGGAGCACCACGTACCTCCTGCCCTCAGTGCGAACACCCTGCAGTAAGGGAGCTCAACCACCATCTAGTGCATTGCTCCTCCAAGTGTGTGCCACAGACTGTTGTCTCCTCGGGGAGCTCTGAGAAAATCAGCCACTACGGGGCTGGGGTGTGGTGGTGCATGGCTGTAATCTCAGCACTAAGGCGACTGAGCTGGGAGGATCTGGAATTCAAGGCCAACCTAGGCTATATAGCAAGACACAGTCTCAAAAGAACAGAAAGAAGATAACCAAGAAATTCCCTAGCCCCAGCCCAGCCTGAGTCAGAGCTCGCTTTTCAACATGACCCATTGGATTAGTGTGCAATCAAAGCCAATCAGTCATGGACCTGGCCAAATGCTTCTTCCACAAGGGAGGGGACTGGAGTTCAGGGAGCGGAGAAGATGCCTCAGCTACTTCTGTGAGTGTCCAGAGAACAGGCTTGAACTCAGCCCAGGATGATGCTGGTTCAGCCTCCTCTGCCTCCAGTTTGACTCCTGCCCCTCGTCTAGGCAGCTCCATTCTCCACCCTCAAAGAGAAGGAGATCAAGGCCACCAGTCAGCCAGATGAGAGGACATTCATTGTCCATGGTCTTCTTTCAGGGAGGGGCAGAAACCAATCCTACACCCCTCTTGTGGGTGTCTGTTAACCACAGACCTCAAACTTGCCCTTGCATGGGACCAAGGTAGTTTTCCAGGGTTAGGCACAGGTGAGTCAAAATCCCAGAACAACTAGTTAGTTCCCAGCTTGTCAGAAGACTGTGAGTTCTGGATCCTGCATACAGAGAGGGCAACATGCAAACATGATCCACATGGCCATGATCATAGGCCTTGGGGTGCTGAGAAAGGTGTGCATGGAAGCTCAACACACACTAGACAGGACCTTGAATGGGTATCTTTGGTAGCATCACCTGACGGAGCATGAGAGATGAGAGAGGCCAGGGCTGTTTTGTAAAGATGCAGAGAGAAGTGGTTGTGAAGACGATGCCCTCTACAAGTGTAACCGACGTATGTGGCTACCCAGGGTTACCAGCCACGCTGGGGCATGCTCTGACAGCCTGGGCTCTGTGCAGTTCAGACTTAAGTGGATCTATGTCCCACCCCTTAGGCATCCCCATGACTACAAGAATACCTAAGTCAGCAGGTAGAAAGCATGCCAAATGTGGAAAACAAACTGAGCATTCCTCCCAGGTCTCCAAGACAGTGAAGCCCGGAAGAGCTTCATAAAAGCTGCATGAAGGTGTTTGATCAGATGAAGAAGGAAGGAAGAAACTCAAGAAGGGGAGAAATTGATTGGCATCCCCTCTGTGGGCTCCATTGCCTCCTGACCTGTGTGCAGTATCCGTGAGCTCCAATCAGATGGCTGGTGGGCACATCAAAGTCTTGGCGGACACTAGGAAACACAAGAGGAAGAGGCATTAGCATGTTTGTGCCTCGCTGGGGTACCAGGCGCTCTCTCTGGGCCTGGACTATGGATTCCAGATTGGCTAGGAACCTAAGCATTCCACGCTGTGACTCTGTGGAGGTGCTACCACCAAATGGCCTCCATTTTGGTAACAGGCAGTTGTGCTGTGAAGCCAATGTCTAAATTCATACCACAATTACCGCTACTAATGGTGAGGATGGAGGGCCTGCCTCATCTCTGGGCCTTAGGCACCCAGCCTTTTCAACAGGAGGGATTGGTTGGAATGGACTCCAAAGACTCTGGTTTGAGTATGTCTCTCAAGGGATCGTGTGCTAAAATACAACTCCCGCTGTGAGGCAGGAGGAGGGGAAGAAGTTGCAAACATGTATGTACACTCGTGGAGGTCACAGGTTGATGTCAGATACCCTCCTCTACAATTCTCCACCCTACTGTTTTTTAGATGTATTTATTTTGTGTGCAGATGTGTATATACATACAAACACACACACATGTGTGCACCTGCCAAGAGTTGGTTCTTTCCTTCTTCCATGCGGGTTTGGGGATCAAACTCAAGTCACTAGTCTTGGTGGCAAGCACTCTCCCACTGAGCCATCTTGATAGCCTCTGCCTTATCTTGTTAAACATTTCCTTTGAGGATTTCACATGCTCATACAATGAAATATGATATCTACTCCCCTTTAATCCCAACTCCTCCAAGATCCCCAATTCACACCCTTGCCAACTTCGTGTATTATTACTATTATTATCATTATTATTATTATGTGGCCAAGAACCATTTGTTCAGAACATAGGAAAGTGAAAGTCATGGCCACAGACTGCAAGAGGGAAGAAGGACTTCTTATTTTTATAGATGTGGAAAGATGCTCAGGCAGGTGGGCACTGGGGACAGGTGAGGTAAGAGTCTGGTTCCTAGGCCTCTACAACTACACACAGACCTAGATATATACAGGGCCTGGTGTGCTCCCTACATTCATATCCCAGAAAGAGCACTGAGTTGGGGCCAAGGGTAGGAAGGACTCTGTGACTTAACATCTATTTTTTCTTGTTAGTGGGAGAGGAGAACCTGGTCTCAATAGATGCTTTAAGTTCACAATTCCCTACACACTCAAAAACCCAAAACACACTCTAGTCCTCTGCTCTTCCAAGGTAACTGCAGAAACTCAAACTCCATCATCCTTGCCAGAAAACCGTGTGTGTGTGTGTTTGTGTGTGTGTGTGTGTGTGTGGTTTTTAACTGAGGGTAAAATGGGGAAATGGTGTTCAGGAGATGGGCCTTGGATAGCATCACAGAGACATGAAAAGAACCACAAAGACCCAGGGTCCTCTGGGAAGGCCCAAGCCCACCAGAAGTCAACCAGCGTGCCTAGGAGAGAAACAGCGAGGGGTGACTCATGGCCAGCACAGTGCTCGGCTAGCGCTAGCTGAGGCAGAAGAATTGATGGAAACGTTCTCTGTGGCATATACAACATCTTCTGATGAGAAGAAAATAACCTCAAAGCAGTCCTGGGGGGACTGATAAGCATCGCTGGCCACCAGCCACCTGTGGCTTTCAGAAGCCGTCCTATCTTCATAAGCTCTCGGCCGCGTGTTCACCCAGCAGGCTAGGAGGCCTGCGTCAGCTGGGAGAAAAGGGACTAGCAGAACTGACAATGGGAGGAAATGGTAATTGCATCCTTAGGTGCAAACACGATGGGAAATTCAGAAGCTGCTTGGATCTTAAAAGGGAGGGACATGTGTATTTCACATTAGGGCACTCTGGGAGACGCCAAGGAGCTGCTTATGGCTTAGGAGATTTACAACTTTGGCAAATAGCAATGCCCAGTCCTCCCCTGGGGAGATCTGACAGGGCGCACGTGTGAGGAGTCCTGGGGCAGAGGCCATCCTCCTCTGCTCTGGTTCTACAAGAGATCAGCTCACACAGAAGCCTGACCCGGCCCCAAGTTCTAGCTCCAGCCCACGGCAATTGCAAGCCTTTCTTCCCTGGGTCTCCCATTCTGGAGCAAAAACAGTCTTAGTCTGAATTATGCCTCTCCAAACCCACATATTGAATCCAGCCCAAAGAAGCAAACCTGCCTAAATCACCCCAGTTAATCAAGAGGCTGAGGCAGAAGGATTAAAAGTTCAACCAAGCCTGGAGTGGTGGTGCATGCCTCTAACCCTAGCACTCATAGAGGCAGCTTTAGCTCTGAGTTTGAGGCCAGTCTGGTCTACAAAACTAGTTCCAGGACAGCCAAGGATACACAGAGAAACCCTGTCTCAAAAAACAAATGAAGCGGAGGAGGAAGAAAAAGGAGAAAGTCAAAGGTCAGCCAGGGTTAGAGCAAGACTGTTTCAAATTTTAAAATGGAAAGAGGATTTGCCCAGCAAATGTGAGGCTCTCAGCTCAATCCTTAGTACAGTGTGTGTGTGTGTGTGTGTGTGTGTGTATGTGTGTGTGTGTGCGCACGTGTGTGTACATACACTCTGAAACCCCAACCAACCCCAAGGTCCTCAGAATATGCTTTTAGGGAAAGTGAGGGCCTTTAAATGGGTGCTTATATTAAAATGAAGCCAGCAGGGTGGGCCCTGATCCAACCCTGCCTGCAGAGCTGCAAGAATGAGTCTCTGTGTCCAAGTGTTCCTGGCCTTGTTAGCACCAACCTAGAATACTAGGGTAAATGACATCCAATGTCACTGTAAACTCAGAGCTTTCTTACCATAAAATCTTCTGAGTGGAAGCCCACTTAACAGAAGTTAAGACAGAGCTCCTACAGTGAATGCAAAGATGAGTTTTCCCCAAAATTCTCACTAGGATACCAAGCCATAAAAGCTAAGAGGCCAGGGTCCACCTGAGCCATGTCACAGACACTGTACTGTGCTTCAGTCCCTTCAGCAAACTGTGTTTTCCTGCATTGCAAAGCCAATAAGCACAGAGTAGGAAAACCTGCGTGCACCTGACCATGGGAGGGGGCACTCAGTACCAGACGCCCTCCTCCCAACTTCTCAGCATCTGGATGGGCCAGGACCAAGCCACTTGACCTAGAGAGTGCAGGCTCTGACAGAAGACCGGTTCAAGCTAGTGACATGTACCTTGCAAGATTGGAGGCCTGAAACCAGTTTCAGAGCTCTGCCCTTTGTCGCAGGTCTCCCAGCAGTTACTGCTTCTGCCACAGAGCAAGCTGACAACATGGGATCGTCAGGCCTGCAGCTTCAGATCCTCCCAAATGCATTCTTCTCCCAAAGCTTTGAGAAGTCAGGAGGGCAAGACCCTCATCTCTCACTGATAGGGAAACTGAGGTCCCGAGAAAAGACTGTATTTTGTACTTGTGTACCAACGAGCAGGGCCGTGGCCTGAAATACAGCCAGCCATTAGCCTGATCAGCCAGCTCCAGGCAAGCCAAACCCCTGAAGCCCCACCCAGGTTCCACCAACCTTGGCTCCAGCCAGCTTGTCCCTTCACCCAAAAGTCTCCCATGTGAACATGGCATTTGGCACAGAAACTTCTAAATAGAAGAGAAAATAATAGGCTTGTGTAGCCTAGAGACATGGCCCCATCCATGGTCACAACCATTTACCTGAACAGGGAAGGTTTGTGGCCAGCTCAGACTGGGTCTACCAAGTTGACTAACCCGTCCCTCCCTCACAGAGTGAATCCACACTGACAGAATAAAAACCAGGGAATGGTTAGTGTTCTCTAAGAACTCCTGGCATAGGAACAAGAGTGGTTGGTCCCTGACTCTGATCTTTGAAGCACTAAGTCTTGTTGGACAGAAATCAGCCATCCCTTTCAACCTGATGACTAGTCCTCGGGCTCTGCAGGACCAGGTCTCCTGGGTGAGCTCCTATGGCCCCTCCCAAAGGCTGCATTCCTTCTGCGCCCCTAACTACCTCAAGGAGGTGAGTTTCTGCAGTGGGAAGGGCAGCTCTGATATAATAGAGAACTTGGGCTCTAAGTCGGGGATGCCTGGGTTCAAGCGGAAAGCCTGCCATTAAAAACTTGCCCCTTCTTGGGAGTCCGTCTCCCCAGAGGCCTTAGGAGCATGGGGATGTCTCCTTCTATTATGGGTTACTGTGAGAACAGAGTGAGATAAACTATATAAAGCCTCTGGCATGTGGTAAATGTCACTTCCTTTTTCCTACAATCACAACAATTAAAAACAGGAAAACAATGACTGAGAGCTCATGATTCCTGCAACCTCAACCATTCATGTCACAGCCAAGAGCCGTGGTAAACGCAGGCTTCCAGGAGGTTGAAATATAGCCGAGGACATCTACAAAGGATCTGGGGAATGTTTTTCCCAGGACGGCTCAGAGAGAAGGGACAGTGGTCAGATGCTTGGGTGTTAGGCCTCTTCTTCCTCCTGAGCTGCGATCCCCTGGGATAACAATAGCTACCCTACAGGGTTGTAAACCAGCCTTGCACATTGTAAGAAAGCACCAGGGCTGGGGATCTAGGTACTTCTCCTCCCCAGGCAGTGAGAAGTAGAAAATACTTGGTATAAGGAAGACACTGACAAGGGGAAAGGGCCTGCCTGCCTGAAGGAAGAAAAAGAAAACACAGGAACCCATGGCCTTCATTACTGCCCAGAGGACCCCCCCCCAAGGAACCCATGGTCTTCACTACTGCTCAGAGTACCCCCCCTAGGAACCCATGGCCTTTATTACTGGCCAGAGGACCCCCCAAGGAACCCATGGTCTTCACTACTGCTCAGAGGAACCCCCCAAGGAACCCATGGTCTTCACTACTGCTCAGAGTACCCCCTCAAGGAACCCATGGCCTTCACTATTGCCCAGAGGACCCCCGAATTTGCCTGTAGTTCATGACTCACGATCTTTCCCTGGCTCTGGTGCCATTCCTTCCGGGCAGACCCTAAACATCTGGTTTTCTGACAAGCTTGAATTGCCAATCCTCAGAGCTGCACTAATTGTTCCCTCCTCCATAAAGAGTCCTTCTTTAGCCCAGAGACAGAAATATCCCATCTCCGCTCTCTTTCCATCCCATCTTCTAGGACCCTTACCAACTGTTCTTATATGATCACTTTGTCCCTCTAGGTAGCAGCCTGGGGACCTAGGTAACAAAAGCTTTTAGGACCAGGTAATATACTGTTGGGTTCTTCCCTGCCCCAGACTGGGCACCAGAACCCACAGATGCACAGCAAGTACCTGAGGTGCTCACCTCACTGTGGGGGAAGCTGATAGATAACACCTAAATTCCAGGAGGCAAGCAGAGGAAGGGAGAACTAAGCAGCCCAGCTGGGTCAGGTTGCCCTTCTAGAAGGTTGGAGTGCATTACCCTCCTCTCCTCCTACTGAAGCCTGTCCTCATCATCTGGATACCTGGGCTCTCAACTGAAGAAGCAAAGAGAACTAAAACAGACCCATGGGCCGAGGGTCAGGAAGGTCTTCCACTCAGCTGTCAACCCCACTGTATCTTGGATCATAGAGAGTGGGCCCCTCTCACGCACCCCCAAGGCTCAAGAGCCCATTGGCAGAATCACTGCCCACAGCTAGCCCCAGTGGGCACTCCCCAGCTACAACTTGCCAACTCTGCAGCCTGGGGACCCAGCTCAGACATGGTAGCTGAACTTGGAAGTACAGAAGGCACTGGGCTGGTGTGGGCCTCTCTGAAACCTTGCTCTCCACGCCTTCTAAGTCATCAAACACGCCTGTGTGGTACTTGTCGGCCCTCCCACAGGGAAGAAGACCTATGTACAGACTATTAAGCTTGGAAGTAAAAGACAAGAGACACTGCCAGCTGTGACACTAACTTATCCTTCCTTTCGCAATGATCCCTGAGAAGTGGGACATGTGGTCTCACACCTGTAGCATATTGCCACCAGATCACAAATGCCCATGGTAGCAACAAGGTCCCTCTCCTTTGTTCCTCTACTTCTGTCTAAACTGACTCCAGACTGCACATTCTATGCTGGCTAGATTTTTGTCAACTTAACTCAATCTATAGTCATCTGAGAGGAGGAAAACTCAATTGAGGAAATGCCTCCATGAGATTGAGCTGTGAGCCAGCCTGTAGAGCAGTGTTCTCAACCTTCCGAAAGTTGTGACCCCCAACTTTTTGTAAAATTGTTTTTGTTGTTTCTTTATAACTGTAATTTTGCTATTGTTATAAATCATAATGTAATTTATTTTGAAGATAGAGGTTTGCTAAAGGGGTCTCGACCCACAGGTTGATAACCACTGCTGTAGAGCATTTTCTTAATTGGTGATTGATGGAAAAGAACTCAGCTCACCATGGGTTGGTGGCCCTGGGTTCTATAAGAAAGGAGGCTGAGCAAGCAAGTACACAGCATCCCTCCATGGTCTCTGCAACAGCTCCTGCCTCCAGGTTCCTTCCCTGTTTGAGTTCATGTCCTGGCTTCCTTCAATGATGAACTATGATGTGGAAGTGTAAGCCTTCCACATTAAATAAACCCTTCTCTTCCCAACTTGCTTTTGGGGTCATGGCATTTTATTTCAGCAATAGAAACCCTGACTGAGACACATTGCTTCAGGGGAGAGGATGGCAGAACCTGGTCACAGACTTACAGGGCAGCAGAAAGGACAACTCAGCATAAGGGAGTCTGGGTGAGGCATTTGCTAAGACATGGGGACTTCCAGCACTTGGGTCTCCAGCAGCTTAGCTGGAGATGTTTGTGCAGTCTCCTTGTGAGAAGTTGTGCTGGAATTCACTAAGCGACTTCTCCCACTTCCCAGCTATAGTCTAATGACCTTAATGGGTACAATACAAGGGTCCTTCCCCATCCTGGGCAGCCTCGCTCATCACTGAGGAGCCCCAGAAAGGAGATGGCTGGAGATCTCTCCAGTGACATGGAGCCTATGGTTGTTTGTAGAAACGAGCACCCAAGAGTCGGGGCTCCTGGTTTTGGTGGCTGTTGCTTCTCATTATCCAGGCCTGAGAAAACTTAGGAACTCTGAAGACACTGCCTGCCAAGCACTGAGTACACAACAGTAGGTTCCCAACTAGAGCTTCTCAGCTCTTAGCCGAACTGCACATGTCTCTGGCCCCCAGCTCCCCTCTGGGGGCCTGCAACTGGCCAGCTTTGTGCTTGCCTTTTTGTTTCTGAGAGCAGCCTATGAGGCCATCCTCAAACTGACCCTGGCTCTCCTATTCTTCCATCCTCCCCACGCCTCTACTTCCTGACCCAAGCCAAAGCATTCCATTTCACCACGAGAGCTTCCCCAACCAGTGAACCTCTGGGTTGTGACTGTCTCCCTGGGGCCCACCAGGTTCCACACACTCTGTTCACAATGTGAAGCCTGGGGGATCTGACACCCGGCATGATGCAAAGCGCAGAAATATGGTTCTTGGGAACACGGCTGGTCTATAGGAGGGGCGAAGATGCAGAGCAGACACCCAAGTCCCAGACGGCACTCGGGCTTTTACACGAATGAGTTAAGCTTTGGTTTCTGCTTCCTGTGGCTGGGGCTGACCTTGCCTCCTAGCCAGCGTTCACGGCTGACTTTCATTTCAGGGCTATTTTCTCAAGGAAAGAAACCGTCCTGCTGGCACTGTTGTTTTTAATCTCAAGAGTTTCAAGAGAAGAGTCACATGGTGGGATGCAGGGTGGCCAGGCCCTGGCCCTCAGTGCCTGGTTGTGCTGTCCAACATTATGTTTTTGAACTTTCAAGACTGCTCTTCAGCAGCCAAAGATGCTGCAGTAATGAGCACTGATGGTCTACTGGACAAAAAAAAAAAAAAATCTTTTCAGGCTGCTGGTACAACCTCTTGCCACTGACGGGCCCTGCCCCACTGTGAGCCAGGCCGGGCTCCCCACAGTACCCTCCCTCTCCTCTCTGCACCTTCCAGCCCTGGGTCACTCAGGTCTGACTTGGAGAGTCCCTGACTTCAGGACTCTGAGCACCCCTGGGAGTTTGCAAGAGCTCCCTGGGGATATCTCTAGCCACATGGCTCACTGCACAGAAGCCATGCGAGCATGAACATGTGACATGTATTTTTTTTTTTACTGTATGCAACTTTAGATCTTAAGGAAGAAGGCGAACAGCTTGGTATCAGGTGGAGAAAAGAACAACCTACATAAGCTCGGCCTTCACTGGGGTCTGTACCTAGGAACAGCCGGGCTGCTTATGCTGGGTTTCCGTGCCCACAGTATCAACCCAAGTCTGCTCTGACTTAGGAATGACCTGTGGGTGATATGAGGGCAACCTCTGGGCTGGAGAGAAAACCCTGCCAGGAAGGGGAGACAGAAGGCACACACTCACATCACATATGTCATCATGTTATCTCCTACACAATCTCAGAACAACAATATCCACCTCACACACACACATCACACACACACACACCCAACACACACATACGACACATACACCCAACACACACACAC
>NC_022029.1:41899157-41928273 GCF_000317375.1 Microtus ochrogaster
ACACATACACCCAACACACACACACATACACATATATACCACAAAGGGACAGCACACACACATTCAACACAACATGCACTACACATACCCAACACACACAGCATACACACACACACACACACACACACACACACACCACTCAACTCATGTACACACACCCAACACACACACACCTACAGAATGTTTGGAAGAAACTTCAGAGGTCTTCCCAGTCCAGCACTCTCATGGCTAAGCAGCAATGATATTAGGAACTCTGGGTTTCTGTTTCCAACGACAACCCAAAGTGGTAACAGACCAACCAAAAACAGCAGCATCAAAGGATCCTCCACGCTGACTCTGAGCCAGAGCAGGAAGGCCCTCGGCCATCGTCTGCTTCTGCGTTTTTAAGTAGAGCTGAGATCTCTTCAAGGAAGAGTCGTGCCAGATGTTGAAGAGGGGCGGAGGGGACTTGCCCTCCCTACCACCTTCACCTGACTACATCTGCTTTATATGGGGAGCTTGTGTGTGTGTGTGTGTGTCGTGTGCACATGTGCACATGCGCATCTTTTTATTTTGATTTTTTGAAATGGAATTTTTGAGGAATAAATTAGATTTCGTTTAATTTCCATGAGAGTTGAAAAGGCACTGTCCTAGCTCCAGTCAGCTAATGATGAAGAACCGAAGACACACTGGTCAGTCAGGGCTGTGGGCAGCTGAGTAGGGGTGGAACCAAGTGCCCTTGATCTACTATGAAGCTGTCAAAGGTTTTCATTTGCGGTTTCACCAACGGGCCACCTGGTGCCTGAGCGGGGTGACATCTGCACTTCTGTGTCCAGATGTTTCTGCACCCAAATGTCTGTGAAGACCTTTGAGGGTTGCTGACCCCCATGGCAGTAGATGGGAAGTGGGTTCTCCCAGTCCTAGGGTCACTACTCAGCAGAGCACGCTCGTCAGCAGAGCTATCCCCCAAATCTGGGGGCTGAGGATTGTGGTCACTGCAACATCACTCTCAGAATCTGGTTAGCATTGAGACGACATGGGCTGGTCCTGCCCTCACTGTGACCCCACTTTTCCTCCAAACAAAGCCCCTGGATCACGGGTGGGAGGGTAAGATCAGCTCAGCCCGCATGTCTCTACCTCAAGTAGCCTTCTGGGAGTATATGCAAACACCACCCAGGCTACGCAGATCTGTCTTGGTTCTTGATGGTGCCCTTAGTCTATATGCCTCATTGTACTTGATCAGATCAGAAATAGTTGATGTCACCTCAAGTTCACTTCACAATGGACACCCCAGGCCAGGGATTGGTCCTCTGCTGGGTCCATCTCAGGCCCCATGGCGCTCAGGCTTGGCAGGAAGTACATGCCAAGGATGAGCATTGAGCACACCATGACAGACTGAAGCGACCTCCTAGGCATCAAGACAAGACTGATGGAGGAGGGGACAAGGACCAGTGGAGGCTAGCACTCAGCAGGAACACAACCCATCTTTCATGCTCCCAGAGGGTTTGGCAGGTGACAGCGTATGAGCAGATGTGACCTTGCCCTACCTGTGATGCAGGGGTTTCCTGTGGAGGAAAGATAGCGTAAACCACAAGGGATAAGTGGCCCAGGAAGCTCCAGTTCTTAGAGGAAGGAACTCCAGCACAGATGAGCAATCAGACCTGACCCTACGTCTATCACCCAAATTTGCCTCCGAATGCAGCAAACCTAAAAAGCTGGGTGGGGCCTATCTGCTTAGTAGCTGCCTGCCAGCTTGCCTTGCTGTGTAGCCTGGGCAAACCATTCACCTCCTAAAGCCACAGTGACCATAGAAGACCCACCAGCCTAGTGTGTGTCGGGGGGTGGGGGATAAAGACTCCTCCATGTGTTCTAGCATGACATCAAGGCAAAGGGTTGGGCACACTGAAGCTGCAGAAGATGCTGACTGCCATTGTCCTCACTGCACATGGGCCTATCCTCTCCTGTGTCCTCTAAAGAAAGGTGAAAAGAGACCACTGGGGTGAGACAAAACCCAGCCCACAGCAGGTCCCTATTCAGCTCCCTGGGAAGGGAGAGAATCCTGATGTAGACTATCCTGCCTTAGGAACCTCAAGACACTTGCCTAAGGGCTCAAGAAAGCTGCCCAGAGGCCCTGGAGTCAGGTGGAATGCACCTCTGTGTCCATGTTACATATGTGTGGATCCCTGTGCATGCCTGTCTATGAGTCAGTGTCTATGTCTGTGTGTCCATCTGTGTGTACATGCACGTGTTGCTAGGACTGCAGCTCTGAAGGATGTCCACAAGTAAGAAAGCCTGGATGGGGGCTGCTCTGATTGGATGGATCAGTGAGAGGTAGTGATAGTTCTCTGCTCTGCTCAATGGAAATATTGCTTGGATGCACGGCCCTGAATCTCTTCTGGAGAGATATGCTATAGGCAGGGGCTTGCACATGGCCAGGGTACCCCCTCACTCCAGGCTGCCTCAATGAGTGCAGAAGCTGGACCAGAGGCTCCTGTACAGATGGGGAAGTTGCAATGAGAACTCCCAGGCTTGGTCCCCAAGAGCATAGCTCCCCTCAGTGAAGCTGAAAGCTCCCCCAAGCAGCCCTCCCACCACCCAGGGATTAACAAGTCAAGCTGGGGAGAAGGCAGAAAGGCTTACGGGTCTCTGTGCACGTGAGCCCGTACCAAGAATGCATCATATCATTATGGCAGGATTAGAAATAAAATGCCATTAGAAAGTGCTGTGCACACTCTGGTTTAATAAGGTCAGCTGCAGCAAGCAGCAGGAGGGCCAGCGCACGAGGCTGCAAAGCTCCATGCCTCCCCGCCCCCCACAGCAGAGGCCCAGGGAGACAGCACTAGGCCACCGGCCCAGCAGACAGGGGAACAAATGCTCTTTATGCCAGGGCAACCCAGGCTCAACCCTTCCCCCAGACCTGCTAAGAGCAATTCCCCAAATTCCCCTCACCAGGTACTCCAGGCCATACTCCCTCCCCCAGAGCTCCACACCCCAGACCTGCCTCTGCTTGGAAGGAATGGAGGATTAATCGATGGCATCTCACAGAAAATTCATGTGCTATTAATCTGCTGGGTTCCCTAATGGCAATGCTCAGGTCTCTGTCTCCATTATCTACCCTGTGTCAGGGGATCTCACTGAGTACTCAGGCTTGCCAGTACTGCACGGAAGCTCTCTGAGGGAGGGAGTCCCCCCCCCCCCGCACTGTTCCTGGCACAGAGGGAGGGAGGGTCCCCCTGTTCCTGGCACAGAGGGAGGGAGGGTCCCCCTGCTGCCACTGCTGTCTCTGGCACATATGAGAAGGCCAAAGAGAAAGTAAGATGCATATACAGATTGTAATTGCTCCTCTCCACTGCAGCCAGAGAATCCAAGCTCCCGTCCAGGGAAGAAGACAGACAGCCTCTGGCCTGAGATGAAGGGGATACTCACAGCTCCAGCGATCTGGACAGGATGGCAGACAAGGTGAGCAGGATGCAACCATAGGGTCCCACTTCGAACTGAGGGAAGAGGAAAGAGAACACCATCAAATGACATTGCCACCTCAAGCCTGCCAGGGCCATGGCTTCATCTGGGCTTCATGGCTTCCAGCCTAGTCACAGAGGTTGGTGGGTAGCCATAAAGAATATATCCCATTCACACAGACTTTCTTAGCCGGGCCTTCTAAAGGATATAGGAGCACAGAACTGAACCCCCAAACCTGGGCGACATTAACACCACCATGGAGTTTATATGCGACCTCAGAAGCACCAAAGCCCAGGAGCTAGCAGCAGTGACAGCACGTTCCATTCTGGGACCACTGTCACTTCTGGCCCTGACAGAAGGGAGCTGTTATTGCCCTCTGCCAGAGAATGAGGCCGCCCAGGTCCTGTCCAACACAATGGGGGCCTAAGGGGGCTCTGCTTGACACAGTTCCTTATACAGGAGAACTGAGCTATGACGTCTGCAAATAGACAGCGGATGCAGAACACGGCTGGAATCCTCTGGAAACCAGGAAGTCCCCACCTTTGTTACAAAGTTACTATTTAAAGGGTTTTTAAATACACAGATTTGATTGTCTTATTATCTTGAGTTGATTTGTCTGAGACTAAAAATGTTGCTGATGCTGCATCTGGTCTATTTTGCATTTCAGGCTCCTCCCCCTGGACTCTGCCACTCTGAGCCAACCACATGGCTGTGGGGGTGTTTCTGAACTTCCCGGTCCCTACCCACTTTTCTCCACTGTAAACTAGAGGTAAAGTAGAGGTCTTTGCTTACAGCAAGTTGTAAAGCACTTAGAGCAAGGCTTGCCTGGCACCCAGAGTGGCCATGGTACAGTATGGCTTAGAGCCGGGCCTGCCTGGCACCCAGAGTGGCCGTGGTACACTATGATACACTTCCAGCTCTGCACTGCCCACCTGCCCACCTGCCCAGGGACCAGAGCTGTGCTGGTTAGTTTTGTTCATTGTTATTATTGTTTTGGTTTTTGGTCACTTGACACAAGCTAGAATCATCTGGTAAGAAAACGCCCGATTGGAAAAATGCCTCCACCAGGTTGCCTGTATGTAGCAAGTCTGCAGGGCATTTTATTGACTGATGATTAATAATATATTTTATTACTGTTTCTTAGAAGCCTGTTCTTTTCTAATGAGGGATGGAAAGGAAGTAGATCCAGATGAGAAGCAAAGGGGAAGAACAAGGAGGATTAGAGGGAGGGGAACCTATAATCAGGATGCTATGTGAGAAAAAAAGATTTTCAATAAGAGGGATAAAAGTAAAAATTAAAAATGTTTAAAGATAAAATAAAAAATCAGAAGGAGCAAACCATGGGAAGCAACCCTCCTTGGCCTCTGCTTCAGTTTCTGCTCCAGGTTCCCGTCTTCAGTTCCTGCCTGATGTCCCCCAGGGACAGAGTATGACCTGAGCTCTGTAAACTGAAATAACCCTTTTCCTCCACAGCTGGTACTAGTCATGGCATTTTATCAGAGCAATAGATACCTAACTAAGACAATGTTCAACTGAGACGGAGAATCAAAAGCTCCCAGCCCCAAACCAGTATGAAACTTGCCTCATCCCACTGTGGGCATGATGGGCTGTGTTTGCAGATGCAGTTATAATAGTACTCCTTGTGTGTCAACAATAATTTTTGGACTTAAAGCTAAAAGGAGAAATGGCTATTTAAATAAAAATGATGTCACTGAGAACATTTTTGTCTTTCCCTTGGCCACCAAGAAACTCAGAATCAAATATGGTATTTCAGTTCGGAAACTATGACAGCTCAAGTTTCTAATAAAATTATCTTTCCTTCGAGGTACAGTCTTTGTTTTCTCCCTGGAGATCAAATAGCCATTTAGCTGATAGTGAAAACGTAACGCTGAGTGGAGCTCCTGTACCAAGAGAACGTTTCCTCGCAGCAGAGTGATGCTCACCTGTGACCTCAGCACTGGCAGGGTGAGAGGTTTGCAAGCTCAGGCCCACTGTGGGCTATAAGGGACTGTGAGGCCATCCTGGGCCGTACAAACCTGTCTCAAAGATAGACAATGCAAAGGCTGGACTCTGCCAAGGGGCTTCCTAAGAAGCAGGTGGCCATGTGTCTACTCAGTGGCCCATGACTCAGAAAGAAAAAAAACAAAACAAAACAAAACTCGGGAAGTGTGGAGAATGTCTCATCCAGAGCAGGAGTGCGAGCTCCTCGGAAAACACACAGGAAGGCCTCACCTGACGGTGGCTGTGGAGGAGAGGTCCAGAGAGGGCTTTCTGGAGGTGTGATGTCTAACGGAGATGCATGACGCAGTGAGAAGAGAAGGACCACTGCTTCGGGCAAGGCAAGAGAGTGCAATGCCCCAGGGGCCGACCAGAGGGGACAGAGAGCCCTGGAAACACCCATTTTATAAACATGCCCCACTCTCTTTGGTAACAAACAACGTGAATAAATATCATTCAACCTCATCTAGATTCTGTGACCTCAAACCAGGCACTTGGTGCTGTGGCTCCCACAATGAAAAACAAAGATGACTAAGACCCTGCCTTGCAGATTTCCTGGGTTATCTACGGTGCACGCTCTCAAAGACAACACCTGTGGATGCGACAGCTGCAGAGCAATGCTGCCGGTCCCCACTCAGGTGACCCAGGCTCGGCAGGCCCTGGAGGATGAATCCTGTGTGCAGTTTTAATACAACCTTCCAGTGCCTAAGGGGAGTCACCAAGATAACCTGTCTCCCCTTCTGCTATGGCCTTACACTTTGCCTAGGGGAAGCCTCTGCTTTAGGATCTATCTCCCCGTCCAAGCCTATGGTTTATCACCCTGCAGGGCTGTGCTATAGCTGTGACTATGTGAGCCACTGAAGCTGAACTCAGTACAAAGTGAGAAGCTGTTACTGCGCAGTGTGGCATGGTCCCATGAGGACACCTTGGAAAGAGCTTGCTTTGGGCCCCCAGAGGGTAAAAAACCCAACCCACTTTGGCCTTTTGGCCCTCCCAGAACACAACTGAATGGCACCAATATTCCTGCTTGTTTTTAAAAATATTTATTAAAATTATCTCATCAAATTCAAGCTGCCAAGACATGGGAGACCTCGGGGCATCAGGATGGCAAGAAAAGCAACCTGGGCCGGAAACCATGGCTAAGGGTGGGAACAATGCCTGGTGCCACTTGGGGAGAAGGGATCATTCTCCCAGCATAGCCCTGGCCCTGGAGAGACATGAACCCACCAAGGTATTCCAACGGGCAGCTGGACAGAAGCCTCCCACGCTGGCTCGGGGCCACCAGACACCTCTCAAGTGGTGAACAGCAATGAAAACAACATGGAGGCTGTTTATTTTGGGCAGTGGTGGCATGCTTTTCCAGGCCTGGCACGATGAACCTCTCTTAAGCACAGCCCATGAAAAATGGATTTGGTGTACTGAGTGCTGAGGCAGCTCAACGGCTTCCAGCAAAAATATAAATTAGGCTGTGGGGAAAGCACTGTTTCCAGAGGAATGGGGACCAGCTGCCCCAAGGAACCATGGGTAGCAGGGAGGCATGCCTAGAGTCTCAAGGTGGAACTGAGGGGGCCCTCACCTGACAGCCAGCCCCTCTCTCTGAACTTCTTTATGGTTTCTGTCATGCACAGGCTTCATGGAAACCCTAGTGCACAGGCTGAGGCATGAGATCCCACTTGCAGGCAAAGCTACCGAGGCCCTGGGGCTGAGGATCACCATCACAGAGGCAGTCACCTGGCCGGAAAGCCTTTCACCAACGGCATTACGGTCCCTCCTTGGTCCTCAATCACTTTCCTTCCCTGCCAGGGCAGCTCCATGCTCCATCTGCCGAAGGGGACACGCTTCCACAGCATCCCCTAGGCCCACCTCCACTCAACAGGCGGCCCCGGTTCTGCTCACCCACTCAGAGTGCCTGCCCTTCGTGTGGAAAGCATTTCCCCACAGGTGGTCAAGGGGCTTCATTGATCTGGAAGTTACTCAGCTGTTCCAGCTTCCATCTCTAGATTAGGAAACAAGGCTTTCCCCAGGCTACGGCCACATGCTGCCAGCAGTAAGCCCAGAAGGACTCCTAGCCCTCGTTTCAAGCACTCTCATTGCTCTCAGCAAGGGTGGGGAACTGTGTCACTGGCAGACACCCTACAGGGTTATTTCAATTAAAAAAAAAAAAAGGAGAGAACCAGGGAAGGGGCAAGTGCCAGGCTACTAGTTTAGGACCTTCTCTATATGCCAACCCCTCTGCCTAGACCCAGCTGGAAGACTGCTGTACAGGCCTGAGGCCCTCCTGGGCTGCCCCAGAATAGGAAGGAACAGCTCTAGGACTAAAGGGCTTCAGCGGGGCCAGTGCCCCTTGCCCACGCCTGCCTTCAGTTATTCTGAGAGCGGGACTCTGTTTCCTTCCTAGGAAAATCTGGTGCTGTCAGGGTTAAGATGCCGCTGGGGCTGTGCCAAGACCCTCGGGATCTTCAGGGAAAAGCCCTGAGAAAGGGCATCTAATGGTCCAACCATTGTCCCTAGGCTTACCACTCAACCCCACCTCCACTGCCTCCCACCCTTGAGCCTTTACTAATCTGGACTGGATTCTCCTTAGTCCAGAATCCAGAAAGGACTTCCATCTTCGCACACCCATACCATGAAGCTAGAGCTCCCGAACAATTTGTGAGGCAGCCATGAATGCTATTCAGGCATGACAGGTGAAGAAACTGAGGTACAGAGAGCTTCAGGATGGTACCCAAGTCTCAGAGCCACCCAGGGTCAAAAGCATGAAACAAAACCAGGCTGTCTAAGCCAAGTCCTTTGCCCCTGGAATGTACAATGCTTCCTCCACACACTCCATAAGGCTTTATCCCACTGGGATTAGAAGACCCCTACGTTTCCTATCCAACCTAGCCATAGGCCATGAGCCAGCAGTGAAGGGAAGGTCCTGCATGGTTCAGCCTGCCTCCCTAGGACACTGGCGAAGTCCTGTGCTAAGCAGGGTCCCCTCCAGTCCCACCCAGGAAGCTTCTTTCTTGTCACCTCCCAGCTTGTCCTAGAACTCTCCCTGCTGACTTAGAGTCCAACCTTCCAGGGTGGCTGCTTATTCAGCAGAGGGAAAGCCCTAGAAGCCAAGCCTCAGCTTCTAATTCCAGCTGCAGCCCAGTTGCGACAGCTCCCTGGGCCTGTGATCACTACCAGCCTGCAAGGCTGTCATGGAAATTGTGCCTCCTACCCACACCCATACTTCTGCAGCCTCCCTCAGCCCATTCTGCTCAGTTTCTTTGCCAGCTCCAGGGTGGAGGTGACCAGAGCACTAACTAGTCCACCTACCACCCTCTTCCATAAGGAAATTCGGAAGCTTAGCAATGCTCATGCCACCAAGGAAACCACTGCTCATACCTGATGTATGCTCTGCTGGAGAAAGGTCACCAGGTCCTCAGTGCGGGTCAGACTATACAGTGTGAGCTGTGAAGAAACACACACACAGTGAGCTACATGTCCCCCTACTGTGTCGAATGCCTATAGCCCTGGCTTTACTACTAGAAAATAAATAAGTGCATGGAGTCTTGTGAGTGGGTGAACTCCTGTAGGGTCTCCCTTACACCTCTGTCATGGTTCACAAACATCCAGCTCCCAGTTTTTAGAGGGTGGGACAAAGAAGAGGAGGGGCAGGGAAGAATCACTTCTCCATGTCACCACACCAGGCCAGGTCAAAACCTAACAGGCTGTTCTCAAGCAGGTCAGCAGAAAACACATGTCCAGAAAACACCCAATCAAGCAAGGGTTCAAGAGTCACATGCGCACATGGCTAGATCATAGGAAACAAATCAGCTAAAATAAAAATAGCCAGTGAAGGGTATCAAGTTTCGAGGATCTTCACTGGGTCTGCATTTTCAATAATACAAGATGCCTTTCCTGCTGCTTCCTTAGCCTTTCCCTGAGGCTGGGCCCACGGCTGCTGCTCCACACCATCAATTCCCCTCCCACTTTCTACACTCTGATGCCTCTCCCCATCCATGAGAATCCTAGAAAAGACACCAGAGACACAGGAGGGACAGAGGCCAGCGGAACAAGGGACACCACACACTGGGCACTGAGAACACCAAGGGTACCTCTACTCCTGAGCACATGGAGGTGACAAGCAGACACTGAGCCAATCTCCAAAGCCACCCACCTAACCTCCACCCCCAAAGGGCAGGATTCTGGGGGCCTGGGCTGCAGGGATGGCCAGCCAGCCCCAGCTGGGGGAGGATTTACTTCTATGAAAGGAGATAGTCCCCAAACAAAGCCAAAGGTGGCACGATAGTTTTCCAGAAAGCCGTACTGTTTCTAAGACTCCATCTGCTTTGTATTTCCCTGTTGGACTGAAGTGTGGCGTTCCTGAAGGCCTAAAAAGGAAAAGAAGGTGCTAAGTCCTCGACCAGATGAAAGGGCACACCCTCCAGCCAGTAAGCCCACATTGCCATGAAATAAACGAGGACAGGGGTGGCAGCTCCAGGGAGAACAGAGCCAAGGGTTTCTTGTTTTTCCTGCTATGAACTCACCCCTGAGTCCAGGGCATGGAAAAAGAGAGTGGTGGGTGAGTTTGGAAGAACCACGTCTACGTCTGGCAGGAGGAGACCTGACTCTCCCTTACAGTTGGCAAAGCCATCTGCAGAGGAAGAACTGCTGGCTTGCCACTGTCTCCACGCAGGGCAAGGATTCCAGCCATCCCCTTAGAAGTCTTCCCCCCCCGCACCCCCACTGAGACAACCTCCAGCAACCACAACGGGTGTGTAGCCCAGTGCAGTCCTGATTAAGAGTAGCATCTGGGGTGGGACCCACTTGCCACCAGCTTCTATGTGGCCTGGGACACACCACCTTTCTTCTCTGGACTTCTGTTTTATAAGCTCTTGACTGTCTGCCCTTAGAGCTGCCAAATAGGTTACGTGCCTACATTATGTGAATAAATTGCCTGGCATAGAGTGGGTAGCAGCAGTCGACCACCCTAAGCACAACTCACGTAATGCCCAGCTATTGCCCTAAGCACATCACATTTATTATCCGCCATTTATTTACATTAATAAAAGATTCATACTGATAACATTATTATATTTAATACACATCATTTATTTATACATACTCATTTAGCTCTGAACAACCATTAAGTTATCATTGTCACCCCATTTTCTAAACAAGTCAATAAACGAGGAGTGGGGAGCTGAGGCCAGTTCCCAAGAGTACACATCCAGCAAGCCACAGCTTTCAGAGTCTGCTATAGAGAGCCCCCTTTCTTAAGCACTATGCTAAAGGAACCAAACTGGTTCCCCAAACCACCTCCTTTATCAAAGCTTAGTCATAGAACTGGAGCAAAGTGATGTTTCTACCCTGAGGGACTGTGGGGCAGGATGGGGGTGTCGTCAAGGTAACAGAATCCTGGATCTGAGTTGCAGCCTCTGCCACTCACCTCTCTATCTCATCCTCACTGGAATGAGGTCCAAGTGACACAGGGGGAAGTACGCTTTGGGGTCCTGGATGGTGGCACAGATTCAGCCTGTGGCCTCAGGATCAGGGAAACACTGAGGAACTGAGGTCACAGGCTTTCTCCTGTACTTCCCAAGTCCTGGGTGGTGGGCAGGTAGGAGCACATCCTCCTTCATGAGTCATACAGATTCTCTGTCCAAGACCAGGACATCCTCAGCTATCAGCCGGGCATTAAATGCGACGTGACCCCCAGAAGCACTTACAGCGCAACCACGGCTTGCTCTCTCCCTCCGGCGCGCCACAGGATGTCTGCAAGGGCCAGGGCAAGGCAATGGGTCCTCTGGGCGTCTGAGGGCTGCAGCCGGCTGATGAGAAAGAGAGCATGTTTAGGTTCGTGAAGACACAGGGCAGAACAGGCATATCTGTGCCCTATCAGACATATTTAGGTGGCCCCTTTGTATATGCCTCCTCTTTCCTTGCAGTCCAGGGACCCTTAGCTAAGCTTCAGGGTCTGTATGATCTACAGATGAAGACCAGAGGAGGAGTTTTGAGGGACAGCCTTGAGGTTAGGGACAGGAATATTAACTACAGGAGCAAAAAGGACCTCAGAGCCTTGGCAAGACCTGGACATGAACTGTAAGAGGTCTTCTCATTCTGACAAGGCCAAGAATAGGCTGGCACTACTGCCACAATGGGCAGAAGTGAGGCACTATCCTGCCTTGGCCTTGGCCAGTCCCAACAGCTAGGGGCAGATGAGACTACTAGTGAGCAGGAGCCAGGGCCCTAACCAGCTGACCATGTAAATGCAAGTTATGGGTGAGGAAGTCAGACCCAGGGATGGCTTAGGGGTGCTGCCATGCTGCCAACTGAAACAGCAGTGGCTGTGCTGTGATGGGGCTGCCACTCCTCGGACCACTTGAGAAGCTGTGAGATTCATGGAAAGCATAGGACAAAGTAGGAAGGAGAAAGGCTGCTAAGCTGGACCTCCGGGACCTGGGGAAGGCGCAGAAAAGGAAGGTCAGAGAGAGAGAGGCAGCAACATGCAGACACAGGGCAGTTTTAGGAAGTTCAGTCACCACATCTAAAGCCGCTGAGCCATCCTGCAATAAAAATGGTGACTAAGAGGTTCCTGGGACACGGCAAGAGTAAGAGGGAGGAAGGCAGCAGCCAAATATAGCCATTTCTTTCCACTTGACATTTCCAGGGCTCCTCTATGCTAAGCTCCTGGCTTTCCTCTCTGCTCTGCGGTGCTCCCTACATTCTTGCAGAAGCTGGCTTGAATCTCTTCTTAACCAACACGAGGAAGACCTGCTGGGGGCAGGGCAAAGAAATGTAGAAAGGAGAATTCCGGGTTTTCACTCACCAAAAAAAAATGCCTGACTTCCACACTGAGATGTCTGAGGGAGAGAGTGCTGGAATCTACCCATCCTGCCAGGGCAAGAGGAGAGAAACCAGGAGACCAGGAAGCAGCTACCATGGTGGGACACAGAGCCATGCATCTACAGCCAGGCTGTTATTTAAAATGAAAATCTATTACTTGAAAACAAAAGGTCACAAGACACAGTGGTGTCTCTGATTCCCCATTTAGAAACTGGCAATGACAGTGAGCTCCCCTCAGCCTTGGGAGCCTTAAACAAGACAGTGCCTATGAGCCTCATCCCTGATGCATGGGGAGTTTTCAGTCACTGGTTCCATCGCCACCAGTGTCACCACATGGGCCACATCCACAGACAGGGGGTTCACCTGACCCCTGCTGACATGGCACTCCTGCACTGGCAAGGCTGTGGGGGCAGCAAGACGAGCAATGAGGCTCAGGCTGGGAGAAAATAAGCCAGGGACCGCCTGATGCTCCTCAAACTCAGGAAGCCTCTCACAGGAAATGGGGACCATATCATCGCCAAACCGGATGGCCTACGCTGTTAGGAGCACCAACCCGGGTCAGCACTTGCTAGGAAAATAACATTGAATAAACAGTTCTCTAGATTTCAGGAGAGGCCATGCCAGGGACAGAGCTGCCTGGATGGTAGAGACAGGCAGACAACAGGCGGGAGGACTGGATGGTAATTCTTCAGATTCAGAAACAACAAACAGGCTTCACGGCTCCTAGGTCACCTGCAGCCTCACAGAACACCTTCACCAACATGCTCAAGGTGGGACCTCTTCTCACAGTGACCCCACCTCCATCCAGATGAAAAACTTTTGCCTGGTAGAAGCTGTGTAAAAGTCTGCCTGAACAGAAGCACACTGCCCAGGTAGCTATGGCTGGGGAACCTAACCTACAGTCTAGGAGCCATGGACCCCTCTTGAGTATCCCACTTGAAGGAGATGGCAGAAGCACACAATCCTTCCTCAGAAACTTTTCAGTGCAACGACATTCAAGATTTCTTTTTCATGTGAATTGGTGTTTTCTCTGCGTTTATGTCTATGAGAGAGTGTCAGATCCCCTGGAACTGGAGTTGGAAGCTGCCATGTGGGTATTAAGGATTGAACACGGGTCCTCTGGAAGAGCAGCCAGTCCACTTAACCACTGAGCCATCTCTCCAGCCCGTCGTTCATGATTTTAAAAGTTAGTACAGGAGTCCTAGCAAGAGCCTGGCCCTGATGATAAGGACTCTCTATACGCATCATTTCATGAGACTGATACAAACAGCCCCGGAGCTCTGCACTATACATACCATCCTCTTCAAGGGTGAAGAACCCAGTCTTGGGGGTGAAGTGGTGTATCCAAGTCACAGGGAAGGGGAACAGGGAGAGTCAAGTTAACCACGGTTTTATGACCTGCTGCCTGCCTTGCAGCCCATCTGTATCTGTGATATAATCAAGGCAGCATTCCCCTGGGCCAGAATCTCCTGTTCCCACTGGCTCTGCTTGCTGCCTCTCTGAGCGGGCCTGTTTCTAGAGCTCTCACTCTCTGTGTCAGCTTCCCCAGCAGCTTCTGCAGCTCCTGCCTCAGCCTGGCCTTCTCCATCTTTCTGAAGGTGTGGCTTCCTGAGACCTCGAGAGATCATTTTCTAAATAACACAGTAGATCATAGAAAGTGCAGTGACCAGCAGTCAAGAGGTCTGGGGTCAGTATCTGGTCCCCAGGCAGCAGGGAGTCCCACACCCTCTTCAGTCTTGTTGTTCTGTCATTTTGGTTACCCCAGAGTTGTTGGGGCTCTCTCTGTCATTCTCTCTCTCTCTCACACACACACACACACACACACACACACACACACACACACACACACACACACACACATACACTTATACCAAAGGTGACAACAAAAAGATGGGTGGGTCACCAGTAGCTGCCTACATAGCCAGGACTTGACCCTCACCAGTAACTGGGTGATAGCTTCACTGGAGATCCCTTGGTGACAGAGAAGGCCCTACATTACCTAGACAAACTTATCACATTCCCACCAGAAATCTGGCCCCCAGCCAGGCTCTTACAACAGAAGTTTCTTCAAGAGCCTAATTCCTCCAGAAGTGCAGGCTGAAGTGCCGAGGAAGGGCTGGGTGAGAAGCCTGTGTTCGCCCAAGTGTCTCAGAGAAAACAGGTGCTTCTACCCTAATTATCTCAAGACAATTGCACCTGTCCCCAAAGATGCACCCATATGAGCTAAGCCTATAGAAAGTTCTGGATAAAGCAAAAGAGTGTGTCCAGGCCACAGTTCCTTCATTTCTGCCCCTCTGAGGGAGGGCAGAGGGCTGGCTGGCTGGGGGGCATAGGGACCTTGTATCTGGAAAGCCAAGGCAAGTGTTCCTGCTGTGAACTCCAAGTGCTCTTGCCATGGACTTCAGAAAGGAAGTATGGTAAGGGGGCAGGATCCCAGATCCTCTCTCTGCATTCCTGCCAGCCTCTAAAGGCCTTTCCAGCCCCAGGGCTCTCCTGGGGCCTGTGCAGGGGATGAGCCAAGCTGCATAGCTCCTGTCCAGTGGAAAAACACCACATCCTGCTGCCTGGCTTTGCTGGGCGAACTGAGGCGAGGTAGTTGCCAGCCTGATGAACTGAGCCATAATGAGGCCAGACAGCCACACAGAAAACACATGGCCTGGCCAAGCTGCATTTGTTTCTGCCTGGCTTCCCTGAAGGGGCCACCCACCCTCGGCTACGCTCTCCTGGAGCCTTGTCTCTTTCTCAGGATCCTCTAGACCCAGTGTCCAAGAACCCAACCCAGGAGCCGCACATGTGGGAGATCTTCGGGTGGGCAGAGCTCCCTGAGAAGTACCACAGTCCCAGGGTCAAAAGAGCAGCTGTCCTCCCCACCCCAACCCTGCTCTTATGAAGCTGGACAGTTTCTAAAAACACGGAATTTCAGCGTGAAGAGGGAGCACTCCGGCCTCAAAACCACCGAGCATACACAGCCCAGGCAGAAACATGGATGACTCTGTCCACCAGTACCAGGCACTAAGTCATTCAAGCTGGAGATCCAAAACAAACGTAATTGTAACTCCCCTCCCCCCAACACACACATACACAAACTGACTGCAGAGCAGTTCTCTGTGGTCTTCTGCACTAGTTTTACTAAACTGGGGCCAAGGATGCTCTGCTGAGAAGCTCTTTGTGCATAGAGAACCTGAAGAGTACCGGAGCACCCATCAGCCATTTCCAACTTCAACAGCCTCATCTCTTCCTGTCATCTCTGGTCCCCACTGCTTCTAGTGTGCAGGAGTATGCTGTGACAGGCAAGATGTCACAGGCCAGTCTTGGCTCAGCAATGGTGCCAACTTTGACCCTGAGCTATCAGCTCTCCATCTATGGGCCTCAGTTCCCCCATCTGTACCGTGATGGGCTGAGTTCAATGGGCCTATTTACTTACATGGTCCTGGAAGGTTTTTGTTGTTGTTTTTTTTTTTTTTTTTTGGTTCTGTTTGCATTTTCTCAAGGAGTGCAACTTAAGGGTGTTTACTAACTCAGAGATGTGAACCCTCCTCCACTGTAACCCAAGTCCTTTGCTCTCTGTCACCCCACCCCCAGCATACTGCCTCCTTCCTCCTTTGGGACACACACACCCACTGAACAAGCATAGCCTTCAACCTGCAGAACACTAGCAAGGCAGAGGCACAAACTACAAATGGCACTCCTCCACCTCCTCCTGCCCCACAAGAGTCCCCTGCTCTGTCCTTCTATCAGTACTAGACTATTCCCTGTGGTCCCAGTGGTTCTTCTCCCCATCCCTAGCTGTCTGCCTAAGGCAGTGGGACCACGCCCCTGGTAAGAGACTGGGGAGTGCATCAGAGCCCTTACCTAGAGCCCTCTGTCAATCAAGAGTCTGTGCTGGTCAGCTGTGAGGGCCTTAGGGACTTTCACAGATCACCCCTCCACCATTTCTCCTTAAGTTTCCTTGGACTTCAGAGAGCTGAACCAAGCTTTCCTGCTTCCCTCTCACTGAGTAGGGAGGAACACTGTGTGCTCTTAGCCTGAGGACCACAGGGATGGGATATGGGATGCAGAGGGATAATGAACAGCATCCAGAGCTACCAGGCCCAAAGAAAATCAGCTTCATCATCTTCCAAAGACAGACCCCACAGACACAATAGCATACACTCACACAGTACAAACTACACACAACAAAACCTACTCACACAACACAACCCTCACAGGACCCACAAATATGTCACCCAACCCAACACAGAATATAACCCACTGACGTAACACAACCCACACACAACACAACCTCCTACAAACATGAACCATTCAAATAACATACCCAAATACCCTCCAACACATTTCCACATATAACACAGCCCTCATACAACCTTATCTTCATACCATATAACCCACATACAATACAACCTTCAAACAACCCACAACACAGCCTCAAAGCACAACTCAATATAATTCATGTAATACAAACTTCATGTAACATAACTCATACACAAGATAAACCTAACAACCAATGCAATCTCACATATAACACATCTCCCAAATCGAGCACAATTATCCCATAAAACAAAATTCGTACTCATACAATACAATCCCACATACGATACAACTTTTCTACATTACATAACTCCCATACAAATATGATCTCCACACAGCACAACCCCCTTAATGAAAGACAACCCATACACAATACAACTATCACACATACAACACAACTCACATACAGTAATTCAAACACATAGCACAGTCCCACATACAACACAACCTTCCCCCCCATAGGCCCCCAAACAACACAAGCCCCCAACACTACAGCTCCCACATAGAGCACAGTCCCAACAGCCACTTCCCTCCTCCCTCCAGGTGTGCCTCTCATGACCCAGGGCCCACATACAAATACTGCAGGTGGGGTCTCTGGGTTTTTGTCCAGGCGAGCCCACTTTCTTTCCCAAGTCCCAGCACACAGGAGCTCTAAGCCAAGGCCACACTCCTTCCTGCTCCTGTCCCTAGCAGAGCCCTGGAAAGTCACCCACGCAGCAGTGCACAGATTAGGCCTATGTGGTGATATTTTGTTTGTGCTTTAATAAATAAAGTTTGCACATTGAGCTTTACTAGAAATATACCAAATGCACTTTCCAGGGAACCTGTAGTAGTTTTAGCTTTCACTGACAATATGCTTAAATTCCTTTTATTGGACATTCTGGTAATATATGTTGGGACTTAAAAGTATTTGTCAATACTGCCTTCTGAAATGGCATTTTTGACATACAGTTTTTAAGGATGTTGATGAACATTTTTGAAAAATTTTCTATGAGAAAGAAAGGAAGGAAAGAAGGAAGGAAGGAAGGAAGGAAGGAAGGAAGGAAGGAAGGAAGGAACGAAGGAACGAAGGAAGGAAGGAAGCTTGCCTGAAGATCAGAGTGAGACACTAGCCACACTAATTAGCCATAGAGGCCAGGCAATGGTGGCACAAAACTTCAATCCTAGCACTTGGGAGGCAGAAGCAGACGGATCTCTGTGAGTTCAAGGCCACCCTGGAGTACACAAAATTGAATCAAATCTAAAAGAGAAACAGAGCCAAGCAGTAGTGGCTCACACCTTTAATCCCAGCACTAGGGAGGTGGAGACAGGAAGTGATATGGCTGGGCGGAGAGAGAAATATAAGGGGGAGGAGACAGGAACCCAGGATTCAGTCTGCAGTTTCATAAAGATGGCATTCAGTTAGAGGATTTGTAGAGACAGGATACCCCATTCGGTCTGAGGATTTCGTAGACTTCTCTGATCTTTCAGCATTATTATTATTATTATTATTATTATTATTATTATTATTATTATTCAGCATTTATCCCCATATCCGGCTCTGGTTTTTGTTATTAAGACCAGTTAGAATCTTGCTGCAGGTTTAGGCAGTGCTTGACAGGCGCTAAACAAGTGAGGCAGTGAGGGAGAGCCTCACCTTCCACCACTTGGTAGGGTTTTCTCTGGACTCAGTAGCAACTTAGGCTCCAACCTGAGGGGCCTCCAGACTTCACAGCTCTGGCTCCCATCCCCTGTGGGCTGTGACAAACTACAACTTCCATACAGCTTCCATCCTGGGCAGCATCCCACTTCCAGGACACAGCATCCCGACTACTGGGAAACCATCTGTGTATGACTCCCCAGAAGTCCAAAGCAAGGGATCTAGAGAGACTCTGAAGGAGTTTGGGCTGACAGGCATCATGAGAAAGCACTCACATGGGCCAAAGCCAAGACTTACTCAAAGTTGCCTAAACTTCTAAGAGCTCATAGGCCTGTCTGGTTGCCTGGCTCTACCCCATCCCTGGCCACCTCAGGCAAGCTCTGTTCTTCTCCCTGCCCTAGGGTCTTTCCACATCTTGTTCTCTTTACTGGAATATTATTCTGCCTCCCCTCCCTGTTTGTCTGAACAACTCATTCACTGTTCATCCACTCATTCAACAAAAATCCTAAGGGCTTGCCCTGTGGTCCAGGCACTGTGCTGGATTCCAGGAACCAGCCTGTGGACCAGGCAGCTCAGGGAAGTAAGCCCCTGTTCTCATGGGGCTTGTGTTCTTTGGGAGGAGGCGGACATGGACACCTAACTGCACCAGAGAACAAGTGTACAGTGAGTGATGGTGTAACTAGAAGCAAGGCATGGGTTAACCCTGCCCCCACCCCGGAAGTCAAGGAAGGCTGTCCTTGACGGGTGGTGAGAGGGGCCAGCAGACAAACTGCTCGGGCACACAGGGAAAGAATCGGAGGGTCATGCTGAGTGGCAGGAAAAATGTAAAGGAACTAAAGTATGACATGCGTGTGTGATGGAGAGAGAGTAAGGAAGACAGTAGTAAGATCCAAATGGACCTGCAGGGAGCCTGCTCTCCCACCCCTAGCAGCATGCATGGCCTATCATCACCTGTCCATTTGTCTGGCTCTCCTGTTCAAGTCTAGCAGCAATGAGGGGAAGGGCACCATCATCGCAACCCTAGGATTTCTGGTCCAAGCTAAGAAGGAAAAGAGGCAAGGACCCTGCTGAGGGTGGCAAGGGTCCCAAACTCAGCAGATATTGTCACATCAGGAGTGTCAAGTGCTTCTGGACAGCAGACACAGTGCTGGCCTCATGAGAAATCAATAGCAAATCTCAAACCTCTTGGTTGGCACCGCTGGCGGGAGGAGGGAGGGAAAGCACTGGCTTCCCTCACTGCACAGAGGTGTTTTAGAAGTGTTGACGGCATGCAGATGAATGAGTAGGGATGCCTAGGTGCAAACACCTTGTGTGTGAAATGGAAAATACACAGCCACAAGGGGAAGAAAGCTAACTGGAGTTAGCTGGAATGTGCAGTTCTGGCTGTTGACAGAGAAGAGAAAAGCGGGGGCGGGAGAGCCTTGGACCTAGTCAGAGGTCAGCAGATGCTTATGCGTGAGGAAGGGGTCTGAGGAGGCAGTAAAGTTGCCAAGCCATTTTCAGTTACTTGCCGTGTGGAGCAAAACACGACTCACCAACCTTGCCTGCTCCTAGAAGTGAAAGTACCATGTCCATTTAAGCAGATCAGCAGGAGCCCTGTAGCTAACTGTGTTCACCTGTCTTGACCTCCAGGAAATGGGAACGATCAGGGAACACCCACGCTTCCTTGCTTATTTATTCTGGACACTCAAAAGTAGCCTTGGGAAGGGAAGATGAGCACCAACTTACAGATTACAGTTGGTTCTGCTGTCTCCTTCAAACAGGAGTTTCTGCAGCACACAGCCTTGTACAGCCGCCAGAACCCCGCAGGGACCACCCTGTAGAGAAAGACACATGTGCTACCAGTGAAGACGGTCTCAAGAGCTAGGCAGTGGGGGCACACGCCTTTAATCACAGCACTCGGGAGGCAAAGGCAGGCAGATCTTTGTTAGTTTGAGGCTAGCCTGGTCTACAAGAGCTAGTTTCAGGGCAGGCTCCAAAGCTACAGAGAAAAACGTCTCAACAAACCAAAAAAAAAAAAAAAGGAAAAGAAGAAAATGGCCCCATTCCACCCACCAGCCTCTAGCCCCAGTCACAGGGGATCTTCAGCAAGGTGAGCCGCCTATGTTTAGACTCCTAGGCCTCACCCTGCTGCAAAGAAGAGGTCAATTTTTTTCATCCTTCCTTATGGGATGAAAGAAACTATCTACAAAGAGGGTGTGGCACTGGGGACACCACAGTGGGTTTTCATCCATTCAGAGAGCTCCCGCATTCAAGGATTGTCAAAACCATAGGTCAGGGTACCCTTGAAGTTGTGGTGAAAGAGAAGCTGAGCTTCGCCACACCACAGGAGGTAAAAGCTGGTAGTCTCAGGGCCCTTCCTCAGGCAGCAGAAGCAGGGGAGGCTCGGGGCTGAGAAATGCGTCTGGTGGAGCTCTCCTGCAGTCCTTAGCCTCAGAGTGGGGCATCGTCAGGCCTTTCCTGAGGCTATCCTGCTTAATATGTCCAGGGGTGGTGCAAAGCTTCGCCCACTACCTCTGGCTCCACGACAACTGCTGCACGCTCCTCCTCCATCTGTTCTGCACACATGACACCTTGGCATTTCCTGAGCATGCCCCCTACTCTCGCTCTTACCTCCATGTTCTGAAAGCGACCCTCTCCAGCTCTACCTGTGAAATTTCCCCAGCCCCTCCCAAGGTTCCGCCTAAGAATGCTCTCAAAGCAAGGATCACAGTGGCCCTTCTCATTCTAGCAGCTTAACTGCCTGCCCCAGAGGACAACCAGGTAAATGCGGGGTCATCCCACTGATGCTCTCAGAGGTCACCGTGTGAATGGTGTTCCCACTTTGTGTGGGACACCCCAGAAGAAGAGTCCCTGGGGACCCCAAGAGCAACCTGCCTTATTCTGCACAATGCCATATTTTAATGAGGCCGTGTCACTGAAGGAAAAATTCTGAAGTTTCCACTCTTCACTGAAGCAGCAAAAGGTAGAGCCGAACAGAAGGGTCTTCATCTCCTGGGAGGGAAAAGCGTATCACTGGATGTTTGTAAAATAAACAATAACAAGGCTTGCAGCACAGGCCCTGCAGGAGTTGGTTGTGGGTTCTAGAAAGTGCATTTTCTCGCAGTGGTCTCTATTTTGCAAGCCCATTCTTCTCATATTTGAGGAAGATAAACCTGACCTTAAGGGCCTCCTTACCTCGGGAACATCTGTAAACCACACCAGCCCATGCTAACATGGGCCAAGATTTTCTTTACACAGACCTTGAAATACAAAACTTCAGCTTCACCAAGGATCCTGGGGGGCCTCAGATTCCCCCCTCGGAAAGACTGTAAGTTTTCCAGCCTGACCTCACATTAAAATGATCTAGGAGCACTAAAAATAATCCTGATGTGTAGGCCATGGGCCAGGTCAACTCAACCCACATTCCTGAGGATGAGAGGCCAGCATCCATAGGTTTGTTTGGTTTTTTAGTGTGCTAAGAATGAAAGTCATGACTTCCTGTCTTAGGCCTATTATCAGATTTTAAACTAACCCAGGTGATTCCACTTTGTAGCAAGGTTTCAGAGCCACAGTTCTGGCACAAAGTTGGCAAACTATAGTCCATAAACTAAATCTGGCACCTACTTGGTTTTGTAAATAAAGTTTTATTAACAAAAATGGGCATTGTTTACACCTTGTCTATGGCTGCTTCTACATCACAGCAGCAAGTATGAGTAGTCCAACAGAGACCAGAGCCCTGAGCAAAGTCAAAAGCATGTTCTCTTGCTTTCTGTAGAGAATGAATTCCCTCTAGGACGCCACCTGTAAGTGATCTCCCTCTAAATCTCATGGAAAGCTCTACTGCCCAGAGGGATTCCTACCTCCTCCCAAGGCCATGTCTCCATTCTTCCAGACCTCCAGCATCTCTAGACCTCAGAGGACAGTCAGTTTGTGGTCTATCTTCTAGTAACCCACGCACCTCTGTCTGCTTTACAATACCAATGCTTCATGATGATGGGCCCTACCCTCTGCTACCCAAAAGGATAGTCTATGGCTTTCAGTCACAGTTTTATAACCAGGGGTGGGGGACTCTGAAGCCTCAAGAGGGCTCTAGGGCCAGCAGGCTGGTGTCTGGCCCATTTATGGTGTCTGCTCTCAAAGTCAGGCTCCTCCTGTGGACATGGATCCACTAAGATCAATTCTTTCATCTCTTCCTTTAGAACAAGGAACTGCATGACATAGACATGTGTCTACTTGTCATCACCAAATGTGGCCGACAGCACACTGGATAATGAATTCATCCATCTGGGCTTGGTCCCCCTTCTGTGCCAAGTGAAACCGTGAGTGTGCTTGGAATGCTCTTCCAACCGCTTAAAAACTACAGACTTGGGTCTTCTGGGTGGATCCTGTTGCCATTCTCTTGGTCAAAGACTGATAGTTCCAGGACACCACCGTGTGTTTAACAGCCCAGAAGCCTGAGCAAGTCCTTTCCCGTCTGTGAAACTCATTCTCTCTGATTGGTTTGGGGCAGCTCTTACTGGGCAGTCTCTGGGGGCCTCTAAGGGCTCAGCACCAAGTGGATGTGCTTGTCCAGAGGTCCATGGTCCTGTGGCTATAGATGCTTAGAGCATGGTACCCGGGTTCAGGGCCCCTTCCATGTGTCTAGCCCTCTGTAACTTCAAAAGCTGGAAGGGGAACAGAGAGAAACAGAAAGGAAGGGGAAACAAAACCTCTAGAAAAATCTTTTACATCAGGATCTATATGCTGAGAACACACAGTTAAGTGGGACAAGAAAGAAGTTGGCTGTATCTCTAAACACTTCTAGGTTTCCCTATGGATCCTGGCTGAAAGGCTGGTATGGAACAACAGGAACAACCCTTCATCCTGTAGGAACCTCTAGCCAAAGGAGGGGTGAGCCACCCTGGCAATTAAGGATGCTGAGGAGCACAGGAACCTCTGCCAAGAAGGCCATAAGGCACGGAACCTGTGTCCGGCTGTTATGGGTCCACCTAAAAGGGCACAGGTTTAAACCTGGATATGCTGACAAACTGCCAGCCCTTCCTGCCCTTCCAGCTCTGCAGCTGCCCGGAGTCTGGTGCATAAAGTCAGTGTAGGCCCAGAGTCAGTCTCACAAGACAGCTACTGCTCTAATGTCCCACTGCAGCAGGAGAGGCAGCTCTGGGCCATAGAAGAGCAGAGTTTTGCAGCATCCAGAAGAAGACAGTTTTCCCATAGTCTTTCCACAGTCCTGGAACTGTCACTCTTTGTCTAAGTGGATGGCACTTAGTCTGCCTCATGGAGGCAGGAGAGTAGCTAGGACTAAAACAGTCTTCCTGAGCCTCGGTTCAGGTTTCTTAATATATCACATCCCAGTTCCCACTTCAACAGCGTACAAGAGATTATAATGAAAAAGGACCACTGAGCCAAAAACATCAAAGTTGTGAAGTTTGCGTCCAGTTATATTTAATGAGGACTCCTTCTACCTCTGCACAGACACCTACCTTTGCCAATGAGAGATCAATTGGCTTTGATACAGTTTGAAGCTTGAACAATGATGGAGGTGGGGTCAGGACAATGTCTTCCTTTATGAGTTCATCCTCAACATCCTCTGGAAGAAAATACGGCCATGGTGTCATGGTCAAGGGGAAGTGGAACAGGAAATCACTTATACAGCCGCCACACTGAGAACTTTGGGAAAATTTGAGAATATCTCAACCTGAACAACAGCCTCCACATCGGGCCCCAGGCCTCCCCCACCAGGAAAGAAAGCAAAGAGGGGACCTCCTCTTGGTCACCGCTCCCTCACTGTGCCACAAGTGAGAGTGAATCCAGGGCCTTAGAATCTACAGCCAGTGAGCAAGGCCCAGCCAGACCCAGCTCTGACATACTCTTTACAAAAGGTCAGCAGGAGGCACAAGTCTGTCACCCAAGGACACATGAGAAGAGGCTGGCATTAAAGGAGTCATATTTCTGCAAAAATAATAATACTATTCTTACGATCCTCAGTGCTATTCATTGGACATTTGAGTTGTGCCACCCAACCCCAACTTGGCCTTTTGAGAGCCTGATTCCTGCTGCCCCTACTTACAGCAAGGACATGAGGCATAGGCAGTGCTGTGGCTGTCCCAAGTGGGACAGGGGAAAAGTGGCAGAGGCAGGACACACAGACACACAGCAGGTACCCTGCCTCCCCTTGTTCTCCAGTCAGAAGGGACCCCTAGGTAAGCATGCTGGCAAGGCTAAGGACATACTCCGCAGAGACACTGCCAGGGTGGGCCTGCCACTGGGGCGGGCGGGCGAAGGGGAATCTCAGGACAACTTCCTTGATTGAATCTATCTTACTCAGCAGCCTCCTTCCCCATTGGGTTGAACCAGCCACCACACAAGGAAAACTCATCCACTGAAGACAAGGCATGAACATCAGAGTGGGGGCTGGTAAGAGGGGTTTCAGCAGAAGAGAGGGGGGATGAGAGATGGCAAGTAGGATCAAAATGTCAAAAATCCATCCTCTAGATCCATGAAATCGGCAAAGGCAATTTTTTAGGGCTGAACTTTAAGTAAGAAGCTAGATTTAAATGAGGCCTTTCTTAGTTTGAATCTCTGGAAACGTTACCCTGTGACCAAGGCCTTATAAAAATAGCCAGAAATAGAAAGCAGATGTTTTCAGCAACGTGAATAGATCTTAGAAACATGGCACTGTGTAGAAAAGGAAGAAATCAGATGAGATAGCGAATAAAGACACGCACATTCAAAGCAATGCCCCCAACTCCACAGGAACAGATGCAGCTCATGCCTAAGATAGTGAGTGAGGGCTGAAGGGAAGAAGGAGGGCATGGCTGACAGGCAGACATTGTAAAGATACATGGGGAGAGCAGAAACCAGAAACATGTGGCCTATCTCACCGTGGGCACCAGAGGCCCCAGTCTACCAGGCAGAGCAACCGAAGCAACTCCACAGGCCTGAAGGGCTCCTTTATGCCTGGGGTCGGCCTGATTCCTGAGGAATGAGAGGAACAGAGCTTGAGCTCATCTGGAGACCTCTGTCTGGTACACTGGGGGTGGAGGGGCAACCGCATACTCTGCTCAGCCATGAGCTGAGTCTGGGATACAGAGTGGGAGCTAGGAAGCAGGACTCGGGAGACATAAGGGATGGCAGTGGGCAGTGGAGCCGGAAACCTCCCTTGGATTCTGCAGGGAGGACCTGGCCCAGCACAAGGAGTTGGTCAGGACCACACTGCAGGCCTCAGGCCCAGATGTGGCAAGACTGTCATGCAAAGGGAAAATGAAGCACTGAGGAATGACGTGCTGGCCAAGACACCAAACTGCCTGTAAATGCCAGTGGTTTGAGAATGCTATTTTTAAGGTCGGCCTATGAATGTGTGGTTGAACAGGAGCTAGGGGTTTGTTTTCCCATTTCATATACTCTTTGGAGAGAAAAAATTGAGGGGGGGCATGTGGGGGGAGAAAGAGAAAAAGAGCCACATTTCCCTCCAAGTGGTATCCAAAGAGAGGGAGAGGCATGGTGCTGATGCTGATTCCACAGGGAGACGGCCATCGGGCTCTCTTCTGTATGAACTACTCAGATGTGACATCTCTACCGTAAGCTGGTACTTCCTACTGGCCCCAGGGTACCCACTGGGAACCCCCATCACTTAACAGTCCTCCCAAATTTGGGTTTGATAAGGATCCCCTCCCCCCTCCCCTAGTGTCCCAAGACGGAACCTCAGTCCTCTCCACCCACTGTGGCTCAAGCCTCTGGGTTTTCCCATCTTTCAAACATCTCGTTTTATCCCTTCTCTCTCTATTGTCCCAGAAAGAGTGTTCTTCTCTATTTATCCAAAAGCACTTGTTTATTTGCAGAGCTGAGTATTGAACCCAGGGCCTCGTGTGTGCTATACACATGATCTGGTACTGCCTCTGAGCCCAAGTTCTCCCTGCTTGCTTTTCACTTTTTATTATAAGACAGGGTCTCACTAAGCCATCCTAGCTTTGAACTCACTTTGTAATCCAGGTTGGCCTTGAATTCGTAGCGATCCTCTTTCCTTAGACTTCCAAGAAATCTAGCTACAGGTCTGTATCACTGGGCCTGGTTTTATGGCATCCTCTATCAAACACCCATAGTTAATATACTGGAGACAACATGGGACAGAGAAGCCCAGAACTGATGAAGGGACCGTTCTGTTCCCCCAAGAGATCCCAGCCCAGAGAAAGAGACACAGAGCCCCAAACACAGTGGTGCAATGTGCTAGAGTAGGAATCTGGGCAAAGGTTCAGGAGCAAAGAGCATGACAATGGACTCTGTCACGGGAGGTAGAGGAAGCAGCACATTAAGGTGGCATGTGAGGTCTTGAAACTCTGAGGGATGACTAGGGACAGAAGAGTTCTATCCCTCTGCCGTGACCTTGTCAAGGGCTCCTCACAAGCCCCTTTCCGGGGGTTCCTACATTGAAATCCATCCTTTGCCAAGTCTACACAGCTCAATGAATAACCCTGACTTTCAGCAGCTCCTGGCGCTGAGCGATTCAGTCCAAACCTTAGCACAGCCTTCAGAATCCTCCCTGCCAGCTGCTCCAGCCCCCATCCTGACACTCACTCCCCTGTGGCCCTACTCCTCTCCATAGCCTCTCTCATCCTCATCATTGCCTTTACTTGAGAAGATTCTTCCATATCTCCCTTGAGCAAGACCTGGCCCATCCTCCTATGTCTGGTCCGAATGCCACTCCGTTATGGACCTCCCAGGACCCAACACAGAACCAGCCTCCTGTATCTCCTGAAGCTCACACGTTTCTATGGGAGGACACCTCTCTCTTCGGGGCCATCCAGTTTTGCCCTTCAAGAACACAACCTGTTCTCCACTCAGCACCCTGCCTTCAGCAAAGCCTCACCTACACCTGCAGGGGGCTGCAGATGAAGCTCCTAAACAAGACCCAAGGCACACAGAAGGGAACACGGACCAGAATGCACTGCCTCTTTCCTGCACCCCATATTCCTTGTCCCCCAACCCTATCTGTGTTTCTCTTCCCTAACTCTGTCCTCATCCTTTACTTCCTTCGCTTTGTCTGAATCCTCCTCTGAGCCAGCAGCAGAGGGTCCATCCCCTCCTTCCAGACAGGACTTCAAATGGCTTCTGGGAACTGCCAAAAGCTTCCCTTCCGAAAGGGGTTCCAACGGCTGGGAACTGAGCTGCTTTGTGTCTGAACACGAGCTGCTTTCATAAGAAAAGCTTCAAGAGCTGCATAAGCCCGAGGCTTTGAATGCCAGGGTTTCTCGACTCTCCTTTCCTCTGTACAGCCATGGACAGAAAGCTGCCCTTCCTGGGCAGGGCCACACCATCCTCGTCAGGGGTTCCTGGTGATTTCTGAGGCTCTGGGACCTCTGAAGTGTGTCATGCAGCATAAACAAGCCTGCCTCCATGATCAGAGCCCCGGCCTGGACTTTCAACAAGATGAAAGCTCATGGTCAGCTGCACGCCCAGCCCAGGAACTTACTTCTAAGAGCGCACCTCTCCTCCTACAGCTTGAAAAGGAATGTCTGAAAGGGAGAGAGCGGCAGAGTGACTGAATAGCATCTGTGCACCAAAACGCAGGCCAGCAGGTACAGGGGCGGGCTTCCCGGAAGAGGGCAGACTCAAGAGTACTCAAGTTCCCCTTTCACATCCAACCCTGCCTGTCAATCCTCCACTCGAGTTTCTGCCAGACTCCATCTTCAAGGATTACAGACAGAAAGAAATCGCTTCAAAGCTAAAGTGGAAATAAACGGTCTGTTTGGATCTCAGAGTGCAGCAACACAGATGTAGCCACTGTGTGAATCACACAGGCCTATGTGCAGAGGCGGAGCCCCTCGCACTTCTCTATGAATGTATTTTATACCTTAATCATGTTTCTGAACCTTTTAAGTGGACACGCCACCCCAGGCATGGGCATCTCATATCTTGGTCTGGAAATAACTGTCTATCAGAAACATCCTAAATGTTCCCAAAGAGCCCCTCTGCCTGCAGCTGTGCTATGCAGGTTCAGAGGCAAGCAACCTACTTTCTGTTGGCTGGTGCGGTTTGGTTTGGGGAAAAAAAATCTATTCTTTGGTGGGTGGGTGGGTTGGTTGGTTGGTTGGTTGGTTGGTTGGTTGGTTGGTTGGTTGGTTGGTTTGACTTGGTTTTGGAGACAGGGTCTTGGCATATGGCCCAGGCTGGCCTCCAACTTGGAATTCTCCTGTCTTAAGTCTCCTGAGTGCTGGGGTTGCCAGCGTGTGTGACTACATCCACTTATTCAACCAATTCCTCTTTTTCAGAACTGTCCAGAGGAGAAAGGCAGGCAGTAGACGGAGACACTGAAGGAACAGAGCACCATGGCCCTGAGGAGGACGGCGAAGAGTCTCTCACCAAGCTTAGCTGGAGTCCTGCCTCTTCCTAGACAGCAGAGGGCTGAGCCTCACCTACCTAGACAGCAGAGGGCTGAGCCTCACCTACCTAGACAGCAGAGGGCTGAGCCTCACCTACCTAGACAGCAGAGGGCTGAGCCTCACCTACCTAGCCACAGGGCATCTGGCTTATCACCGGCCTTGTCAGACACCAACTGACTTTTCCTGAAAAAAAAGAGAAAAAGAGAAAGAAAACATCAGTGTGGGAGAGCAGAATGACAGAGGAACATAAACAGTCGGATGGCTGTGAGGACACCTGGCCCTGATACTAAGAGGTGCCTTGAGCAGGATGCTGGCCAACAAAGCTTGATGTCACTGTGATACACTGGGGACAAAGGGCAAGACTTATCAGTGTGCCTGCCTCATCACTCATGATTTCATAGTCACATTTGTTTGTTTCTTCTCTCCAAGCCTCCTTGTAAAACCATGTGTGACCTTTAAAAGAGACTCCCGGGATGAACCAGTGTATATAAAGGAAACTGGCCCTGTGGTTCGGATTTGCTATTTGTGTGTGTGTGTGTGTGTGTGTGTGTGTGTGTGT
>NC_022029.1:41928618-41931999 GCF_000317375.1 Microtus ochrogaster
TGCTTTCAGAGCCTCCACCCATGCAGAAGCTTGGCTTAGATTAATTTTCCTGCATCATGCATCAATCTGAACTAAAGGAAACAGAACACATTGAGAGTAACATTCTTACATCATTCTCCAAAAACTCATTTACTATGTCAAAAATGACAGCTCTTTTGAACATGGCATTGAAATATATTTTCCTCCACTGTCTTTGCAGGCTAAGATATGAATACAATAACAATCATGGGCTCACCATGGTGCCCTCCATTGAACTGGCTTCCTCCTGAGGATGTATGAAGGCTGTGAGGACAGACTGTGGAGGACACACAGTTCTCAGACCCCGTGCCTGTGCGTTGTGGGACTCTGAGTTTCTCTGTGGCTCCAGAACCCAGAGTTCTCTCATACTCCCTCCTAAGCAGCGGCTCTCCCCGTGCCCATCCCATTCAGGAAATCCACTTTATTTCATTCAAACCCAAAGGCTCTCTGAGTCCTGTGCCACCGTGACTAGACAGGTGTTTGCAAGGAACATGGTAGCAGAATGTTCTGGAAAGCTGGGACAAGGGGTCCATGGATGCAGAGCATCCCACTAATACCATGAAGCAAAACTAAGCTGCATCACCATCAAAAGTCTCTTCCCACAGACTCTGCCCAGCTCATCTGCTCCATAGCAGGGGCTGAGGACCTGGTCAGTGTGATGGAAGGGACAGGGTCCAGGAACATGAGGTCCAGGCACTGGCCTAAGATGGCTTCTATAGTTCTTGTGAAGCATTTCAGGTGGGGACAACAAGGACATCTCATAAGCACCCCAAGGCCACCAGGGCCTTATTACACCTACTTGACTCAGCCTCTTCCCCTCTCGCGGTATCTCAGCAGCCCTAGTGCTATCCCGACACCCAGAGTGGCCCATCCACAGTCCCCACATCTCCCCATGACATGTGTGCAGAGGCCAGTCTGATGTGGTACTGCACCACCACACAGTTACCTAAAGGTCCCCGCTAACCCTCATGTCAACCACCTACAGCAATTCCATATTTGCCAAAGTAACCACAGCATTAGTGACAAATTCCTCCTGACTTTGGATTATCCCGGGCACTAGAGTATGTGCTTTGAAAACCTCAAAGGCTGCCTGTCTCTCAAAAGTGCCTTTTGAAGTAGTTATTTCCAAGTCTCAAGAGAGGCTAGGACCTTTTCTATGGTTTTATATCAAGTGTGGCGGCCCAGGAATCTAACGCAAGCCATGACTCCAAAGTTAATGGCAGTAGCTATCTCCTAATTTCCTTCTGAAACAAAGCGCTCTGCAAGGCTCTACATGACCTGCCACCTTCTGTCCAGAGGCATCTCCTGCTGAGCCATCACACTCTACCTGCCTTACCCTGTGCTGACTATCTCAGGACAAGCCACCGTGCCTTCTCATACACTATGCCCTCTACGCCGAATACCCTCTGGGAGATTCCTAATGCCCTGAATCCCCCACCCAAAGCATGCCCTCATTCATGCATTTACCTCCCAGCACAAATGAAGGACTTTCTAGCAAGACTGTCTCCCAGGCAAAAAAAAAAAAAAGTGCAGGATGGTGTAGCAGGCTAGCCCATATAGGCATCCACATTCTAATTCCCAGAACCTGTAGCCATTATCCTGCAGTGGAAATTGGAATGTAGGACCTGGGATGGAGAATGGTCCTGGGTGGGTCTCCGGATAGAAATGGTGCAGTCACGAGTCAAATGAGCTGAGATGACAAAAGCTGAAAGCGAACTGACACACTCTGCAGACGGGAGAGCAAGCCACAAGCAAAGGAACATAGGAGGCCGTGGAGGGTAAAAAGGCAGGGCGTGGGCTCTCCCTCAAAGGAACATAGGTGACCATGAAGGGTAAAAAGGCAGAGCATAGGCTCTCCCTCAAAGCCTTCACAAAGATCTAGCCATGCTGACACTTCGGTGTTAGCCCAGTGAAACTGATTTTGGACTTCGGTCTTGGGAACTAGGAGGCATTAAATTCATGTTGTGTAGCATGGAGTGGGAGGCACAGTTTGGCACCACGGGGGGACACGGGACTGCGGCTTTCTTGTGTCTCCCTGAGTCCTGGATGTCCAGCACAAGCCAGTGCTCCCAGAGAGGAAGCTAAATGATACAATAACCCTCACAGAAACTGGGCAACTTACACAAGCCCACACAATTTAGAAGTGCCCACACTAGGACTCAAACCCAGGCCACTGGTTTCAAACACTTTACTTCTTTAATTTGCACATGCTGTCCCTGCTGGTAACTTCTATGGCATCCTAGGAATGGTGGGACAGAGTCTCATGAGAGGGTGGGGATGGTCCACTGCGTGGGGAACAGCAGGGCCTCTCCCCCGTCATGGGACTTCCACCCAGAAGGCTATCCATCAGCTGCAGGGGGAGCTTTGTGACCATGTCCCATAGATCTCGTCACCAAAGGAGACCTCAAGTGTGCTCACACATGGAGAATGTGCTATTGTTCCTTTCATGTGTCCCTTTGTGGCATAAGCATAAAAGTATGTTCTTGCCTTTTAGTGAAAACAACTAGAAACAACAAAGACAAAAAGATAAATCAAGGCTTCAATGCTTTCTCCAAGTGCCACCATGCGGATAACTCAGAGGCGTGTACCAAGGACCAATGGCAGATATGCATTTTGTCATACCTAGGGCGACCTCTACCCCATTTCTGTTTCTTATCACACCCCACAGAGAGATCAAAGACCCAGGCCCATGTTTAGAAGTACACAGGATCAGGATTTAGTCTCCAAGCAACTGAATCCTTGTCTGGGAAGAAAGAGCCACTGAAACTGTTTGCCCAAGGAATCTCATGGGAATCCCCCAAACAGTCCAGGCTGCTGCCAAGACTATAGGCCGTTCTCTACAAACTGGCTAGGGCCCATTGCTGAGGACAACACCTACCCAACTCATTCACATGGAGAAGCTGAGCTGGTGCCTACATAGAACCCCGACCACCACATTCTATTATTTTTAGACAGAAAGGTACTCTGCAAGTTACCAAAGCAAAAACATAAATACCAACCCAACCACAAAACCTTCAATCTATAATGGTGTCCTGCCTGCAAGATATGCTAAGGTAATGGGAGTAACCAACCAATATCTGTGACTTTCAGCCCACTCTACAAGATGGAACCCATACCCAACACTGCTTGGGTGATCAAGAACCAGAGACTAGGTAGCCCAGAGACCTAGAGTAAAATGAAATACTACTGCTCTTTGAGGATGGTGAGGAGAAGGAAAAGGAGGAGGAAGAGGAAGAGGAAAAGGAGGAAGAAGAGGAGGAGAAAAAGGAGGAAGAAGAGGAGGAGGAAAAGGAAGAAGAGGAGGAGGAGGAAAAGGAGGAAGAAGAGGAAGAAGAAAAGGAGGAAGAAGAGGAGGAGGAGGAG
>NC_022029.1:41932266-41936795 GCF_000317375.1 Microtus ochrogaster
AGCAATAAAATGACTCCCAATGAGATTTTACTAGACTCGTAGATCAGTGGCTTCTCAGCCATCATCACAGAAGCTCCCTCCTGCAGCAGATGGGAACAATTACAGAGACCCACAGCAGACAGTGTGCAGAGACGGGGAGACCTTGGAACACTCAGCCCTAAGTGGGACACCTCCATCATTTCCCTCCCTCAGGCCTCAGGGAACCCTTCCGAGGAGGAGGCAGAAAGAGTTTCAGTGCCAGAGGAGTGGAGAACATCAAGAAAACAAGGCCTTCTAAATCAACATGATCAAAGCTCATATGAACTCGCAGAGACTGAGGTAGCACGCACAGGGCCTGCAGGGGTCTGTCAGGGCATATTATGTGAGAAAAAAAAATCTATTTTCAATAAAAGAAAAAAGTAATTATCTTAAGTCTATATTTGGATAACTGGGTTTATGCATAATTAAGTTTTTCCTCCCTCTACTCCTTGAAGTTCCCCCCACTTCCCCTCCTAACTGGATCCACCCCTTTCTGTCTCTCATTAGATAACAAGCAAGCGTCTATGGCATAATTAAATAAAAGACTCTTTTTCTGTAAGTGCCAGTGAGAGACCTGGGGTTTTACACCCACTCTATCTAAACCTATATGTCTGTGGGCAAGGTGTTTGCATGATAATGAAACAAATTTTCTTATGGGGGGAAGCACAGAGAGTCTCTCTCCACTGTGGGACCGTGCACAGACACGGGCGATGGAGAACTGATGCATCCTGGTCTGAAAACTCGCTCCTGTGCTGGCATCCCAGTACCTTCACAAATAGTTCACTGGGTCCTGGTGCAGCGCAGACAGAAGGTGCCTCACTCTTCTATGTCTGCCGCTGGACACTTGCCCAGATTAGTTATGCTTCAAGGAAAGCTGCCTCAGGAGAGCAAGAGTATCGATCATCGGCCACTACCGTTAATGAAATACCAGAACCCTGAGCCATGGAATTCATCTGGTCCCCATCCCAAGGCACAAGAATCTAAAATCTAAGAAATGATCGTACGTTTTCCCCACATCAGTGATACCCCAGCATGCCTAAAAGAGGCAATGTAAAGGTTTTTAAGGCCAAAGTAGGGGGTAAGCAATCTCTCAAACACATAAACTTCGTAACTTCCTAACTTCATGAGTGAATGGTGAAAGCCTACAGACACAAGCAGCATGCTCAGAGCCAAGACACCAGGGCAGCGGGAGAAGCACTTTGCATTAGAGAGGATGGGGAGGGGCTCCTCAGAGAGATGGGAAGCATAAGAAAGAAGACACCACTGAGATTGCAGTGAGCAGCTTTGGAAAAACCCATGGATACAAACAATACTGGAAAAGAGTCGCAAGCCTGCTCCAAGGGGAGAAAAAGAGCGAGAATAGAATGGAAAGTTCTCTATAGAACATTCCACAAACGTGTACTAATTTAATTAGGTACGTAAGAAAACCATTACCAGATGCCAATACCAGTGGATGAAAGACTCTTAGAAATGAGGCATTTGCATGGCCTGCAAGTGGATTACTTATTAACTGCAAAAGGAAAAGTTATCTCCTTGGTAAGAGGGTAACTGATACACACTGAAGTGTGCCCTAACTTAGTGTCACCCAAAATAATAAAACAGTGGCATTACGTCAATGATGTGGGGTAAAGGGCAGGATACATCTTAGACACGTTGTCTCTAAATGCTTAGCGGAAACCCAATATTGAAGGAAACCATCTAGAAATGCTCCATGACAAACTTGAGCCAAACTTATTGGAGTTAAATGGGAGCTGGCATGTCAGTCAATTCAGTGAATAACACTTATGCTGAGAGACAAAAGAAAGTAAGACCTGAAAGCACAGCTTGGGAACATGTACGAAAATCTCATGAGGGCCTATGCAGTTAGAAAGAGGCTAAGATCAATAACACAAGTGACAGCTCACACTGGTGAGGATTAGGACAAGGGGAACACTCAGGCACTGCTGGTGGGAGTACAGCCACTATGGAAACCAGTATGGCAGCTCCTCAGGAAGATGAGAATCTATCTACCTCAGGATCCAGTATACCACTCTTGTACCCATACCCAAGGACACGCCAGCCTACCACAAGGACACCTGACTCAGCCATGTTCATTGCCGCTCTAGTCAAAATACCCAGAAACTGGAAACAACCTAGCTGTCTCTCAACAGAAGAATAAATAAAGAAAATGCACAATTATACAATGGATTATTACTTAACTCTTTAAAAAAAAAAGACATCGTCAAATTTGCAAACAAATGGATGAAACTAGAAAAAAAACATCCTAAGTGAGTAAAGTAAGCCAAGTCCAGAAAGATATATATGGTATGTATTTGCTTATATGTGGATATTAGCTATTAAATAAATGGTAGCCAAGCTACAATTTATAGATCCCAAAAGGGTAGGTATAGAGGAGGGGACTAGGAAGGACACACGGATATCCCTAGGAGGTGGAAATAGAATAGATTTTTATGGGTGGACCAGGGAAGGGACAGGACTGAGATCAGATGGGTTGGGGAATGGGAGATGAGGTTGAAGGAAGGATTGCTGGGAAAAGACAGCTAGAATCGAGGGGCCTTTGAGGACTGATGTGGAAATCCAGTGCAGTGGAAACTTACTAAAAGATATGAAGGTGATCCTAATGAAGTCTCCATGTAATGAGGGAGAGTGAGTACCAACTCACCATCTCTTGTCACCAAACGAAGCTTTCAGTACTAAGACTGGGATACATCCAATTGGATTATTGGCCAAAGGGGTCCCATGGAGATCCCCAAACAACCCAGGTTGCTGCCAAGCCAATAGGTTGTTCTCCACAAACTGACAGTGGGTTGTACTACTGAAGACAACATGTACACAGCCCATTGACCACAGAGAGGTCAAACCGGTGCCTACGCAGAACCTTTTCTCCCTACATTCTAGTATCTTTGGTATGGGAAGGTAGTGTGAAAACTACCAAAAGAGAAACAGAAACATCAACAGAGCCACAAAATCTTTAATCTATGATGGTGTCCTGCCTGCAAAATATGCTAGGGCTATGGTGGAACAAAGTTTGTGGAAGTAGCCAGCCAATGTTTGATTTGGCTTAAGGCCCACTCCACCAGAAGGAACCCATATCAGACACTGCTTGGGTGACCAAGAACCAGACACTAATAGCCTAGAGACATAGGGGAAAACCAAATATTACTGGTCTAAAAAAATAAATGTCTCCTAATGATATTTTGCTACACTTGTAGATAAGTGCCTTGCTCAGTTGTTATCAGAGAAGCTTCCTCTTGCAGCAGCTGGGAACAAATACAGAGACCCACAGCCAGACATTACGGAGGGGGGTAGGGGGTGGAGACCTTAGAACACACAGCTCTAAATTGGATGTCTCAATCAAATTTCTCCCCTCAGAGCTCAGGGAACCTAGCAGAAGAGGAGGCAGAAGGGATGTGGGAGTCAGAGAGGATGGAGGGCACCACAAGAACAAGGCCCTCTAAATCAACATGAGCAAAAACTCATATGAACTCTAAGGTGGGATTCCCCTCTGTATGCTGTGAGTATGTTTTATTACCATTGGTTAACAAAGAATCTGCTTTGGCCTATGGCAAGGCAGAATATAGCAAGACAGGAAGTCCAAACAGAGACAGAGGAGGAAAGAAGGTGGAGTCAGGGAGATGCCATGTGGCTACCAAAGGAGAAAGATGCCAGAACCTTACCAGTAAGCCACAGCCTTGAGGCAATACACAAATTAATAGAAATGGGTGAATTTAAGATGCAAGAGCTAACTAGAAATATGCCTGATCCATCGGCCAAGCAGTGTTGTAATTAATATAGTTTCTGTGTGATTACTCAGGTCTGGGCAGCCAGGAAACGAATGCACAGTCTCCTCTTCCAGAGCTCACAGAGACTGAAGTGGCATGAAAAGGGCTGCCCCAGGCCTCTTCATATCTCTTATAGCTTTTAGTTTAGTCTTTTCTGGGACTTCTGAATGTGTAAATGAGTGGGTCTCTAATCCTTTTGTCTTCTCCTGGGGCTCTTTTCCTTCTACTGGTTTGCCTTGTTCAACTTCAATATGGCAGTATGTTTTTGTTATTTTACTTTTGTTACATTTTACTTTGTTCTGTTTGGTTGTTATCTCTTAGAAGCCAGTTCTTTTCTAAGGACAGTCAGAAAAGGGTGGGATGGGAGGTAGGGAGGCACTGGGAGGAGTAGAGGGAAGGAAAACTGCAATCAGGATGTATTGGATGAGAAAAGAATCTATTTTTAATAACAAGAACGAGGTGCCTCATTCTCCTGCATCCACCACTGAACACTTGACCAGACTAGTTACAGGTTATAACAAAGGCTATAGACAATATTACTGGATTTGTCCCTGAGGGACAAAGGGCCCTGTGGCCGAGCAGAAAATGTTCCTGCCCTTAGGAAATTTGAGCTGAAATGTCATGATAATGACTTTTATTCTCAAGTGGATCAGTAAAACAATGTGTAAACATAAACATGTACAGATACATTAGTACGAAACAAAAAATAAGCCAGGCTGTGGTGGAGCA
>NC_022029.1:41937065-41964971 GCF_000317375.1 Microtus ochrogaster
AGACAGGCAGATCTTGACAACTGCTGAATTTAAGTGACAGGGACACAGGTGTTCATTCACTATGCTTCTAGTTTTACTGCAGGGTTGAGCTTTTTTATGTTAAGTGGGGGGAAAACTTGGTGAGCTTAAACTGCAGATGTGAAACAAGGAGACTATCAGGAGCTATTAAAGGACAGTACCGGCTGTGACCCAGTCTGGAAAGAGAAGCTGCCTGGAGGATCAAATGAAAGACACCGGAGAGCAACAACACTGCCACCCAAGGCACCCTGAAGAGGGGTTGCCAGAGGAAAGAGACAGCAAAATGTAGGGCAATGCTGCAAAGGAAACTGCTAAGAATTTCCAGACCTGGGGGCTGGAGAGATGGCTTAGAGGTTAAGAGCACTGATTGCCCTTCCAGAGGTCCTGAGTTCAATTCCCAGCAACCACATGGTGGCTCACAACCATCTGTAATGAGATCTGATACTCTCTTCTGATCTGCAGGCGTACATGTAGGCAGAACACTATATACATAATAAATAAATCTTTTTTAAAAAAAACTTCAAGGTCCGAATCTTCATGGGCATAATGTCAGCACGAGTGGGATGTATAAGCAGCACAATACACGTCTAGACACATCATACTGAGTTGACCAGAGAGCCACAGAGAACGAGAAAGGCCCAGAGAAAAGGTAGGTTGCCTAGAGACAGCTCTAACAGAAGACTTGTCAATAGCAGCAACAGAGGTGGAAGACACCTTCAGAGTGGCTAGAACCACAGCCATCGATTGAGAAATTCCCAACTAAAATTAAAATTAAAGGTAAGCTGAAGACAGTCCCAGGCCAAGACTTCCAAGCTTACTCTCACAGACCTTCGCTGAGCAAATTACTGAAGGGCCCATCAGGAGAAAAAAAAAAAAAAGCAAAACTGGAAAACAAACATTTAAGTAAAACTAAATGATAATGGACAATAAAAGTAGTCATAGCCACACCCAATTGGAACACCAAAACCAAAGGGAAACACAACTACACACAAGAGACAGAGAAAGAGCAACAAAGTGATCACCAGGCTCAATCTTCTCCTTCCTGAAGGGTACATTGATCTGGCTTGAGCTGTGGAGTCGAAAATGATAAAGGTTTAAGAGTGACTGGGGGGGGGGCTATAACAACACCTTGTGTGATCTCCAAATCAAAGGAAAAGAAGCATTAGTGGACTCCGGACAGAAGCACCGCCAGAGAGAAGCTAGGCGGCTTCCTGCAGGCCTAGGCTGACCATCTGACTCTGCAATGGGAGTCCTAGGCACAGCAGGCCAAAGAACTGAAGACAGGAACTCAACCAAACCTGCACAGGAATGTCCACACATGCAGCATTAGTTACAGTAGCCCAAAGGCAGAAGTTACCTGAACGCCTATCAGTGTGTAAGTGAAGAAACAATTGAATACCATTCATCCACATGAAGGAATAGATACTAAGCATGCTACAAATGTCAATGAGCCTCAGAGGAATCAGACAGACACCAAAGGTCACATGCCACACAGCTCCATTTGTGTGACACATCACATATCGCCCACTGCCTGGAGCTAAGAGGTATGCCTAAGGGATGAATAACAAATCTCACTTGAAGAGAAAAAAATGTTTTAGAATGATAGAGTTGGTGGTTACATGACTGTGCTAAATGTTCAGTTTACATGAGTCAATTCAAAGAAGAAGAAAAAAAATAATGAAAACACAGCGAAATGAAAGCATACAATGGAACAAGACAAAGAAAAGCTATTATGTGAGTAACTAAGGGAGGAAAGCTGATTAACCTTGCAATGAAAACACAGACACTTGGGCTGGAGAGATGGCTAGAGAATAAGACCACTGGCTGCTCTTCCAGAGGGTTCAAGTCCCAGCACCCACATGGTGGCTCACAACCATCCAAACTCCAGTTCCAGGGGATCCCGCGCCTTCTTTTGGACTAGGCAGGCACTGTATACATGTGGTGCACAGACATAACACCCATACACCCATAAACATAAAATGGAAATAAATAAATCTACCCGTGCGTTCTTTCAGGAGAAATGGCATCATACAGAAGCTCCCCAGGAAAATACAGGAACTACGCCACTTGTATACCAGCCGTTCTAAAGTCCAGAGACAAAAACATTACCAGGGAAAATGGAATTTAGAAATAAAACGTTATTAGTGATAAGTCTATTTATTACAGAATTAAAAAGTGAATATGTGGCCACCATGAATCTCTCTTAACAGCGGTCCCAAAGTACAGGACCAAGGCCTTGACAGAACAAAAGGAAGACGGAGGATGCGCTCAACCTGTGGATACAGTAGGAAATTTTAGCTCACCTCCTTCAGCAGATAATACCTCAGATAGGGAAGGGAGACAGCTAAGAATAAAGAATATCTGAGAGTCAAAATACCATGCTTGATTTAACACATCCAATTATTAAACAATATATATTCTTGGCAAGTCCATTGTGCTTAATTATAATAGCTGAATACAAGCAAGCTGAAAAATCTCAAAATATTCCAAGCTGTATTTCTGACTGCAAAGAATTTTTTGAAATTCAATAATAAAGAACAGTTCCTCTACACTCCTCCCAAAAAAGAATCTGTGCATTCGTAACTCTAAAGAAATGACAGTAGAAATTAGAAGCATTCCAAAGGGGTGAGCACTAGCAATGCAACTCTAGGGAGCACTTAGGCGGTTAACAACGGGAACTGGGTGGCACAGGGAACCTGTTACTGTGAAAGCTGTACAGCAAGGAGCCGAGCCCTGCAACAGTGGGGTTCACCAGAAGAGAGCAGATGCAGGGGAAGGAAGGACAAGACTTAAGGTGAGCAAAATACATGGTGCAGCAGTCCCCAAAGCCAGGTCTTTGTGGGTGGAGAGGAACAGAAGCGTCCCTCAGGAGTCCACGCTAGCCTGGTTCATCAGAACTGCCAAGGAGGAAGGATGGGGTGAACAGCTTTAAGGCAAGGGGGTTAGAGCTAAACATTTTGGACAGAATGTCTTCAGTAAGAAGCAAATAAACGGGGTCAAGACAAGGCATTTGAAAACTAACAAACTGGACCGTTTTCTAGAAAAATCTCAAAACTGGGCTGATAAGACAGCTCAGTGAGTAAAGAACTTGGCATGCCAGCCTGATGGTCAGAGTCCAGACCCAATAAAAGTGGACAGAGAGGACACGTTCCACAAAGCTGACCTCTGAGCTTTGCACGGACATGCACGCACACACAAGCACACACACGGAGTTAATTTAAACAGAAAAAAATCACAAAACTGACGCAAGAATGAACAGAAAATCTGAAACTACAATCATTTTTTAAAACCACTCCTAGGCAGGATGCTCATGTCCATAGCCCCGACAAACACACACACAGAATGGAGGTGGGAGGGGCACTCAAGCCGGAACTCAAGGGCAGCCTGAGCAACGTATTGATGTCTGGATCCTGAAAAGTAAATACCTGCTTAAAATGTCATTTTAAAAGTCAGTCATATTTTCCACCTTAACACACACACACAAGGGGACCTTGCTGATTTTGCCACCAAATCCACAGAACTCTCCCCAGTTTCCACACTAAATGTAGCACCTTCTGGTCCTGGACCCCACTTGGCTAGGAATTCAGAGCACCCCTGAAACCCTGTCTTATTTGTGCACCAGTTTTCTCACTGATAAAATCGTCCCTCAAAGAAGGTTCTAGAAACTGAGTGACTGTGTCAAGTACAGAGCCCAGCCCCCACCACACACAGCAGCTGCTACAAGTTAGCTGAGGGGCAGGAGGATGCGAGGGTAGCCTTGACTCCAAGAAAACTAACATGTGCCCACGGAAGTGCAAAATCCGAAACAAAGCCCTGGACAACTGCACTGGCCCTGAGTCTAAAGAAAATTATGACCCCACAGGGATGCAAAAAATTAACATTATTAAACTGTGAAAGTTTAATAATGTAATTCACACCAACACAAGAGAGATTTAAAATACAAAATAGCTCCAACAGATGCTGCAAAGGCACTCGGTAAAAAACAAATCCCCACAGACCTACAGAAGAGAACTCAGGGCAAGCTCAAGGGAGGAAGTGGCTTTTCGAACCCTGAGTCCACATCCACAGTACTAAGCGTCCCATTCAAGGTACATCTGAGGCACGCGACAAGGGAAGGGACCCTGACATCGAGAGCCAGAGAGGAATCTGGCCAAGCAGTCAAGGATTGCACGCACCGAAGACTGACACTACTGGCTGCATGCTAATCAAGTCTCACACCGCCCCCATTTTACCTGAGGCGCTCTAAGGATGCTAACCCGAGACGTCTCTGTGGTGCTCTCAGGCTGTGAACATCTGGTGATCCTGGCCTTCAGCCCTTCAGGCATATCCTACCCCAGACCCCTCGGAAGTACCCTCTTAGCATCTGCATGCTGCTCTTTTTCTGCATTTCCAGCAGAAACCTTGCACTTAAAAGACTGCCCTGAGGAGAAGCAGCCAGCCTTTGTGTGTCCCATCCTCGGGCCAGCTGAGAGGAAGGGCTTTCTGAAAACTTCCCAGTGCTCCACAGAAGAGTATCTTTCTCTTTTCACCCTGCTGTCCCCATTTCTCTGGCTTCCTGTGTAGTCCCAGCTGAGGTCCCTATGGGAAAGTAGAGGTGCAGCGCTGAGGTTAGACGCAAGGGATGCTGGTAAGCCACCTGTTGGAGTTCCTCCCAGGCTCGGGTCGGGAGAGGGAGGAAGTTACTGAGCATCTCACCTCTGGTGACCAGTGTGATCGATGGGAGGTGTCCGAGCCTATGGAGGGGCTTCCTGTGCCTCCCTCCACCACCAGATCTGCAGACAATTTTAAAATTAAGTCACCGAGAACATGAGGTCTCGAGAAGGACTTCAGGTTATCAAGAAGTCATTGTGTGCCCTAACCATACAATGTTAGCACAGCGACTTAAACAAGTCTCGACTTCACACTCAGCTTGCCAGTTCCCCAAATGTCAGCCTTTAGAATAGAGAGAAAACCTTTTCTCTTCTTCAATCCTTTCTCTTTTCTCTCACCATCTTTCTCCTTTCCTCTTGAGGATGTGGAAAACCTGACTATAATTGGCTGGTCTGATTATTTCCTGTAAGAAAGCTCTCTGCTTGGAACACTGTGAAAACAATCTGCGTTAACAATTCAACCCAAATAAATGATCTTCCTGCAACTGGTGAAAATCCCTAATTGGGAATTGGGCTGCATACCCAGGTCTCTCTCATCCGGGTCCATGATGACGAAGGTCGGACAAAGATAGGTATCACCCGGTGATGACAGATTGGGGGTGGGGCACCAAAGGCCCTGCATCCTCCTGGAAAATCCATCGGCCCAGTATCTGGCTAGAGGGAACACACGTTGTACCCCGGCCTCCTGAACCATTGTTCTTGGGGGTGATAATTTCTCAGCTTAACTCTCTTTCCGTATGTGTCCCTCCTGAAATGCTCGGGCACACGCCCTTGACAAGAAGTATGCAGAGGCCGGGCAAGATCCAAGATCACGTCCAACATTTCTCCTTCCTGTATATCTATTCCATGAGTCAAGCTGGAACATTCCAGGAACAAAGAAATTTACCCTAGTCTCACGTTCAGAGGGTTCCTTCAAGGGCACACAGTTTGCAAAACAAAACTGGACGAGCAATGACCTTCGCTCAGATTGTAATCCTATTCTTCCACTTTGGCTCATGGCTTCTACACAGTTAGTATTGAACGGATGTTCCCTCTGGGAGCGCTGGAGCTCCCAGAGTTCACCTAGATGTGCCTCATTGTCTGGAAAGCTAGAAACCACTCCAGACCTAGTCTAACCTGGATGCCTTAGAGCAGTGGTTCTCAACCTTCCTAATGCTGTGACCCTTCAATACAGTTCCTCATATTGTGGTTACCCCTAACCATAGAGCTTTTTCATTGTTGCTTCATAACTGTGATTTTGCTACTGTTATGAATCATTATGTAAGTGTCTGATATGTAGGATATCTGACAGGTGACCCCTGTGGAAGGGTCATTTGACAGACTGAGAACCACTGACTTAGAAGAATGGAGTGGGGTGGGAGGGAGGGTAGTGTTTTTCCCAAGATCCTAGGAGCAGGCAAGACCAGGCACATAATCTACACAATAATGTAGACATTCTGGTCCATTCATTTCCAACTATCCCGTGCTGGAAGCTGGAGGCCTTCCTTGCTTGCATCTTCTTACTATTTAAGCCACAGTAGGCAGGTTGCCCTTCCTTCTGGGGACACTACTGAGCAAGACTTTGTGGTTCTCATTCTGCTTGCCCTTGTGTAGGGCTGAAGTTTCTAGGCTGAGTTCAACTCTACTAGGTAACTGATGTCAAGAGGCAGGAATTGAATAAATTGAACTCTGTGAGTTCTGTGAGTTCAAGGCCAGCCTCGTCTACATACCAACTTCCAGGACAGCCAGAGCTACATAGAGAGAGTCTGTCTCAAAAAAAAAAAAAATGTGTAGAGGAGAATTAGCATCTTCTTGGGGGGAAGTAGTCACTATGGATTGCATCTCTGGACCATGGCCAAGTTAATCAAAGCAACCAATTTTCTGACTGAGACAGACAGTTCACAAAACATAATGATGCCAGTCCATGATCCGCTTTCACCATGGTCTTGCCACCACCCCTCTGCCCACTACTATGGGCTACCAGGTTCAAGCAAGCGCACTCACGGTAAAAAGCTGGATGGGCCCAAGAATGCTGAAGAAGCTTGAGGATCCTGACCCATACAGGATCCGAGGTATTCCAGAGGTGAGCAGAGCCCAGCCTACACCGCCAGCCAACACACCCATTGAGGTTAGCTGTGACTAGGACTCCCTGGCTCCTGGTCTACCTCCTCTCAGTGGCATGAAGACACAACAGAAATGGCTCTACCAGGGGCAAAGCTTCCCAGGCCTGGCTCCCAAGGATGGTCTGAGAGTCTGGGATAGAAAGGATTGTCTCCATAACCTTGACCCTGCTACAGGGAGTCTGCGGTCATCCTCTGAGTGATAAAAGGTTCCGACAGGCTGCCTGGAATGCATTGCATAAGTGGCTGGGGTTTCCACAGTGGCTAGGAAGCTGTGTGAAGTCGTTTGCCTAGCTGTGAATAGAAGCTACTTTGGGGCAGCAGTCCTACCCTTACTGACGCAATAAAGGCCAGCGAACACATCCAGGGAAGGGAGCCATGCCAAAGAGAAAGGCCTACTTTCTCCGGGTCCCATCAATCATTCAATCAAGTTAGTTCTGTTTGGTTAAGTATGCCAAAAACAGTGTAAAACAAATTCTAGGTTGACATACTTTCATTTTGAACACACAAAACATTCCCTGCTAGCCACACTCATTATAGAACTGTGAGGGACAGGTGTGAACAGCCATTCAGATGGAGACAATTGAGAACCAAAGGCATTCTTGTTAAACGACACTTGTTTTGCCAAGTGGCCTTCGGATCTTTCCCCTGACCTGAGTCTCCCTTCCAGTGACAGTGTGTGTTCTACATGTCAGCTTTGCCCTTATGATAGCCACTGTCTGCTTTCCCAGGCCCCCTTTGAGCAATTCTCAAGTTTAATTCTCCTAAGTCCTGTGCGAAACACAGGGACTCTCAGCCTTGTTTTTACAAATGAGGACACTGGGGCTCAGACTCCAACTGTCCCCCACAAACTCGTCCCCCAACTCCTAGGCCCGCGGTGACACAGAGGAAAGGGGAAACCCTACAGTAAAGTGTTTCACAGAGCCTTGCCGCTTGATAAGGTGGACCCTTCACCTCAAGATGACCATTCATCTCAACAGTATGGAAGGGTATTAATTTCATCCAAAAATTATAATGATCCAAATGGTCTATTTTATCATTAAGTTCGTACATCTCCTGGAGTCCTCCTTCAAAAAGGGTCTGCAAGATGTATACATGTCATTTGTTATTTTTAGAAAATTCACAAAAATAAGATTATTTCTTTTCTTTCTCTTAAAGTCCACCCAGCTAGGCCTAATGATCAAAGCTTGTAATCTCAACACTCAGTAGGCTGAGGTAGGAAGATTAGGAAGATCACAAGGTCAAGGTGTGCCAAATCAGCAGAACGAATACATTTGAATAAATTTTTAAAGTATTTTTATTTATTCGGATGTATTTATTATCTATTCAGATGTATTTATTAGGGGGACAAGGAGGTTTCTCCGTTGGTAAAGAGCTTTTCATACAACCATGAAGACATGAGTTCAATCCCCAGGAGCCAAAGAAAAGGCTCAGCATAGAGCCCACACCTGCAATCCCAGAGCTAAAGAAGCAGACAGAAGATTCTGGGGCCTTGCTGGCCAGTCATCTAGCCAAACTGGCAAGCTCTAGATCCAATGAGAGACCATGCCTCAAGAAATAAGGTCGAGAGCAAATAAGGAAGGCGTTTCATGTTGGCCCGTGACTTCCACACACACGAACACACGTGTACACACAAACACATCCATGAAATTTCCAAGGGCCACAGGGAAGCTCAGTGGTCAAGAACCTACCCAGCATGAATAAAAGCATTTATTAAGTTCAGTGACAGAGAATGCCCAGCATGTATAAAGCTGGGCTTAACAATCAGGAAAAAATAATAAGAAAGAACTTTAGGGGCCACCCAGACAGACATGGGCAAGTCTCAGGCCCATAAATTCTGAACCTCTCTCTGAAACTGACCTGGGTCTAGGATTTGTTCATGGTAGTGAGGATTGAAACTGTAACCTCAGGCATGCTAGGCAAAAGTTTTGTCACAGGGCTATACCCTCAAGCCCGCTCCGCCCTCATCCTTACTCCCTTTTTTGAGACAGGGTCTCGCTATATTGTTCTTACTGATCTTGGACTATGAACATGACTCTCAAGTAGCTGGAATTACAAACCTTCCCCACAAGACCTGACTCCGGTATCTTTTTAATTAATTTTTCTACTAATCCTTCAATCCCTGGAGCCCATGACCCGTTGTAGCATGTGGATGACCAGAGGTCTCTTCAGGCACACAGGCCCCGGGAAGCCTCAGTTTGGACGGAGAACAGATACACCAAAACCAGCTCCTTTAGTTCCTCTCCCTTCCATCCCACATTGCCCAGTATGGGAAAAGTTTCTCCAGGAAATTTTGACCTGCTCTTACAGCACAGAGGACAGACTGTTTTCTGGATATTTCTTAGAAGAAGGAGAGGGATGACATTGCCTCAAGCTTATTAACCTTGTAAGACTGGGCAGTATACTACTTAACACACATAAACCAGAGAGCTGTGGAATTTCATGAGTAAGCCAGCCCCGACTTAGAACCAGCTCACCCTGAACTAAAATTAGATGCGTCCCTGAGCCAGAGAAGCTGCCTCCTGTGCCTCTCCTGGCAGCTATTTCCACTAGAAATGAGGTGTGAATATTCCTGAGTCCAAATTAAGGCTCCCTTCCCTCTCTGCTCCTTCAGTCTCTAAGGAGAGGGCTTCCCACCCCCCCACTCCCCACCCCACCCCCGGCTGTTCAACAGCTCATGTGTGGGAAGCCTGACAGGTGAGGTATTCGCTGAGAAATTGGGGCGTGGCTGAGAATCCAGGTATCCAAGGTTGGTCTGGGGAGTGGGCATCAGTGCTGATGCTTTCTCTGAGTCCAAAAGCTGCAGAGCACAAACTGCCTTAAGAAGTCAGAAGATGGGGATTTGAGATTTTTAGCACAGGGCACATTTCCCTTCTGGACCTTAGCGGTACAGTATTTCATGGGAGCTTATAAGAGGGCAGGGATGTAAGGAACATAATCTCTTTTCACCTTAACAGTGAAACTTCTGCCAAAGCTGGGGGGTGGGGTGGTACACACTTTGAATTCTGGCACTTGGGAGGTAGAGGCAGGCAGATATCTATGAGTTCAAGGCCAGCCTGGTTTACATATGGTGAGTTCCAGGACAGCCAGAGCTACATAGTGAGACCCTGTCTCAAACACACACACACACACACACACACACACACACACACACACACATTAAACAAAAGTTACAAACTTCTGTCATAGCAGAATGAAGCCCTTGCTTTACTGGATTCTAAGGATCTGAATCTAATGAGACAGACGTGTATCTCCCAAATCCCAAGCCCTTGCTCCCCTGGCTTCCTCCTCATGCCATCATACCTCCCACAGCAAGCCATTGTCCAGAGGCACAGACTAAACTGAAGCCCCCAAATCCTGTAGGCAAGAAACAGCCCCAGTAACTCAGCTGGCAGGAAGAGCTTTGACCAATGTTATCTGGAGCTCTTTCCAGAATAAATATGAATCTTTTTGAAGCAGCTAGAACCACGCCAAACAGTCTGCTGGTGGAAATGTCATGTTGAACTCCATGAGGTATGTCTAATCAAAGGGTCAGGGTTTCAAGCAAACAGCCAGGGGGTCAGAAACAGGTTCTGGGCCTTGCAGGATGAACGGGGGTGATGTGAAGTGACGGAGGGGCAGAAGCCAGCTTCCCAGTGACCAAAGGGACAACACTGAGGCGGCTGCTGTCTGGGAAACTGGTGCAAGCTGCCAGTTCTGTGATAGACACGGCTCCCAGGAGTCATCCCCATGTGGCACAGGGGGTGCTATACACATCCCAATCGTCAAGTCGCATTGGCATGTGCCCTCAGTTTCTTGGTGAGCCCATTTTACGCCATCACCTCACCCAGATTTCAACATTTAATGACACACACTCTAACCTCGGTCTTTTCTCAGTAGTAAGAAATACATCTCATCTGCCACTCACTTTTCCCTACCTGTTCCATGTGCTTTAGATTTGCCTTCACTGAAAACAGAACAAAAGAAAACACACAGACGTGCAAGTGAGAGAATGTAACACACACTAGCGCACCCTCACTTATGATGTCAAGTCACACTTGCCATGGTTTCTTTCAACGCGTGCATGTAGATACACACATTCTCTTTCTTGGAGGGGGCGAGGGAGCTGTTTTGCTGAACCATTTGAAAGTAAGTTGCAATGTCATGCCACACCACAGCTGAATACTTCAGCCTGCCGCTCCTAAAACAGCAACACTCATCCTGAGAATTCTAGGTGACTCATTTCAAAGCCAGGATCATTGCCTATGTACTCCCAAATTCCCACTCCAAAGGGACCCGTTCCCTTTGGAGTCGTTTTCTTCAAAAAGAATAATAATAAAGCAGTTGTAATGTCTTCGCTGAACAGCAAATGAGCTAGCCATGCTTTTGTTTGGATCTAAAATGGGACATGTTCAACTTTTCTTCAATTAATTTGTTCCTAGAGCTTTTAAGGTTGGCTAATTGGTCACATCTAGGATGGAAAGGGATTTGAGACTTGTTGGGAAGTTTGGGTAGGGCACAGGGGTGACTTTGGGCTAGTCTATGATGTGAGTAGATTTCCTTGGCAGATTTAGGGCTGGCCCCGGGACAGCTATCATATGACCTCCATACAAAAGCTTCTACGCTCCTTCCTGGAAGTGGGTGCAAATAACGAACTTGTGTGTCAGGAAGGAGGCAGAAATCTTTAATAAATAAATAAAATAAATAAATAAATAAATTCAAAGGAAAAAAATAACAAACTTGTCTCTAGATCTCTTGTAGGGGCAGAGGGCTGGGCCTGGCTCCCATTAGGTGATGCTCCTGGGGTTCTCGGTGGCCTTCTCTCTTTTCACCCCATGAAAATGGGGTGAAATGTTACATGGAGAGAAAGAATAGAAACAAAGTGACTCTGGGTCCACAGGGAGCCATATTGTCACTTATAAGAATTCTCCTACTCCCAGTCTTCGCACTTGCCTAAGGAAGCAACAGAAGGGAAATGGAGAACCACAATCGTGTAGGTCCAGTAGGGGCAGCTACTGCGCCTGTCCATAGTTCAGAAGAGAAGTGAACAGTCATACCCGTACCAACCTCCAGAACTGTCAAGTGGAACAACCCCTTCCCCCTTGACCTTCACGGCAGAGGGAGGAAAACCTTCACCACCAAGCAAGTCCACTGTCATAAGTGACTGTCATCAACCAAGCAGCCAGATCTTGGGGAGTCATCTGTGCCCTCTTACAAAAGATCACCCCAGGTGGGCTTGTTGACTGCTTACTCTCCTTCATGGGGTAGGGTACCCAGTGCTCCCTCCCACCTTTTGTAAGTAGGAGGCCTGGGGGCAGGGCTAGAATACACACAGGCTTTGAAGACCAGAGTCGGGGTTCCATCTTTGCATCTAGAGATAACCCCTCATCCCTGTTGGGTAAAGACTTCCCAGATGCAGCTTTTGGGGGAGAAGAGCACCCACATCCCAGAAGCAACCCTCACCTATGCCCTATAAGAAAGCCCAATAAACTCTTTGGTTTCCAGAAGTGAACTTTGGAGGAATCATGCCTCCACCTCTCATTGGGACCTTAGGAGGAGGGACAGACATTGCTCATGACAACCCTTGGGAAGGAATTTTAGCAATACCATTCATCCACAAATGCACAGAGGAACTACTAACCTGAGCCGTCAGGCGAGACGTGCTGAGAATACAAACACCCAGAAATATAGGATATCACCGCCCTTGCCCACAGTCCTCACTGGAACTCTGAACATCTCTCGTTAGCCATCACAATCTTGTATAGTCTGATGCCAACCTTGTTATCCCTCTCAGAAAATTCCCATCTATTCAGGAACACGCCCATCTAAAAACAATCAGCAGGGGTTGAAATGATGCAGCTAAGACCAGCTGCAGAGGACCACAGTTGCTTCCCAGTACCTCCATGGCAGCTCACAACAGTCTGAAATTCCAGGTTCAAGGGATCCAGCACCCTCTTCTGGACTCCGAATGCTCCGGGCACTCATGTAGTGCACAAGCATACATGCAGGCAAAATCCTCACATGCGTAAAACAGAAATAAATAATGTCTTTAAAAACAATGAAGTGTTTTACCTAACCACATGGAATGGGAAGATTGTTATTAAAGTAACTGTTGTGGAATGCATGCTTTATGTACATTACTTTATTTTTTATAACAACAAAACAATCCTACAAAGGTAAGTATTATCCCACTTTAGAGGAATAAACTCCTCTACAAAGAAGAGAGAAGACTGCCTAAGGTCACCCTGTTAGTATGTGGCAGAGCTGACCTGTACTCAAATCTGTTCAACTCTAAATCCAAAGCTTTCTGCCTTGCTATGCTGGGAGTCACTAAGATGCTGAGCTGGGCTTCAAGATCCTGCAACAGTATCAAATGCGGCTTCCCAAGTGGCAGTCCACCATAACTGGATGTTCCAAAGCTAGGCTAGATTGAAAGCCAGTGGCTCACAGGCTCTGCTGAGTAGAATCAGCCCTTTCACGAGGGACTTAAAAGGCACTTTGGAGACTTGCAATGCCCGCTGGGGCCATCATGACAGAAATCAATTATCATCATGGAACATGGCAGAAAATGAATTGTTGGAACTCTCCCCCTGGCAGACCCAACCCTAGCACACACGCAGAGCCCTCCAGGCTCTGCGGATGATGTATTTCTGCTCTCTGCAGCTGGAACCCAGGCCTTGGTTTGCAAGCATGTTCCCGTCTTAACCGACTTGCAAACACTCCTCCATCCCTTAATTACCCAGAAGCCCCAACCGCCACCCACACCCTAGGCTTCTCTTACTGTTGAAGGTCCTCTGGTGGGACTCCTGGTTTTCTGGGTGTTCTTACCCCTCCTGTTCCTCAGTGCCATGTAACCCACCTTCTACCCCAGCCTGCTACCCAGAGCACTCTCCCCGGAGCCACTGATGAGTCCCGCCATTCCAAACTGCCACTAGATGGGCATCGTACCACCCTCCCCAAGCCACCAGTCACTGCCTCCTGGAGACCATCTCTGCCTCACCGGGACTGAATCATTCTCCCCAGTCTCCCTTCTGTGCTGACCACTCCTTTCCCTTGCCCCATGCCAAGCATGTGGGTCTCCTGCTGCAAGATTCTGGCCTTGATGCCTTTATCAGTCACTCTTGGCAATGTCCACCTTGCAAGCACTTTGCCAGCCAGAGCTAAGCCAGCACCACCCTAATGATCTAATGATCCTCTCTCTCCCCAAGCCTCTTGGCAGACTTTGCACAGGATCTGTATTCTGCTTGACTTGAAATATGGGAACAAAAGCTCCCCTGTAAGTGTCCGGAAACACCCATCTTCTTCCTGGTCCACACAGTCCTGCATCCTCGCAGCCCCCAACCTCCAGGCTCACAGCCTTCCTTGCATCCCACACCCTCAGGTTTTTTCTCTCTGGAACTCAGCTCCTTGCCTCTCTGCCATTTTGTTCAGGACTACACTGGACTAGGCTTCCTTTAGCATGGCTCTACCTGGTAATCGATCCAAGTCTCCACACATAAAGGATGAAGAAGTAGAAATGCCTATTTGGTCAGTACATGTATTTACTCAGTACATGTATGCATCAAGATATCATACTGTACCCAACAATATGCACAATTATTATGCACTAATCAAAAGGTGTTTAAAGTTTAAGGACACAAAAATAGTATCTTTTGGGGCAGGAGAACTTAGGACAGTCTCTGTGTAGCCCTGGCTATTCTAGAACTCACTCTATACACCAGGCTGGCCTTGAACTCAAAGATTGCCTGCCTCTGCTTCCTGAGTGCTGAGATTAAAGGCATGCGCCACCAGTGCCTGGCCAGAAATGCTATCTTGATTTAGTCATTTCACAATATACATGTGTCAAATTACCACACTGTACTCCATATATCTATATAACTAACAATCATTGATTTAAGATATCACCAGAGCACCCAAACTACTTGGGATTTATTTCTGTGTTTCCTAGAAAAGGCAGTCCACCAGTCCCCTCTCCTCCTGGTCCCACACACCCTGTGTCCCAGCTAAAACCTCTGCCCCTTTCTTCTGTTGATACCATCTCCTCAGCATGGAATCGCCCACTCTCTAGAAACCCGTGCAGTACCAGCTCCTCAGAAAGCCTTCTTCCTTAGCCTGGCATGGAGACAGTGAGGAAAGAAGCCATGCTGGCTAGTTTTAAGTCAACTTGACACAAGCTAGAGTCATTGGAGAGGAGAGAGCGTAACTGAGAAAATGCCTCCATGAGATTAGGCTGTAGGTCAGCCTGTGGGGCATTTTCTTAATTAGTGATTGATGGGGAAGGGCCCAGCCATTGTGGGTGGTGCCACCTCTGGACAGGAGGTCCTGAGTTCTGTGAGAAAGCAGGTTGAGGAAGCCAGAGGGAGCAAGCCAGTAAGCAGCACCCTCTCTGTGGCCTCTGCATCGGCCCCTGCATTCAGTGAGCTACCGTCCTGACTTCTTTTAGTGATGGACTATGATGTGGAAGTATATGCCAAATAAAACTTTCCTCCCCAGGTTGTCTTTAGTCATGGTGTTTCAACACAACATCAGTAACCCTAACTACAGCAGAGGCCCGTACAGGCTGCCCACGTAGATCCAAACTGCTCGGCCATTCTGCACTCAGTTTCCCACCTGTAAAATGGATTCAATAGCCCTCCCGGTGTTGTAATAAATAAAAGACTTCATCTACATCTCTTACAATTAATAGGGCCTGTTAGATAAATGAGTACCCAATAATGTCACAGCTTCCTTATCCTTGATACAACCCAGGCTCTCTACACAGCCTTTGGCTGTTCTTGGAACACCCTCAGCCCTGTGGAACATCTGTGTATGGTGTCTCGGCCTTCAGAGGCAGGAACGCTCTTCAGCACGCTCTCCCCAAACCACAAGAACAGCAAAAGGTACTCTGCAAAAACTTTGCCGAACTGAACAAACTAACTACCACGTATTTAGATTGAGATCAAAAACTGTTTATTCTGTCAGGAAAAGGCTCTGCTTCTAAGGGACGCATGGCTCCGAGACTGTCTTCAACAGGAAATGAAAGAAATCCCGTGGCTTTAGTAACTTCTTGTGGAATGAACAGAGAAAACAAAGTAGACTTTTCTGGAATGAGGTGCACACATGGAATCTGACTGTTCAGGAAGCTGTCCTGGCAGCCGTCACTTTGGTTTGATGAACCCAGCTTCAAAGGCCATCTCTTAAAGGTGGGAGTGTCTTCCCCAAGAGGGTGGCACAGCGGAATTCTGTCACCCGACTGCTATTCAGGGAAGTCAGCCAGGGAATCGGGAGGAAAGGATGGAATGGAATTGACTTGAGTTCTCTCCACCCCAGCCCCTGAGCATCCTCCCTCAGGAAGACTCAGAGGAAGAAGATGGAGGTTGGTCTTTTGTTTAAATCCCAGTCTTAGAGGGGCCATTTTTCTCTGTGACCCACCATAGGTCAGAACTGCTGACAGACAGCAGAACTGGATGCAGGCCTAGGGAGGAGAGCTAAGGAGGACCAGGACAGCTGCCATTAGAATTAGGATGGAGTTTCCAGGCAGTCCAGCCAACTTATTCCCCCAAAAACTTAGGTTTGGAGGACAATGAAAAACAATGAATATGTTCCAGGCACTACAAGAGACCCTTCACTGAGCCCACTCAGTCTTCAAGACAGCCCAGCCCTAACGCATGAAAACATCTCTAAGATCCTACGGTACTTCAACCACCACCATCCCTCGCCCTGAGAGAGATCCTGTGTGGGATGCCCCACTCTGCTCTGAGGGGAAGACCTCACACTACACACACAGATACACCATACACTCACAAACGTACAGAGAGAGAGAGAGAGAGAGAGAGAGAGAGAGAGAGAGAGAGAGAGAGAGCATCTCCCAGCAAAGCCAACAACTAACCTTCCCTGATACTTACTGAAACAGTTCTGAAAAGTACAGAGGAGGTAAGGTTCCAGACCCTTCGCTCCCATGCTCAGGCATAGGAACAAGACAGTCTACCAACTCTTCCTAGTGTGGTGTGTGCGTGAGAGTTGTGAAGAGGTGTGCCCGAGCGCAGCTGCAGGAAAGTAATCAAAAAGACGTCCCAAAGGAGGTGACGAACAGCAGGAATTCAGTTGGGTTAGTCGATCTGACTGGCCTGGTAGTTCGGTCTGGTTGCTTAGTCAGGTTAGTTGGGTTGTTTGGTTGGGCTAGTTAGTTGTCTGGGTTGTTTAGATTTTATTTATTAGTTACCTGGATGGTTAATTGGTAAAAATGAATGCATGAGAAGAAATAAATGCATGAATTAATGGACATCAATAAGAAAACTACAGAAAGTTTGAATTGCTTCAATTCTATCAGAGGTTCTCTCTCTGTTTTTTGGGGGGTTTTTGTTTGTTTGTTTGTTTGTTTGTTTTGTCTTGTTTTGTTTTTGTTTTTCGAGACAGGGTTTCTCTGTAATTTTGGAGCCTGTCCTGGAACTAGCTCTTGTAGACCAGGCTGGCCTTGAATTCTGAGAGATCCGCCTGCCTCTGCCTCAACATTTATTATTGCCATGCTCGAAAATAGAAATGGGGAAAGATTACAAAATAAGGCCCCAAGGATTTCAAAGTGAAGATGAAATATCAAATTATTGTTCAATATATATTACAGGTTGCTCTAATACTGAGAGAACCAAAGAGAAGCAGAAGTATACAGATTCTTTTATCCAGGCCACTGGTGGTTAGAGAAGCAAGAAAACTAAAGTACAAATTCCAAGGGTCATACCTTCCCGGTGCCAACCTTGTTGTCATCCAACAGCCTCGAGAGTAACAGCCTCCTCAAGTTCTGCATCTTAGATGCTTCATTTGCCTCATCCTTACCCTGGTTCCATGAATAGGAAGGCAGGCTTAGCCCTGTCTCTACGTGGACCTCTACTGGGGTTCTGGTAGCTGGAGACATGTGGGAAGCTAGCTGGGAGATCAGCAGACTGGAGTCTCAGAATCAGAAAAGCACAGAGGAAAGAGAGCCTGAATAACCAGCCCTGCTCTCCCACAAGCATCTTCAGATTCTCTCTGAGCTCAAAGCCTCCTTCAATCCAAGAGCAGCCACTTCATCCATGGGAGACATCTTCCTGCTCTGCACACCAGGACTCAAGACCACAACGGAGCTAGCAACCTCAGAGGAGGACTCGGGACCCCAATAATGTCCCAATAAGAGGAGACACATGTGAACTGACTTTTAGCACACTTTCTTGGTCTTAAAAGAAATTCGCATCATGGAAAGCCTCTTTGCCCTGAAGGATGCACAGGATCAATGACATGGGAGCCCTGGCACTCACTGTACCTGGGGGCTCAGAGATGCCATCCCCTTCCTGGGGAAAGAGTGGGGCCTGTGGTGTGCACTACAGCCACTCAGCATTCGACTGCCAGTGCCTACTGTGGAGAGGGCAGCTTTGGAAGAACAAAGAAATAGTGGTGGGCTAGGATTAGCACATACACAAGGTCAGGCGTGGCCCAGAAAGAGACCTGGGCAGCAGGGGTGGAGGGCAGTGGGCACAGAAGACAGATCTCCAGAGCAGAATATGGAGAGAAGCTGAGCTCCAACAGTTCACCTGGTCCAGTGGGAGGGCCAGCAGGGCATCTGGGTGCTGTATAGGTCTCAAAGAGCAGCCAAGTTTGAGTCCCCAGGATCTTACACAGAGTCCAGACAATGCAGAGACAAATCCAGAAGGAAATCCAACCCACTCCTCATCCCATGTGGTACGCTTGTTGTCATACTCGGGATGCTTGGGTGAGGGGAACAGTCAATAAACCGCAAAGGCCACATCCTCCCCTAAGAGTCCGCCAAGCCTCAGCTGGCAGAAGTCCCTCCATCTCAGGATGCGGACAAGATCTGTGGGTCTGCAGCCTCTGTTCCCAATCTGGGGGCGCCCGCAAAAAACTGGGGAGGGGGGTCTTGGAATTGAGAGAACAGTGGTGAGGGAGAGAGAGAGTACTTAATGAGTAATGCTAACTAGACACAAGTGGATAACCAGAAGTCCCAAAGATGGTCAGGGCTATGCTGCCACCTAGTGTCCATTCTGTAGAGCCTGAAAGATCTACCGAAGTCAGAGGAACCAAGTGTCCTGGACCAACCACTGGCCTGGACAAAGGCAGGACAGGGGCCTGAGGTGTCTAAAGGAGCTCTTTCGACCCTGCAAAGGCATCCAGCAGAACAAGACAGGTCAGCCTGTTCCGGGTCGGGGGACCAAACTCCCAGTCACTCCTTGGCTAAAGTGGTTGCTTTCTATGAAGCCAAAATCCTCTACACCCATCCCATCTGTGGACCCCACCAACTTCCAAGTACTCACAGATCCTCTTTGGGAGAATCATTCTTCCTCAGGTTCACCAAGGAGGCTGCACACTGCCCAGTCCACCCTAAGATGGAGAGCCTATAGTCATGACTGACACAAATTCCAAAAGCTCGTCCCTTGCTTCTTGTAAGTAGGACCAGCTGAGGCAGAGTTCATGCTCCACATCTCTCTATGGGATCAGACTAAGACCTGATACCCTTGCTAAGTCTGTCTCCTGCCATGGTTACTCCCCACCTCACCCTGTCACAACAGCAACAGCATCTGAAGTAAGAGCCTCAGGACAACTCATGGCACATGTTAGTGATCGGTCTCTGACCCTCAGGAAGCCACCTGGAAGGACACATGCTAACATGGCATATAGATGGTGCATCATATCCCGACTTAAGCTCGTTTCAGTTCATCTTCCTTGTTTCAGAAACGGCAATCCCTCCCTGGAGCTGAAGCTTAGGGACTTTCTTCCCCCTCTTCTCTAACATGGCATATCTAATCCGTGGGGGAAATCCACCACACTCGCATGGCTTCGCACCTTCACCTTCACCACCCGGACTGAACAAAGCCGCCGACTGCTCACTCTCTTCTACGGCAAATACCTCCTAACTGGCCCCTTGCCTTCCACGCCAACAATCTTGAGTCTCTTCTCAAGCCAGCACTCAGCTTCAGGAGGCCCATCAAAACAACCCAGACCACAGCACCCCTCAGTCCAGCCTGCAGGGCTCAGTATGTCCAGAAGAAAACAGAATCTTCAGTGACCTCCACAACCATACAAGCAAGTCCTAGCTTCTGCTTCCTCCCCTCTCCTGTCCGCACTGGCCTTCAATGCTGCCAGCCTGTAGGGCTGATCTCCTCCTATCTGCTCCCAGAGGTTGCGTGGTCCTCCTTCTTGAATTCCCTCAGGTCAGGGGACCCCTGGCTTCTCCTGGTTGTACCCTTTCCCTAACCCTCTTCCCTGTTTCTTTTTTCTTAGAAAGTGAGGATATGATATTAAGTCTACCTAAAAGCCAGCAAGAGAGCTCACAAAGAACAGGACAGAAGGGACAATATTCCTGGATCACAGCAGCTGTGCTTGGGGAGGGGGGGTAACCACACACTCACAGCGCATGTGAAGCATTAACTACAATGTGGAGATGTCCCTAGAGTCAAGCGCCCCCTACATGCGCCTGGGCAGGCCCTCCACTCACTTTCCCACCCCCACATGATGGTCTTAGTGTCTAAGGACCTTCTGACTCTGACTGTCTGTGACACCAGGAAGTTAAATGGGTTCTAAAGGAACATCGATTAATCTACTGCACTCTACCTTTTTAAATACCCAATTTAAACCTTCACAGAAAAATTCAAATAAATTAAACTCCTCTTCCGTGGAGACCTTAATACTTCCAGATTGCACCCAAAGAACACACCCACTTTTCTCTAAGGAAAATCTACTCATGTTGGTGACAGTAACACCCTCTCCCCAAGCTCAGAAACCTGCCGTGGTCCCTGGGCATAAATGGCTATCGCTATGGAGTTTTCTGCTTCCCTGTTCATACAAGGAGCCAATTTTCTTTTTCAAGATAAAGGTCAGTCAGGCAATGGTGGCACAGTCCTTTAACTTCAGCAATCAGGAGGTAGAGGCAGGCAGATCTCTGTGTGTTCGAGGCCAGCCTGGCCTACAAGAGCTAGTTCCAGAACAAACTCAAAAGCTACAGAGAAACCCTGAAAAAAAGAAAAGAAAAAGAAAGAAAGAAAGAAAGAAAGAAAAGAAAAGAAAAGAAAAAGGTCAATACAGAAAAATGCCAACTCCTGGAAGGTACAGACAGACAGAGGACAGAGGACAATTTTTAAAAACTGTAGTGATGGGGGCTGGAGAGATGGCTCAGTGGTTAAGAGCACTGGCTGATCTTCCAGAGGTCATGAGTTCAATTCCCAGCAACCACATGGTGGCTCACAACCATCTGTAATGAGATCTGGTGCCCTCTTCTAGTGTGTGGGCATACATGGAGGCAGAATGTTGTATACACAATAAATAAATAAATTAAAAAAAAAACTGTAGTGAGATCAAACAGAATTCCGAAATGCTGCAAGTAACAGCCTCGTCCTCTAAAAATGCTCCCACGCTAACCCAGGCCTGCTGCACTAATGTCAGACTATGCAGCAAGAGCAAATGAAAGGTGTGGATAACTGCTGGTCACATGACCTCAGGTGAGGCGAGCAGCCTGGCTTTCGAGGAGGGCCCCATGTCATCACAGAATCCTGCCTGTAAGGATTCTGTAAGTTGCTCAGCGGACTGAGCAACTGCGGTCAGCTTTGACTCGGGGAAGGGACTGGCAGCCAGGGACCACCAGCAGTCATTTGAATCTGTAAAGGGTAAGGAGACTTTTCCCTTAGCCCCCAGAAGGCAACCAGTCCTGCCCCCGGCTCAGCATTAGGGAGACTCAGCTCGGATCCCTGACCTCTGTGTGGTCAGATGCTGTACTGTTACATTACAACCAGGATTTTGGCAATTCTTAAGCTTACAATAGGAAATGGATGCAGGCCCACACTTGCCTACACCATCAGACCATCCACGCCCCTGCTCCTAACCAATGGTTTGTGTGAGTCTGGACAGCTACTTGGTATGGAGAAAGTTCACTGCTCCCCTGCTCAGAGGCCTTCTGCTTTCCTTCATGCCTCCTTAGGGGATGAGGAGGTGGGACTTGTCTAATGGCTAAACTTTGTAGAAATAAAGGGACATACTAGGGCCAAACCCTTTCCTTCTAGGAGTGAGCAGTTCTTCCAAGGGTAGCCTCCACACCAGGTGACCACAGGCCTCCAGTGAGCTAGAAAAGGCTGCCTCCCTGGGCTTGCCAGCACTCAAGACCTCCTGACCTCCCCCTTCACTTCAGCAGTCACAGAGATGGCACCAGCTCTTGCTCCCACAGCCTTTGTTTTATTTATTTGTTTGGGGGGGGGTAATTATCTAACAGAAACCTTTCCCATAAAAAACTTCAGAACTAATATGTGCCTCAATGGATTATTATGAAGAACAAGTGAGAAAATGTGGTGCATTTAATATGGTGTCCAAAAATGAAGGAAAGAGAGGAGGCAGAAGAGGAAGAGGAGCAGGAGGAGGAAGAGGGGTAGAAACACACACACAGAGATGTAATGTTGGCTGACTGACAGAAGTCAGCACTGTTAAATACACACTAATACCCCTGGTTACACCTTGCCTGATACTGGAGAACAGGGGTCTGTGCAAACACTTTAACCCACCTCCTCCTCCTAGAAAATGAAGTTTACATCATCTCCCAAGGTTTAATAACTGATCATGATGGCAGATGTTATGAAGGACATAGCTGGTGTGCCAACCCAGAACCATACCTCCAAAGGGGCCTAAGTGCTTAAGTGTAAGCAGCAGGTACCCAGCGAATGCCTGCTGCTTCCCACAAGGGACAGAAGAGCTCCGGCAGTGAGGCTCTCTGGCCAGCAATGTGTGTAAGCAGGATGTGTTAACAGTCAGGGGCACTAAAGCCCAGAGGGAGTGTGAGCAAGCCAGGGACAGTGGGTGACGGCAGAATGAAAACCAAGTGAGAACCCAGGACACCAGGCCCCCCACTTCACACACCAGAATCACTCTCCCACACCACCACACCACGAGAATGGGTTGCCCAGTAGCTCGGATGTGTTTCCCTTCTCTGGTACAGAGTTTCTGTGGCAATGGAGGACAACCAAAGACACCGCATTAAACTAGAGGTAAGCTGACTGGCTCGGCATGAAGAGGACTCTGACGGTCGGCAGCAGCAAAGGTGCTAGGAGACAGTGAGCACCACCCAAAGGCTGTGGACAGGATTCGTCCTGGGGACAGACATGACACATTTGTTCACGTGCTCAGCAGACTCTGCTCTGGTCTCACTAGATGCGCAAATGTGGACAAATTGATGCCTCTGAGTGTGTTTCCTCCTCTGTGCAATGGGGCTTGCTTACCATGCACAGACCTGATGACTAGGACACACCAGTGCTTTACACAGCATGGGTGCACATCAAAGAATTCCTGACTTCTGCACCGTGCTGTCGGCAGCAGTGATGGTTCCATTAGGCAACCATTCGTGGAGTATCTGCACACCAGGGACTGTCTGAAAGGCAGGGAACATAGAGGTCCCTGTCTTTGAGAAAATAACCTGCAGTAGAGGAGCCGGACAATAGACAAGTAAGGAAACCCAGGAATCTCTGGTACTGATAAACGCTGCGAAAGAGGAAAGCATAAACACATGACTAACAAAAGAGGGACAGCGTCAGATGATGGGGAGCACAGCCTTTACAGAAGGGGCCAAGCTGTCCGCTCCACAGGAGGGGGTGGACATGCTGTACTATAGAAACAACCCCTGTGGGAAGAATGAAGAACTGAGTACAGCGATGGAGAAGAAGGATTGGCCCTAGCAAGACAGAGTGAGAAATACACAAGTGTGGCTTCAAGGTAGAAGGAAAGCAGCAGATAGATAAGAGGGAGTGATGGACGGACAGAAGGATGGAGGAAAGAAGGGAGAGAGAGAAGAACGGAAGGGCAGAGGGAGGGAGGAAATACGTCAGTGGGAGATCCCAGAGAGCCCTACCAGAACAAGACCTCAGCAAGGAGCACAGGCGACATCACAGGTCACTGTGGAAGATCAGATTACAGAGTAGACAGCTCAGAGAAAGCTTCTCTCTTTCTAAAGACAAGGGGGAGGGGCTTTTTCACCCCAGCAAGAACAGACAAGTAAATACATAAAAAGAAGTGAAGACCATATGTGAACAGAAAAAAGCACCAGAATATTGAAACATAAAATCAAGAAAGAATTTAGTAAGAGTTGAAAACAAAAGGCATATACCAAACAAGATTGATTACACAAGATTAAAAATCGTTAGTCAAGAGAGGCATGATAAACAAAATTTGCAGACAATAACAGAATTAGAGGAGGTATTTTGCAAAATCTAGAAGCAACAAGAGACTACCATCCACTGAAAGAAGCTAAATCCTCCTTTGAATAAGATGACCTGATGGCTCAGCAGGTGAAACAGCTTCCTATCAAGACTGACTGACCCCCTGAATTCAGTCCCCTGGACCCACATGGAGGAGGAGACAATGGACTCCCAAAAGTTTCTCTCTGACCTCCATACCTGCACTAAGGCATTCTCTCTCAGTCAGGACCAATGTAGCTATTCTTCATGCCCAATGACTAGAGTCTAGTCAAAGTTACCAAAACTGCATGGAAATAGAACACAAAACAGAACTAAAGTTCAATGGAAAACTGGACAGCAGCAGCAGACCCACAGGAATCATGGGATGGGGACAGTAAAACCATGATCAAAATCCTATACTTGAATTTAAGGAGAATCTTAAGGGGGCTGGCTGAAACCTGTTTTTTAAGTGAATAAAAATTCTAAAATGTAAAGATAAATAACAGAAATTAAGAAGTTATTTAATAACTTTAACAGCATGACAAAACAGAAGAAACATGAACCAAAAAATAGATGAAGAAAAAATATCTAGATGGGGGCTGAGCTGGTGTGTGTTCCCACAGCCCCAGCACCCTGGACGGATGGAGGCCGAGCTGGTGTGTGCTCCCCTAGCCCCAGCTCCCTGGGCAGATAGGGGCTGCGCTGGTGTGTGTTCCTACAGCCCCAGCACCCTGGGAAGATGGGGACCGAGCTGGTGTGTGTTCCCCCAGCCCCAGCACCCTGGGCAGATGGGGACTGAGCTGGTGTGTGTTCCCACAGCCCCAGCATCCTGGGAGCCAGGAGTCTGAAACTCGCCTGGACAGTGAGACCCCACTGCAAAAAGGAAACAATCTCCAGATGGAAGTACAGAGGGAGAACGACCGAAAAAAATAAAGAATGTTAAAAAGCCACACCACATAAACACAGTGAAAAGACTATATGTGTAAGCAGAGTCCCAGACAAAAAGAAAGAAAGAAAGAAAGGAAGGAAGGAAGGAAGGAAGGAAGGAAGGAAGGAAGGAAGGAAGAAAAAGTGGTGAAACAAAACCAGTAGTTAAAGAGTCAATAGAGGATGATTTTTCAAAACTGATTAAAAAAAAGATTAAGGCAGAAATCCTTAATAAATAAATAAATTAAAAAAAACCACATAACTATTGTTTATATCTAAGGGATTACTAGGTGACATTGAAATACTTATCTGTAGGATGTAATGTTCATAATAGGCTGGGGCATGGAGATTTCTAGCATGATCTTCCCAAAGGTGATGATACTTGGCCAGACACGAGTCTGCCATTGTTATATTGAATTTCTTGGAGAACTTTCCCCAAAGATGGGTTGGAAGCTTTCCATATTGAATCTTACCTTGAGATAAACTATTTCAAATCACACATGCTACTACTTATGGTTTTTTTTTTAAGTATTGATTTCCAGCCATCTATGGCCCACCATCCATTAAACTTATCAAACCAAAAAAAAAAAAAAAAAAAAAAAGATCCATCCTCAATTTCAAAAGGTTGATCTACCAAAAAAGAATCATCAGTGAAAACCACACTGGGGTGTTGCATCCAAACTGCCAGAAGTCAAAGAAGGAGCTGAAAGTGGAGGGAGCAGCAGAGGTTTTTAAAAGACAGGTTTCCCTCACAAGTGCAATGAAACCTTCCAAGTGTGGCCCGACTCGCCGCAGGCCAGGAAGAACACCTACGGCGACAGAAGGTCATGTGCAAAGACACCACGCAAGAGGAAAGTGGAGGATCAAACATTAAGGATCCACAACAGTAAACTAGAACACAGTCACAAACCAAGAGAAAGTAGAACTAACGAGATCATTAAAAAGGGCCCAAATTAATGGAAAAAACCCAAACATAAAGCCAAAGGGGTTCCTAGACAATATGATAAGCAAGACTAATGCGGTGTGAATGTACACACACACTCAAGTGTGCAAGACGGTAATGACAGACCGCTGATATGTTAACCACTACTAACTGACAATTTCAAGAATGAAGCAGAGACATCACTGTGGATCTTGAAAGTAAAAAAAAAAAAAAAGCATATTTTAACTGTGTGATGTATACCAATATTCTAAATACAGCTAAAATTGTCAACATCTCCGAAAAATATAACTTTGCCAAACCAACAAAGAATAAAAGTTTCTAATTAAAAGTATTTTGATTGAGTATACAGTTTAATACCCTTTAGAAGTCCTTCCCACTAAATTCTACTACGTATTGAAGAAGACAAAGCATCAATCTTACGCTCACTCTTCAAGGGAAGAGAAGGAAGCCAGCAACCAATGAGGGAGTGGCAACAGGAAAACCCCACCAGCCAGTCTCCTCCATGAATCTATGCACTCAAGTCCGAAATAAGATATTAATGAATTAAATCCAGTTATAATCAAGAGGCTTGCTCTTTCCAGGGGCAGGCAGGACTAGTTGAATATTCAAAAAATCAATTACCTCAGAAATCCCCTGTGGCTCATTATGAAAGAATGGAGTTAAAAACAAGACCAAAGCCGGGCGGTGGTGGCTCGCGCCTTTAATCCCAGCACTCGGGAGGCAGAGGCAGGCGGATCTCTGTGAGTTCGAGGCCAGCCTGGTCTAGAAGAACTAGTTCCAGGACAGGAACCAAAAGCTACGGAGAAACCCTGTCTCGAAAAATACAAAAAATAAAAACTAAAAATAAAAAATAAAAAAAAAGACCAAAGAAATAAAAGTATCACCCACAAGAAGCTCTGGGGCTGGTTCATCATTGAATGTAGGGAACTCTTAGCCACACCAGCCAGGTGTGCCTCTCCAGAGGAGCTGGGGAACCTCAACTAAAGTCATCGACAGTTTGGGTGACGGGAAGGGCAGAGAAGGCCTCCCCAGAACACTGGTTGATCACGACCCCTGGCCCCGCCTCCCTCACAGGCTAGCAGTGAGAGCACAAGAGACCAAGAGAGCTCGTGAAAGCCACGAGACGCTGGACCATGTGTACCAGGTGGTGTTGGGTTTTGGAAAGCTCCGACCTTGGCTCTGATGCTCACCTGAGAGATGGGGGCTGGCTGCCCTGTCGCTTGAACGCTCTTTTCAGCTGCTCCTGGGTCATCCTGGAATTCCCATCAGGCAAGTACAGCTTCGAAGGTGTTATGTTGGCTTCTGTGTGGCTGTATCCCGACGGGCCATCCTCTGAAACACTTCTGGGCCTGGGCCTGGGCCTGTTTCTCTGGGACAGCTCTTGGCTGCTGGAAGTGCCATTTGGCTTCTCCACAGGCAGCTCATTCAGCTGGCCCAGAGGGCTCCTGGAGATGGAGTCACTGCTCAAAGTGGGGACCTCCTGTGGACCTGGACAGGCTGGAGTGTGGACAAGAGCCTCAGACGGCTGCTGGCTTTCCTCTGGGGCATGGAGCTTCCTGTTCAAGGATGAAGACCGTCTCAGAGTGCGCTTGCGGAAAGAGTCCTGGAAGGGTAAGGAAGAGACAGAGAGCATCCTCAGCTAGGGAAGCTGAGAAAAATACTTTCTTTATTCCTTGTGATGGTCCCTCCCCCACAAGATCTGCTCCCACCCCAACTCCTTCCTTTTTTTTTTTCTTTTATTGAAATGCTTTTTTTTCATACACTAAATTCTGATTGCAGTTCTCCCTTGCCCTCCTCCTTCCTGTTCCTCCCTACCTTCCCTCCCGCCTGGACTCAAACCCTTTCTGTCTCTCCTTATAAAACACAGACACTAGGGAATAATAACAAAATAAAACAAAAGGATAAAAACAAAACAAACAAATTGGAATAGGACAAAACACCCAATGAGAGCCAAAGAAGAAGCACAATAAAAGCACACAGATGCAGATACACGCAGTCATACCACAGAAATCCCACAAAACACAAAATAATATATACCGAAAGGACCTGTAAGTAAGGGGGAGGAGAGAGGAGAGAGAGAGAGAGAGAGAGAGAGAGAGAGAGAGAGAGAGAGAGAGAGA
>NC_022029.1:41965071-41983101 GCF_000317375.1 Microtus ochrogaster
AGAGAGAGAGAGAGAGAGGAGAAAGAAAGAGGAAAAGGAAATGATCTGACTTAACATGAAACAAAGAATTTGCAAAGATGCCATTGAGTTTGTTTTGAGTTGGCCTTCTGCTACTGCTCATGAATGGGGCCTACCTTTAAGAGTGAGATTCCCTTGCAGACAAACAATATTCCTCAAGGCTAGGATTAGGAGATGAGGGTCTGTGTCCACTTCTCCTTTCAGCTCTAGGACCCCATCTGGTGTAGACCCGTGCAGGCCCTGTGTAAGCTGCCTGAGTCTCCATGAGTTCATATGTGCACTGTGTTGAGAAGGCCTTGATTCCTTGGTGTCCTCCAGCCCCTCTGGCTCTTACACTTTCTGCCTCCTCTTCTGTCGGGTCCCCTGAGGCCTGGAGGACCAATTCCTCCCCTTAACCTATTCAGGAAGATGCCATTCATCAGTGGCATGTGACCTCCTCACGATGCACCTTCCTGCAGAGACCCCAGGGCACCCTCGGTGGCAAGAAACCTATCGCCTGAGTTTCTACTTGTGTTCTCTCCTACAGCTGTCATCTGTGGAAGCTACTCTACTTCTCTGTCCCTCACACCCTCACCAGTAACACACAATCCACACAAGTTGTCCACAATCCAGCTTGGCATTTTTAATGAGGATTAGGATGCGGTCACCAAGTTTTTAAGAAGCTAACATCCTCATGTTTAGCTATAGAGTTATTGGGTTTTGCTTATCACATTATGTGCTATGTGGCACATGCACTATGATAACATTTGGTCCCCAGGTGTGGGGTGAGGGAGGAGGGGCCGGTAGCCCTTCCCTTTTACAACCATAGATAGAACAGGGTACAGCCCTAATGTACAGCAGGGATGCCACAGAATCATGGCAATCAGCAGGCCACTCGCACTCCGTGTCTCTCCCGGTGACAGATCAGGAAGAACCAAAGCCATTCTTCCCTCACCTCTGACGTCCATGAGACCCCAACATAGCCACCTATACCTCCTTAGCACTCGACATCTGTTTATTTGAAAGGGAGGAATCCAACAGTTGGATTGGTGATTGGCTAAAGAAATGGAACCCCTGTTACTAACCATCAAGGCAATGGATGCGGACTGCTGCAGAGAGACAAAGTACACCTTGGGGCTTTTCCTTGGTACAGACATCAGGATCTCTAAGCATTTCCAGAAACAACTCAGGGGCCAGTGGTACTCTGGGCTGGAATAAGGAGAGCTAATGTTGTCATTTTCTGGCCTTGCAGACATGACTAGATATCATAAATCTGCTCAAAATCTGATCAGGGCATAGCTGCAGAGAGTGATGAGAACATCGGTCACAGTTGCCAAGGAGACACGTGTGTAGCCTCTCGCCTCACCCATGACTTATTAGAAAAGTCTTCAAGCCCTTCTCTTCAGCAACCAGCACATGTGACCAAAATGCCAAAAATCTACCAGAAAACCTAGGAAATTCTACAGCAACCACCATTTAAGCCACCTCAACAGAGTCACAGGTCACAAGGGAAACCTAACTTCCCAAAACAATTACCAAAGGGCTCCGCAGCAACATCCTTAAGGTGGATCACATCACATCCTTCCCACCAGGCATCAAGTCTCACCTGCACACACTAAAGAACTCACACTAAAGAACTGAACTGTCTTGGTAGGAGACTGGACCCTGGAACCCACTGTACCGCTGGTTCTCAAAGTACGGTCCGCTCACTGTAGAGGTCCCCAGACCCTTTCCGGAGTTCAAATAAAACCTTAAAGTGACTAGATATGACTCGAGTGTGTCCTCATGGTCCATATGCTGGCAGCCTGATGGTGTTAAGTTGGAGGAAGCTTGAAATAGTCGGGCCCAGCAGAAGGCAAGTGGGTCATAGAGGCACCAGCCTTTGAGGGGATCAATACTGATCTCATGGGACTGGATATAGTCCTATAAGAATGGCGTGTTGAAAAAGAACCTGGAACCTCCCTGAGTCCCTTTTCATACACGTAGCCTGCCTCTCCCACACACACTCCTGCCATGGTGGCATCCACTGTGCCATGTAGATCAAAGGTCTTCACCAGAGTCCAAGCACACAGGAGTCTTAAGACTCCGAGACTCCAAAACTATGGCCTAAATAAACACCCTGTCTATGTAATATCCATCCTCAGACACCTTGTCAGAATGGCAGGCAGCTGACTGAGACAGTAGAAATATGGTCAGTAGGAAAAACTGCTGACTCTTTACACAAATGTGAGCTTTAGTGAACAACTAGAACACTGATTTACCTGGAGAACAGGCCCACGAGAGCTTTTGTTTAAGCAGTATTAACCCCTCACAGTCTGGAGTACACAGCACCCATCTTCAGCATTCCATGCAACCAAACAGGAGGCACATGTGCCCACTGGCCCACTGGCCCAGCAGGAAGGAGAGTGGCTACAGCTTGCGTAACCGTCTAGCTGTCAGTGAAGTGAACTTGCTGCTATTTTCAGGGAACGGCAGACAGACCACGGCGTTTCAGACTTGGAATTTGGCAGGCATTTCTTGAAAATAAACTGAGCTTGTCACACCAAGGGAAACAAATGATGCCCTGTTCTCCATGATAAAACACAAGCTGCAGGGTAAAAACCAGAACTTTCGGGAATCCGACATCAAGAGCTTGGGGGCTGGGAGAGACTTAAAATGCCAGCAATCTTTGGTGGTCACATCAAGAAATGTGTTTTTTTTTATTTATGTTTTCCATATAATGAGTTGTGTCCCCATTTAGAAGATCCGTATGACTCAGTAACCGATAGATTTCACATGACTGGTGGAGCATTGTGCTACTTAATCATACAGGAATAAAAGATTCAACACGTATGACAGGCCTATGGGAACTAAGAAAGCACAAAAAGCCATGTATGTGGTTTAAGGTTCCACATTGAGGGATGGGGATGAAACCTGGTTTGATAATGTACTTTCCTAGCAGAAGTGAAGCCCTAGGTGTGAACCCCAGAGCCACATACGCCAGATGTGGTGGCACACACTTATTAATCTAGGCCATTGGGAAACGGAGGCAGGAAGGTCAGAAGTTCAAGATTATCCTCAGCTAGATAGCAAGTTTGAGGTCTGCATGGGCTACCCCAGGGCAAATGAGGGAGTCAGATCCCTTGAAGCTGGACTTATAGGCAGTTATGAACAACCCAAGATGGGTGCTGGGAACTGAACTCAGGACCTCTCGAGGAGCAGCAAGGACATTTAAGCACTGAGTTATCCCTCCAGGCCCAAGTTTTAATTTCCAATATAGCAAATGTCAATGGATACAGCCCCTATAAACAAGAGCTACAGGGATCCTGAAACTAAAAGTCTGAGCGCCACTGCTGAAGTCTAAACTTGTACCTAGACAAGCTCTCTCCCTTACCATGTCCCCAGCAGGGAGAGTAGCATGCTGTCCCCACTGAGGCAGCTCTAACGTACAATCCTTAAACCAACTTCCAACCAGGGATGCAGCCTCACTTCACAGAGCCCTCAGGGGACTCCACACCACTCCACCCTGCAAAGGTCCATGAGCAAACACACGTGCCATACACATGTGACAGCCCCCAGGAGCCTCAGACTAAACCAATAATGCTCTCATAATGTTCCCACACCACTCCACGGGTGGTGACCATTCATGGAGCACTAACACTGACCAGCAATGCCTGCCAGAGAAAGGCATCATGGGATGGCATCAATGTCTGAAAGCCAAATATTTGCCACCCTGGGACTAGGCTACTCCCCCTCCACATTTGGAGAAATCTCTTACATACTGCCAATAAGAATTATCCCTTCAAAATTCAACACTACCAAGTAGTAACTTTCCCCCTGACTTCTCTCCAACCTTGCTAGGCACTTTCCTCTGACAGGGTCCAGTTTATGACGTTTCTTCTTTAACAAGAGGCCTTGAATGGGACACAGCACCAGGTGAGGTGTGAGCCACGCAGGGAACCAGACTCCCATTCCTTCAGCAGTACACCAAGATGTGTGACCATAAGACTACAGAAACGCCAGAAATGCCTAGGTGATTTCTGATAGCAGTCCAACAAGAACCTCAGCCAAGAGAAATGAAATTCCCAATCAACAGTCCCACCGGACTGGATGAGGCAGGGAGAGGATCCCCCCTCCTTTGTTCTAACTCCACAAGAGTGAAAAGATGGGTGTCGGCATCAACACACTTATCCAGACAGACACACAGCTAAGTGAGAGGAAGTGGCCTCCACAGACAACCAGTGTAGGCCTGCGCGGGCCCCCCATGTTCCTGATACAGGACGTGATGCTGCTATTTTCCCATTTATTATTTGGAAAACTTCTTTCATGCTATCCTCTCATTTGATGTGCCCTTCCACCTAATGAGATCAAATCATGCCCCCTCCTTAAAGAAAACCACCAAGTAGTGTGAAATTTTTACAGTTTTTCTGAAAGAAAAAAAAATAGCCAGGAGGTGGTGGCTCACACCTTTAATCTCAGCACTCAGGATGCAGAGGCAGGCGGCTGATCTCTGTGAGCTCAAGGCCAGCCTGGTCTATAAGAGCTAGTTCCAGAACAGGCTCCAAAGCTACAGAGAAACCCTGTCTCAGAAAGAAAGAAAGAAAGAAAGAAAGAAAGAAAGAAAGAAAGAAAGAAAGAAAGAAAGAAAGAAAGAAAGAAAGAAAGAAAGAGGAAGGATGGAAGGAAGGAAAGAAGGAAGGAAGGAAGGAAGGAAGGAAGGAAGGAAGGAAGGAAGGAAGGAAGGAAAAAAGGAAAGAAAGAAAGTTAGTTGATAGCTTTAGGACCAGGATTTCTACTCTTCTTTAATCACGGTGGTAAGCAATGATAGTCTCTAAATTAGGGGCGTTACCCTACTCTAAGAATGCAAAGACAAAGCCAGGAATGTGTATCTTCACTCACAGTAAGGAGAGATGAGATCAAAGCATCCATGTCACTAACTCAGGCAGGCAAACTGAGGGCAAGGAAGCAACGAAGCCTGCTGAGACTCCACCAGAAAGAAGGAAGCTCTGCACGCATCCCTTTCTCAGCCAGCAGTGCCTAAAGCCCATCTCTCACTCCCTGGTCTACGGAAAACAGAAAGGCGGTAGTCCCACCTGCGGGGAGCTGGCGACAGGTCCAGCCATCATGCCTCGGACGATCAGGCCAGACTTTGGCCTGGTCCTCTCCGCTGCCCTCTTCACATCTGTGCAAGGCTCCGATGAGTGAAGCTGCTCCACCTTCTCCCACGCAGAAACCAAAGGGAGGCTGTCACCCAGGACCGTGTACGCAGGCTTACTTTTGTGTGGGCTCTTTTTGGGTGATATGAAATTACCAAGTATGTCCCCATCATGATTGGCATGCCTGCAAAAACATAATATTTCCATTAAAACAGAGCCACCAAATGAATTATAATAATAAACCCCATAGTTAACCATCATTCATAAATATATTATTAAAAATGTGCCAAGGCCCTGTCAGTAGAGGTAGGAAATAGAAAGCACCTCTTTGGTACCAGGGCAAGTGCAACAAAGTACAGGAAAAGTCAGAGACGACGATCCCCGAAAGGACTCTAAGCCCTAATGGCTGACAGCTGAAGAGCATCTTGGATCCTGCAGATTCAAACGATAAAGGAAGAAACCTGCAGTGCAGCGCTGGGCATACAGAACTTGGCCTTGCAGTACAGAGAGCACACCTGGGCAGACTTGACATTTCCAGGTGTTCAATAAAGCTGCACGTGTGTGTGTGTGTGTGTGTGTGTGTGTGTGTGTGTGTGTGTGTGTGTGTATGTGTGTGTGTGTGTGTGCGCGCAAGACCGGGCAGGGAGGCAGCAAAAGAAAAAAAGTTAGAAACAATAAAAAGAAGCAAAAAGTGCTCTTTTTTTGTGGTGCGTCCTAGTGGTAAGTCATGTCGAGATGAAGCTGAGTATAATCTTCCCAATAACTGGCTGTCAGAAACTCACTGAAGTAGACGATGAATACAAGCTTCGTGCTTTCCATGAGAAGCGCATGGCCACACACACTGGTGCTAGTGCTCTGGGTAAAGAGTGGAAGGCTTACGTTGTCCAAACTGTGGGAATGACAAACAAGGCTTTCCCATGAAGCAACATGTCTTGACCCAAGGCAGAATGGACCTGCTGTTGAGAAAGGGCCAAGATCTGGAGAGAGAAAGCTCAAGTCTGTTCAGGGATGCATGTTGATGCCAAGCTGAGTGTTCTCAACTTGGCTATTGAAACAGAAGAGACTGGGGGGAGATGACGATGATGATTCCTGGACAGCTTCTACTGTGCCTCAGCAGTTGGGGCCCTAAACACTAGCAGAATCCTTTAGCTTTAGCTTTCCAGCTTCTCTAAAGAAGATGATGTTCTGTATTATGTGGTCAGAAAGCCCTTAAATGAAGTAAGAAGCTCAGAACCAAAGCACCCAAGATTCAGCACCCCACATGCCCTGCAACACGAATGTCAACACATCGCTCTGAAGAAACAGCACACTAAGAAAAATGAGGAGAGTACAGAAAATGCTAAACTTGGGGCCAGGAGAATGAAAGAAGCCAGGAAAAAGGCCAGGAACAGATTGCCAAGAGACGGAGGCTGTCCTCACTGAGAGCTCCTACTTTAAAGTCTGAGTCCAGTCAAGAATAAGTCTTTAAGAGCAACAGTCTGGCAGTAGTGGCACACACCTTCAATCCCAGCACTCAGGAAGTAGAGGCAGGCAGATCTGCGTGGGTTCGAGGCCAACCTGCTCTACAGATGGAGTTTCAGGACAGTCTGTTACACAGAGAAACCTCATCTCAAAACAAAAACAAAAACAAAAAACAAAACAAAACATAGTATCAAAGAAATGACCAGATTTTGAATCTCAAAAGAAGAAAAAAGCAAGAAGCAAAAAAGAACAGGACTGAGGTAAAGGGGAGCTTTGCCTGGGCTGCTCAGAGGCCTGCATCTCCTGATCTCAGATTTCTTCTCCTGGTCCCTGGTATACATGGCACTGATACCAACACTGTGCCACCTCCCAGCAAGCCTTGGGCCACATGTGAATGCAGCAGTCACTGTGTCATTGTTGGGGAATGTCAGGCAGAGAGGACAAGACCAAGAGAGGCTGGGGGAAGCTGGAGGGAGCGCCTGGAGAATTCCTAAAGTTCAGCACACAGGCCTGGGAAGGAGCTAGCTCACTCCAGTGAGCAGTGGGGGCTAGGCTGGAACAGACTTGCAAAGTTATCCTACGGTACCTGGGATTTCTCCTAAAAGTGACAGGGAGTGTCTTGTGACCATCAAGCAAGGAATGACGTGTCCCAATGTGGACTATGGAACACTCACACTATCCAAGTCAGGGCAGAATCTGTGGATTTGTTGACCTCCACATTACGCCCAGGACAGCACTCATAAGAGTTATGCAAGGAAAAAGGATGGACATGTGAACAAGGAGACTTTGTCATCTGGTCAGGAAGGGTGGAAGCATTTAGCATCACTAGGAACCAGGAGCTGACAGGATATAAGAAAGAAAAAAGAGAAAAGGGAACAAAAAGTATGCCAAGGTGCATCAGGCTTGGGAAAATGGTAGGATCGGGACCTGGAAGCTTCAACTACCACACTGTTGGTTTGCTCCTTATCTCAGAAATACTGACTTTCCCAACCAGACAGCAAATGCCTTTGCAAAAGGGGCCACCTTTTTACCTCCCTTCTGATCTTTCATGTTTAACCACCAGAAAGAAATGCTTTTCTGCCATGTGGAAGAAAAGACCCATTCCCCAGAAGCTAACCCCACTATTGGTAACTTCACACAGTATGGGATTGTATAAGTTATGCATACCATTGGAAGACCACGTGCACCATGTGATAATTGCAGACCAGTGAAACTGTTTTTCAAATAATGAAGGCTCAATTATAAAACAATATACCCATTTCAAAGCACATCTCTGAACCTTAGGAATCATGGAATATAAAGTCCACCTTTGAAATTCTATGTAAACACCATCACAAAATGGTCAGTCTCATGGCCTTTTGAAGAAACTAACATGGCTCTGTGGCAGAGACTCCAAAATATACAGTGGGGTAAACTGAACAGCGACACCCAAAGATGTGCACATCCAGATCCCTGGAAGCCCTAACTATGAGATCTGTGATGATTAACTCACACTGTCAACACGACTGGGCTCAGAATCCCCTGGGAGACTGACGAGGCACACCTCTGGGTGCATCCGTGAGAGCATTCCCAGAAAGGCTTAATTAAATAGGAAAAGACCCACCACCCCGGTGTAGGCAGGACCATCCCATGGGCTGAGGAGAACAAACGGGGTCAAAATGGATGCACAGGTTGCGGCTGAGAGAGCAGGCTGGGTGCTGCTGTGAAGGTAGTCTGTAAATGATGCTGACGCTGAGACCCAGCTGACGTTAGGGAAGGCTGACATGGTTCTGATTCCTGGAGAACATTCACTGTCCCTGTGATTTGTTACGGCAGCAACACAAGCTGCTAGGCAGAGTGAAGAGGCGGAGGAAGAGGCAGGTACCTGGCTTTGCCTGTTTCTGACCAGGACATCCGTCTTCCTGTGTCTTCATCTGAAAGATCATATATATTCACCAGGGTGGTCTCTGAGCACCTTGAAGACAATTTATTATTTTTCTTTGGAACCGGGAGTGTGGGGATCGGGTCTTCTTGGTTTAAGTTGTCTGTGGTCCCAGAATGGGCCAGAAAGTATCTGGTAATGAGCTCAAGGTTTGTTTTTAGAGGCTTTTCCTTTGCCTATCATTGGGAAGGAAAAAAATATCGTTAATTGAATGCACAGCGTTAAGAGAAGGGTGAAAAGATGACCATCCCGATTCTTTGACACAGGTCACCAGCGTTCCCATCACACTACACACTTCCAGCAAACACACACCTACTCATTTGTGTGCCAGGCATTACTGGGTAGGGATGCAGAGACAAAGACAAAATCTACTCTAAAAGAACAAACGTCTTGTGCATTGTGACATAAACAGAGGGATGTCCAAAGCTAATTTCCTTTTGCATTCTTTCCCTATAGAAACAACTAGAAGATATATATCATTTCATTAAGAAAATACAATTTAATTCTGTATTCCACTTCATTTCTAGGGCAGGGGTGCCACTGCAAGTGTGTAGGGGTCAGAAGACCACTGAGAACAGTCACTTCTCTCCTCCCACCAGCTCTCTGGCCTCCACAGAGCCGAGGAGCAGTTGAGGCCTGAACACTTAGTAGTGAGTGTTATGACTTGAATCTGGGATGTCCCCCAGAGGCTCATGTTCTGGGTTCTTAGTCACCAGTTTGTGGTACTCTTTTGAAGTGTGTGGAGCCTTTAGTAGACGGGGCCTGGCTGGCAGAAACAGATGATAAGGGGCAGGATTTTGAAGGTCATAGCTGCCCCTGATTCCAGCCTCACTGATGTACATCATGTTATAAGCCACCGTATCTTATCCATCATGATGGACCAAACTATTGAAAATCATGACCCCAAGTAAATGTGTCATCCTTTAAGACATTTCTGCCAGGTATTTTGTCATGGCAAAGACCAAGGTAACTATCACAGTGGATGATCCCTCTTTTCACTGACCACTAGTGACTGCAGACCCTGGAGCCAGAGGCTAAGATGAAAGGCGGAGTCATCTGGGACTGACTCAGATTCTACCACAAAGATTAAAACATACGTGTGTGTGTGTGTGTGTGTGTGTGTGTGTGTGTGTGTGTGTGTGTGAAGAAACTCTGCAAACAATTGTTTTTAGAATAAATGATATCAGTGTTTTCCAGCCTTTTTTTAAAAAAAATATGAGACCAACTGAGACTTACTAAACCCAAACAGCAACAATTAGAGCTTTGATTTCTTCTAAACCCCTTCCCCCAAAAAATCTGAACAGTCACCTAGTTGTCGGAGCTGTGACCCCCAGGTTGGCTTCAGAAATCAGGCATGCGTCAGTCCCATCCCAAGAGCTGAGCTGGGAGCACAGGCCTGCCCGCCGTGTATGCCAAGTCGGAGCAGCCAGGTGTCCGATGAAGGGCCTGGTGTGGAGCCCTCAGCATATGGCAAGTCCGTCCCCTGTTATTCCTCTCTGGCCAAGATCCATGACCAGTGGAAAACACTGAGTTCAACAGCCTTACCAGATAGTTAAAGTTGGGAATAATGGGTTTATTTACTTGGTTTTTATAAGACCAAAAATTGTGTCTTGGTCTAAATTAAGATTACAATGAAGCAAGTTGAAGAAAACATGTGAAATTTATTTCAAACAGCCTGCCTTTTCTCTCAGTGAGGCACTCTGGGCTACTTGGCTGCCCATGTAACACTTTTGTGAGTCCTTACATCACAAAGCTCACAGGGGACACAAGGCCTCACTGTGAAGCTAATACTATTTCCCCAGACCTCAGTCTTACATGGGTTTTCTAATCCATCACTTACATCTCAGAAAAAACAAGGTACTGGGAATATTCATACTGAGCTGTAGCATTTCCCTGGGGTCAGTGAGCTCTGGGCTCCGGGAATTTCAAAAAGATGATTAATAAACATCCGTGTCTTTAAAACAGAGGCTCCAATTCATTCTAACACGGCTAAAAACTACTGCTTATGTCAAACAGTCAAGAGATTTACCCAGGTCTGATGAAGCCTTAGGTTTTGAAGATAATCGTTACTGTAGAGACTATGGTATGGTGAAAACATGAAAATAAATGACAAGGTACTTCTGAGAAATTAGGTGCAAGTGGTTTTACATAAAATCCCAGGGACCAGTATGGTCCTTTGGATTTTCTGGGTGAAGGTCCCAGTCCCTGTGAAACATCTCCCCACCATGAACATCTCAGCAGAGGAAGGATAGAGAGCCACTAAGTCAGCATACCAGGATCCAGGACTGCACACACACACACTTGTACGGAGGACACAAGGACAAAGGTCCTATGGGATGCCTCGGTCTCTGGCCGGCCTCACTTGGCTGCCAGGGCCTAACCTCCTCAATGGAATCCTAAGGGCTCCTGCAGACAGAGTTGCTGTAAGCTGAAGGCCAGCGGCTGAGGTCTGCAGACCTGCCTGGAACCCCATCTGGCACTTACACAGAGCAAGCTGACCCAAGGTCCTCTCTGCCACACCATACACAGTCTGTGAGTTGTCAAGGGATCTGGAGATTTCTCTGAATATTCCAGTCTTGTTTTCATTCCTATGTGCCCATTCAGTCAGCTAGGATTTCATTTCATTTTATTTATTTTTATGTGTGGGAGGCAGTGGGGTGTGTGTGTGTGTGTGTTACATGCACATAAGTGTGCAGGTGTGCATGAAAGTTCACAGGCACGAGGAGGTTAGAAGGGGTGTCAGGTACCATCCTTTATCATTGTCTGCCTTATTGCCTGGAGATAAGGTGTCTCACTGCACGGGAAGCTGGCTGGCCAGCAAATTCCTAGGATCCACCCGTCTCTGCTCCCTAGTGCTGGTGAGAGAGGAATGCATAGCCACACTAGCTTTTTAATGTGGTTGCTGGAGACTCAGACTCTTACCACTGAGCCATCTCCCCAAACCCAAGTCTTCTTTGGAAAATCAATCTCTAGCCCAGTGTTGGGCCTGGTAGCACACATACGTGTAATTCCAATGCTTAGAAGGCTGAAGCAGAATTGCCATGGTTTGAGGCTAGCCTAAGTTACATAATAAGTTTGGGCCTATCCTTGGCTACAGAATAAGACTGTGTCTCAGGAGACAAAAAAAGAAAAAAGATTTCTATCCTAGTCAGATATCAAACAGCCTCTTTGGCCCACAGCACTCCTCAAAGGGCAAATTCCCATCATACCAGTGGATTCAGAGCTTTGGTCCTGTGCCCAGAGAAGTGGGCCCGGAAGCCGGCAGAACATCCTCCCCTTACTCAACATAGCATGGCTTCCCTTATGCTCACTGTCAGACTTCCGCATGAGATGGCACTTGTCGGCTTTCTTTTTAAAGTACGACAAACGCAGAACGAGGTGATATTCACCAGTCTCTCTCTCTCTCTAACTATCAGGTCTGTCATGCCCAGGCATGAAGGAACATTTCCTGGAGAGGACTCTTCTAACAGAAAGAAAATTTAAGTCAGGATCATAGCTTCTGCCTTCACGGATTCAGTCAGGATCATAGCTTCTGCCTTCAGTCTTCTAACCCCTTGCTCACATATCACAGGTACATAAGGATTCGTCAATAAGTCATAAGACAACTCATTAAACATGGGGACACAACATGAAACAGACACACAGTCTGCCCGTCGACTAAGTCCATGGGCACGAGGAAGGCAGACACTACTGAGCAAAATGTTCTACTTCAAATAGAGGGCATGGGAGAAGCCTCCAGGGCACTGTGACAACAGTTCAGTGGGGTAGGGAATCTAGGGCCAGGGGTCCCTCCATACCTCAAGAAGACATGTAAACATGTCCCCTTGGCTGTCTCAACTCACACCCCTGGGTGTGCTAAACCTAGCTTTCACCTCTGCTGACCTAAGTCACAAGAGACTTACAGCCACAGAAAGGAAATCTTATTTTATAAAATACTACTGCATAACATATCCTTAAGCAATCTTACTAAACATATCCTTAAGCACTCTTACTAAAGCTACAACTGTGTAGGGAAAAAGGCACAGAGAACTCAGCTTCTCAGGCATAGACTCGGTGACCTCAGACCCACCAGGGGACGCTCAGGCCTGGTGGGGTGAACCTAGTTCACTCTGAAAGTTGTCATCTTGGCCAATCCCCAAACCTCCTGCCACAGCTGCCAGGCCCTGGGTGCAAGGACACCAGCCGGCTTGCACCTCAAAAGATGCATACCTTGTTCTCCCTGTAGAGAAACTCCAGGTGGAGAACTTTGCGGAGATCGTTTCTACTGTTGATGCTGAGCTCACAGCGGGGGCGCTCCTGGTCCATGGTCACGAACGTCTTCTTCAACCCCTGAGGGAAGAAGTCTGAGTCACTGCAGGCCATCTGAAATGAAAACCTTCTCCTCTCTGACGCACAGTAAACAGAAAACTGTTGTGACCCATTAGGACTAAGCTCATCTGCCTTCCTTGTGTGGCCATGGCACGGCCACAGAGCTGACTTCAGAATTCATTCTCATGAAGCCAATGGGCTTGATAGCTCTGTCAGTTTGACTTGGGGTCAGCTAAGGCTGGGGTTGTGCACTTATTTTATAAATAACAATGAAATGCAGGTAACTAGCTTGCCGAAAGCCAGCTCCGGCTCTGTGTCTGGCCTAGACAGGGGCCATGAAAGACGAACCTTTAAAAATAAACGGAAGTTTGAAACAAAAAACAGTCAAAAGGCCAACAATTGTTCCCTTGACTTCTCAGCTGAGGAAGTCAGGAGACATGTTTGATGTCACATGATCCACATTGGTCTAGCCAGGAAGCCTGACTGGCACCCTGTCCCCTACAGAGCAGCTCATGGATAACTGCCAAGTCATCAGCAAACGACCACCATTCTCCCACCCTAAACACACAAAGACCAAGGCCTGGCAACAATAAACAGGGGGAATCCTGCATCCCCATATGAAAACAGCCAGACAGCTGCTTTCTCCCACACAAGACACTACAACCACCCAACGCCTGCAGGAGAGGTCTCAACCCCTTCCTTCAGGGCCAGAGATATCCCTTGCTCCTGATGGATCCCTGACTCCAAATGCTAGCTAGGTAGGCCCCAACTTTTCCCTCCGCCTTTGTCCTCAGAACTTTATCATGGCGCCAACTGCTGGAAAACAAAACCAAACTTGCTGTCTGCCATGGGTTTTGATGAAAAGTGAATCTGGGGGCGGGGAGAGATAGGCACATAGAGTTGAACCAGGGAGAGTGAATGGGGTCTTAAGGAATAGCACAGAGAGAAACAAACACACGTGTGTTGGAGAAAAGATGGTGGTGAGAAGGAGGAGGCAGGCCCAGAAGCAACCCCCAGAGCAGAAGGAATGGGAAAGTGGTTGTGCCTGGACATGGTGGTGGGCACTTGCAATCCAAACACAGAAGGCAGAGGCAGGAGAACCAAGAGTCTGAATACAGCCTGGGCTACAGAGAGAGCTTGAAAAGAGCCAGGGCAATGTAAACATAACCTGTCTCAGAACCACCCCAGCCACCACCACCAAAACACACGCAATTGCCCTAGCCCATAGCTTTGGCTCTCTGTGATTTTGTGAATATTTTAGTTTGAGTTTCTATTGCTGTGATGAATACCATGACCACACCAACTTGGGTGGGAGGGTTCATTCAGCTTCCACTTCTGTTCACTGTTCACTGCTGATGGAAGATGGGACAGGAACTCAAAGAGGGCAAGAACATGGAGGCAGGAGTTTCCATGCAGAGGTCATGGAGGGATCCATAGCTTGCTCAGCTGCTTTCTTATAGAACCCAGGATCACCAGCCCAGGGACAGCCCTACTCATAATGGGCTGGGCCCTCCCCATCAATCATTAATTTTTTTAAAATATTTATTTATTTATTTATTTATTTAGTATACAATATTCTGTCTGTGTGCATGTCTGCAGGCCAGAAGAGGGTAGCAGACCTCTTTACAGATGGTTGTGAGCCACCATGTGGTTGCCGGGAATTGAACTCAGGACCTTTGGAAGAGCAGGCAATGCTCTTAACCACTGAGCCATCTCTCCAGCCCCCCATCAATCATTAATTAAGAAAATGTCCTACAGGCTTGCATACAGCCTGATCTTATAGAGACATTTTCTTAATTGAGGTTCCCTCCTCTCAGACGACTTTAGCTTATGTCAAGTTGGCATAAAGCTATCCATCATAGTAAATATAGATACCTCTTTTAGATAAAACAATGGGAGGAAGAGGAGGTCAGGCAGGTAGGGTTTTGGAGGTGTTACCCAGTTGGGAGGTCAGCTTGTTGACCCTGTCTAGGGGGACAAGCAGGTGTGACAGCTGTAACATAAGAACCAATGAGTAAACAGTCAAGGTGAGTCCAGGACCAATCCTGATCAAGTCTGATCATGGGAGTGAAACAGACCCTGTCACAGGACAGAACAGATCAAGGGAAACAGGAAGGAACAGCTAGAAGCAAGATTGGGAATGTAAGCTGGGGCCAAGCAGTGGGATCCCGGGATGTTGGTGAGGGCTCTGAACTGCACTCAAGGGATGACGACTTCTCTGACACCTCTACATCTAGCGCCTAGACTTAGCATCAGCGATCCACCTCTGAGCCCATGTCACTGGTGACCCAACGCTAACCAAGACTCGAGGATAGAAGATCAAAGCAGACATTATGAAGCCAGATGCACCATAGTGTTTCAAAATAAACATAAATCATAATAAAAGCACACAGGCATGTTAAAACAGATTCACTCAGAGCTGGGGAAGCAAGTGTAAAGTTGAATATCCATGTGCAGGTTGTGTATAAGCATCAGATGTCGTGCATGGGTGCTGCCTGTCTATCACTAATTGCATTACTCATGAGTGAAATTGCAAACTTCCTGTTTAGAGAGATGAGGTAGTAAGGTCAAATTTACACTGCAAACGAGTAACATGTAACTAAACTTCCACCATCAAAACCTTCCCCTTTGTTCCATTCAAACGTGTGTGTGTGTGTGTGTGTGTGTGTGTTTCCATCTCAAACAAGTACCCTTTGGACCAGCTGAATATGACATCACCTGGAAACACAGATCCCTTAGTGCATGGTCCCCAGTCACTTCATGTAAAATACAAACCAATGCCCAACTCCTGGCGCCCAGGAAGCACCCTCCTCTTCTAGACCCCACGGGATGCCCACCATGCTCCTAACTTAAAAATACTTTGAAAACTCTTCTGGGACAAGGCATAAGAGGATTTACATAATTCTTCTACAAAAGCTCATGCAGCAGCTGGAATTTCCGCTTTTTATTTAAATGAACAGAGGACTGACGGTCCAGAACTTTCCTTTGAGAAGCTCTTTCCTAGAGACATGCCCTATGCCCCAGGTTGGGAGAACTTGCTCTGCCCTGGACACCTTTGCCAACCTGGCACTGCCGTGACAGTGGTGCCAAGAGAGGGCAGCAGACCAAAAGCCCGTTTCCTTCGTGGAAGTGGCCTCGGACTAGGAAGGACTGGCTTCTGGGAAATGTAGTTTCCCGGTCGCGGAAAAAGGTGCGCTCTTGGGGGAATCTGAGGCGAACAGAAGGGGTGGAATGCTCCCCCAACCCCGAAGGTGCAAAGGTACTGCCAGAAACCCCAGGCTGCCCCCCACCATTAGAGCGGTCTCCTGGGCTTCGGAGTGCACAGCCATTACCTTTCTGCTAAGAAACTCCCTGACTAGGGAAGCGGCCACCTCCTCCACGTACAAGCTGTCCATGCTGCTGGCGCTGCCCCCCGGGGCCACGCGGCCGCCTGCAGCCCCAGACCGCGTAATCCGTTGGGCCCAGTAAAGCAGCGTTGCCTTGGCGACGGTGGCCTCCGCACCAGGAAGAACTCCTCCCCTTCCTGGGGAACCGGCGTTCTAGGAGAGCGGGAGAAAAGAAGGGAGGAGCATCCTTCAAGCTGCTCAAGAAGCTGTGCAGCAATTGAGGGCGGAGCATAGCCTGTGAGCCCTGGGAACAGGACTGACTCTGGCCTCCTGTGGTGGATGTCACTGCTCCAGACATCCATTTCTCCACAGATACATTTCTCCATGCCTACCCTGTGGTTCTTAAAGGTCTGAACCTGTGGGAAAGTAACACCAACGATCCACCCTCAGGACTCCAGTTGCCTCCCAGGTGTACTGATACAGTCCTTAGTGCCCTGTCGTCTGTATAGCAAGGAGACCAAGACTCCAATTCCTAGTTTCTGGAAACTGGAAGGGATGATAGGTGGGTGAAGCCCAGGTCTTTATCATTCACTTGGGTACCACCTCAACCTGTTTGACCTCTGTACTTCCCGGTTGTGTTGATTTGATGGTGCTCCCATAATAAAATGACAGTCTGTGGCTTCAGCCACAGAATTACTCTCCTGCAATCTTGTAGCCTCCGAGTTCATGATCAAAGTGTCACCGAGGCGCTTATTGCTTGAGGCCCCTCTCACTGCCTCCATCTTCTTTGTGTGTCTTTACGGAGCACCCTCTAAATGTGTCTATGCTATCCAACTCTTCTCAGAAGACGCTGGTCACAAAGAGTTGGGTGCCCACCATAATGACCTCATGTTTATCTTATTTTACCTCATAGGTCACATTCTGGATGCAAGGCATTAAGACTCGTGAACTTTAGGGTCTCAACCCAGCACACATCACCTATATTACTGCTTAAATATTATTTTCTTTAAACCAACATGTTTCTTCTTTTTTCTTAGAGGAGTTCCCAGGCAGAAAGACCCACAAAAACCTTAGGTTTATATGATTATTAAACTCTAATAAACATTAAAACATTCACAAAATCGGAAAAGTGGGTTTTCATCTAAGACTGTCTCACAGCCAGAGCGGGACATGCACTGTGGTTGGGAGGCAGCATGCCCCATGTCAGTGTCCCGATGACATCACCGTTTCAGGACAGCCGGAATTAGTTTCCAGGCATCCTCACTTCCTAAGCCACCCAAGTTCTCTGCAAGGGCTCACTTGGCCCTTGGGGCTAGAAGACCTTGCATGTGCATAGAGGGAAGGTGGTGGTCATGAACCTTACCAGGGGGCCTGCGATTTCAGATGCAAAGGCACACTAACAAATGTGTTGCAATTTCAAAACACAAGGCAGACTTATTTACACATACAGGTAAGAGCTTGCGTGTCCAAAGTGGTAACTGCTTGTGTTGGTTTTGTTCCTGCTGCTGTGGCATCCCCAGTTCCAAGTTCCAGCTCACAAAAGTCACAGCAGGGTGCCTGAGGGCAGTCTGTATTCTCACATCCACTAACAAGATGGGAATGTAGTGAATATACTCATGATCAGCTAATCTCCATCAGAACACGGTCAGAAGGACGACCCGTGGTGAGCAATGCCTTGGGGAACTGGGGGCCTTTTACCTCGGGTGCCCTTTGTTCCCTGGACTGTTCTTGGACATGATTCCAGGCCTCCTGTGACAAACACTGGCATTTAATTTATAAGATAAATTAAATGGTGGCGCACGCCTTTAATCCCAGCACTCGGGAGGCAGAGGCAGGCGGATCTCTGTGAGTTCGAGACCAGCCTGGTCTACAGAGCTAGTTC
>NC_022029.1:41983511-41983978 GCF_000317375.1 Microtus ochrogaster
AAGGTTGTCCACAGTATTAGCCCATTCTTTCAGGTCCTCAAATCCCAGGTCCAGCAGACAAGATCTACACAGGTAGCCTCAAAAAGTTGACAAATCCCACTCTTTTTTAAAGATGGATTTATTTCTGTCCTGTATACGTATAATTTTGCTTGTATTCATGTATATGTACCATGCACATTTGTGGTGCCCAGGGACTCAGAAGAGAATTTGGGTCCTCTGGAACTGAAGTTACAGATGATGGGGAGCCACCATGTAGGTGTGAGGCACTGATCCTGGATCCTCTGCAAGAACAAGTATCTTTATCACGGAGCAATCTCTCTAACACCATTGCTTCACTCTTACACAGTTCAGGATCGCCTACCTATGGAATGCTGCTACCAACAGTGGGCTGGGCTGACCTTCCCACCTCAATTACCATACTCAAAATTACTACACACACACACACACACACACACACACACACACAC
>NC_022029.1:41984248-41987190 GCF_000317375.1 Microtus ochrogaster
AATCAAAAGGTATTGGTTATGGTGGCACATGACTTTGAACCCAGCACTCATGGGCAGAGGCAGATGGGTTTTAGTGAGTGGGTTCCAGGTCATCCAGGACTACATAGTGAGACTCTGTCTCAAAAGAAAAAAAAAGAAAGAAAGATATTTCTCTGTGGAGGTCAAGCTCAAGGCCAATCCAGGTGTGATGATTAATCTTGCTCATCAGCTTGGCTGGATCTGGAATGAAGTGAGAAGGCAGCCACCGGGTCAACTGTGAGGAACTTCCTGGGTATTATTTGAAGTGGAAAGACTCACCCTTACTGTGGGAAGCACCTTAAGTGGCAGCCCAGATAAAAAGGAGATGGAAGAAGGAATCTTGCTTTTCACCAGCTTGCTACTTTTCTTCCTGGCCAGTTCCTCTATTCCATGGCTGTTACTGACTCCTTTGCTGACATTTGAGTCAGTTTCTTTGGACTTCCAAGGCAGACCAAAGGCCAACAGCTTTTCAGGAATCCTCCAGGCCTTCAGCACTATATTGGGACAAGTGCCACAATCAGGCTCACAAGACTAAGCAGCTACTGAATTCTTGGCCTCCCCAACATGAAATAGCCATTTTTGGATTATTAGACTATACTGTATAAGCCCATCTAGTAAATAGCCTTTTACTATATATTCATTTTATTGGCAAGGTCTAGAGAACCTTGACTAATAACGGGACAAAGAAAAGCAGCATGCATTTATTCTTACTTACTCATTACTTATTCATTAATAAATGCATATTGAGCCATGTTAATACAGAGTACACAGACGGTACTAATTTAACACTGTAAAATATGTCTCATAGAGAAAAGAGAAGTGGGGGAAATGTCAGAGATAGACAAAAGGAAAAGAAAATGAACGTATCAGATTTATTTTTATGTCATAGATTTAAAGGAGAGAAAACACAGAAATTTAAGAGGGTTTTAGGTATGGAGAGATTGCTCTTTTTTTTTTTAAAGTTCACCACAGAGTTGGGGAAATGGCTCAGGCAATAGAGTGTTTAACATGGGTTTGATCCAGAGCACCATATGCAAAGGAAAACAGTATGGTGGCATACACTGACAATCCTGGAGTCGGGAGATAGAGACAGGCAGATCTCTGGGGCTTGCTAACCAAGCTGCCTTGGAGAAAGAACACTCCAAGCAAAGAAACATCAGTACAAAAGGCCGTGAGATGGCCTGAGTGGGCTTGGGAAACAGCAAAGGCCACAGGGCAGAAAGAAAAGGAGGAAACATGGCATAATAGTCTGGGAAGAAACAACAATATCATAAAGAATGACAGTGTGCCACTCCCCTTAAAAACCAGACTACTGAGACAATAGACTACAGGGAACTGGAATTTCCCCAGGAGTCTCATACTGGGGAAGGAAAAGGCGGGGGCCCTGGTGTCCCACAGACAGGGAGCCTGTCTCCCAGGAAGAGATGGCACACAGTTCTGACAACTTGTTCGTCCCCCTTTCAGGGAGACAACAAAGGGTAAATGATGCGCAAAGCCAACCTTTGACCAGAACTGCAGAGATATGCGTACCTCTGGCCCTCTATGTAAACCTGAATCTCATGCTGGGATGCTGAAGATGATGAGCCTTTGAGACAGTCACAAACCCTGAAAGCCCTAAAGGATGAGATAGAGTATTGCGCTCTACCCAGAGAAGCCCACATCCACATTCATAGGACTCATGGAGACCAGCTGTCTGAGGGTCTGTGTGTAGGGCAGGATATAAAGAGATGGAAGTTTATGGAGACATGAGGAGGAGAAGGAGCCCCCTCTCCCAGGAGTCTGGTTGGAGCCTATAACCAGCTGAGAATCAAGGATCCCAACACAATTAATGTTTGATTAAGGCCTTTCTCATTTCCAAGCTATAAAAACCTACAGTTTCTAGCAATCTCACGGGAAACCCCATTGACAATTTATGACGCCACCAAGGCTCCCTAGTATCTGGCCAGGTTCCTTGACACAGAACTAGCATTCGTCTCGAAGCACTATGCAGGACCTGCCTGTGTTGGCTGTAAATCTGGGGCCAGTCTGTTTCAAAATGCCATCACTCTCAGAGAGCACATCTGTCGTCATATGACTTGTACCAAGGAAGTTAGTACTGAACTTCTGAACTTCTGGCTTACATGGTGGGGACATTCTCTTTTTCTGAATGAGATGACCTCCACGGCTCAGTCCCAAGCTACTGAGAGGAAGGGGCAGTGAAACTAACTCAATTCATTTGGCTCTTATGTGGGGTTAAATGTTAGTTTTTCTCCAAATTTTTGAGGAATGGAGAGTTGGACAGGGGAACTTGGAAAAGGGAAATCAGCTAGCAGATAAACTAATGTGCAGAATCCTTACTCGGTAGGGGGAGATAAGAAAATGTCTCAGTTCTACAGAAAAGGTAGATGATAGAGAGCGGATCAAAACCCAGGAAGAAGCCAGCATGATGGTGAGATGAAAGCCAGTTGGTCAAAACAGAATCTCTCTCCTTCAATCTCTCTCTCTCACCCCACCCCCATCCCCATCGTATTTTTGTTATTTGTTGTCTGTGAGCACACGCATATGTGTGACTATGTTCGTCCTGATCCCCGTGTAGAGGTCAGAAGACAGTTTGGGTAGCTGGTTCTCTCCTCCCACCTTGTATTCTAAGGATTTCACTCAGGTCGTTAGCCTTGGCAGCGCCCTTCTCCTCAACTGCATGGCTGGCTCCTCTCTTTGTTTTGTTCCAGTCTCTCTGGCAAACAGGGATTGTGATGGACCTAAGAGTCTATGTGAGCCATAAAAACCTCTGGTGAGAATCTAGTTCCTAGCATTACCCTATGTTCTACAGTATTTCTTTTTTAATAATTAAGTCTATTTCTTGACAATTTTATATATACGTGTATATATACATGGATAATTCATTCTGATTATACTGAACATCACTGTTCCTTGTCCCCCACCCC
>NC_022029.1:41987597-41994290 GCF_000317375.1 Microtus ochrogaster
CTCTCCTGCTTTCCAGGGCCCTTTCATGTCTTCAAGACCATATCCTGTGAGAGACTCTTACACATTACCAAGTTCAGGTTGATTTCTTTGTTTTGCAACCAAAATGCATGGTGTTTTCAGCAGTAGCATCTTACCATCTGGTCCTGGTGAGTAACCAAGAGCAAAGGCAATAGCCTGTGCTATTTCGGGGGTGGAGGGACTTCCTAACCATAACTGGTAGGGAGGACCACATACATGACACTGGGATTTTCACTTGACTACCTGTGACTTCTCGAATCAGCACTATTCACTCACGTGGAATACTTCCATTTAAATTCTTTGTTTAAAAAAAGTTTTCTTATTTAACTTAAAGAATATTGTATTTCCCTGTGACTTCTTCATAGATCTTTAGCTTTGGTCACACAACCACCTCCTGTCCTTCCTCCCACCTGTACCTGACCCCTTTCTCCATTTAAATCTTACCGCTCCCAGTATTCTCCCTTTCAACCGTCATTTCATACGTGTTCACACGTGTTCTATTGCCACCCTCCCCCAAATCAGGCCTCTTCTCCCAACCACATGGCCCCTTTCTAATTTCCTGGTCTCTATGGACACTTGAAATTAAACACACAAATGCAAAAACTCAAAGCTTTGCTCTACAAAATAGAAAGAGCATGAAGAGTTTGTCGCCTTGGCCTGGGTCAGCCCATCCACTGCCCATAGTTTCCATTTCCATCCGTTTGCCTGTAAATTCTATAATTTCCTTTTGCTTTACAGCTGAATGAAATTCCATTTTGTACATGTGCCATATTTTCATCATCCATTCTTCAGTTGATGGACATCTGGGCTGGTCCCGTTTCCTTGCTGTCACGCAAGGAACCTGGATGTGAGAGTATCTCTGGGGTATGATGTGGAATCCTTTGGGCAAACCAAGAACGGTATATCCAGATTGTACTAGATCTAGTTTCTAGGTGTTTTAGAATGTTCCCCAGTGATTTCCCCCCTTGTACCAACAATGCATGTGGGCTCCCTTCCATCGCATCTCCCCAGCATTTGTCACCATTTGTCCTCTTGATGATAAAGACTGGGTGGTGGGGAGACTGAGGCAAAGAAGTCATAATCTGCATTCCCCTGACACCTAAGGATGTTGAATATTTTGTTTTCTTGATGCTTGTTTGTTATCTGTGTTTCTCCTCTTGGGAACTCTATTCAGTTCTGCAACTCATGTTTTCTCTGAGGTGTTCGTTTTCTCGGTGTTTGGTCTTTGAGATTCTGTGTCTGTCCCAGACACTAGTCTCCTGTCAGATGTATAACTGATGGGGATGCTCTCCCATTCTGTGGGCTGTCTCTTCAAATCATTGTTTCCTTTGCTTCACAGTCTCATGAGGTCCCATTTGATGACTGTTGGTCTTATTCCCCAAGCAACTGGACTCTGTTCATACTACTTGGGTTAAAATGACTCTTATTGGCCATATCTGCTCATCAAAGTCAATCAGGGGAGTGGTGAATCATTAGCCAATAAAAAAAACAGGAGCCTCCGAGTTCATATTTGTACAAGATAATAAATGAAAAGAAAGGAATATTTGAAGGTCAGCTAAAAAATGTCTAAAGGATGATATAACTAGTGAATCAACATTTGGCATCCATAATAATAATCATTCACTGGAGTAAGAATAATCAATAAGTACCAAAACTAGGAAATATATAATGTCTACAGACTAAAGGTATCTCTGGGTAAGATACCTCTTAACCACAAAGTGGGAAAATATTTAACTCATGATGGAGAAAGTTGACAGCATAAAGTTAATCAGCATAACATTAAGCAGATGATTGAATTAACCATTGCCAATGTTTTCATTTCTCTTGCACTAATCTGAAAAAAAAATACTCTATAAACATTTGCTTGCTACAATACTGACTTTCCAAGCAAGATTACTCACTGGTTCAACAGTGGCATGGTGGTTACGGAGCAACCAACTGCTTTCTAATTGAATTTAAGGCCTATCCCACAAGAGTGAATTATGTCTAGTGCTAAAATCTTGGTGAAAATCCTATGGCTAAGGAGGTCCTAGGCCCTAGGTAGGAACCCACTACTGCTGTTTTGCCAAATGAACATGATGTTAAACTGAATTCTAAATATTTGGACTTTTCCCCATAAACAAAGGCAGCTCTCATCCTTAATCAGAGAAGCTTCTTTTTGTAGCAAATGGTAATGAACGCAGAGACTCTTGGCTATTCACTGTGCTGCAATAAAGTGACCACTGGATACTCTCAGCTAACCAAACACCTAAGCATCATAGAAGGGGGAACTGAAATAACACAAGAGCCAGATGATGGGGGAAAGGGGCATGACATGGCTGTTGGAATCAAGAGCTCACTGCAGCTTAAGCACCAGGCCTGCAGGAGACTGCACATGTCAATCAATATTCATTTATGGCTAGTAGAGAGGCTTATAGAGCCCTCCCCTCCCCTGGGGCACTATTGGCTTTTGAGGGATGCTGAAGGAGGGAAGACTCGTTGTCTTCACTGGTGAGTCTCCCATGTTCTAGTTTAAGCTCCATATGCGTGCTCATGCTGATTACCCTGAAAAAAAACCAAAATGACATGTTGTCAAGAAAGGGACTTGCAACAGGAGGTAGGGTTGACAGAAGTGGGAGGACCATAAGAGAGAGTAAACATGAATATAATTAGAATATTTTATATTTAGGAATACGTATATGAATTTTTCAAGGAGTAAATTTAATTTAAAAAATCTTCACAGAAGCAATTTAAGGAGGGGGTGTGTACTTGGTTGTTTTGTGTGTCAACTTGACACAAGCTAGAGTCATCAGAGGAAGGAACCTCAGATGAGGAAAGGCTTCCTTGACATCAGCTATAAGGCATTTTCTCATTTAGTGATCAATGTGGGAGGGCCCAGCCCATGGTGGGTGGTGCCACCCGCGGGATGCTGGTCCTGGGTTTTATAAGAAGGTGGGCTGAGCAAGCCAGGGGAAGCAAGCCTGTAAGCAACTCCCCTCCGTGGCCTCTGGATCAGCTCCTGCCTCCAGAATCCTGCCCTGTTTGAGTTCCTGTTCTGATTTCCTTCAGTGATGAACAGCAATGCTGAAGTATAAGACTAATCAACCCTTTCCTCCCTGACTTGTGTGTGGTCACAGTGTTTCATCGCTGATAGAGCGACTAACTAAAACAGAAAGGTTAATTTTGGCCTGGGATTTGCACTGATGGTCGGTAGCTGCTATGCCATTTGGTCACCCATCGCCTGGAAACTTCCTCTGCCATGGCTCTGAGCCCCACTCCCTCCTCCCTTTGCTGACCAGGTTTTACCAGGGCTCACTTGGAGCACCAGAATGTGTCCCTGCACAGTTCCTTGCGTGGTCCCCTTGCTTCTTCTGTGCTGACTGGTCCTTGAGCTTCCCAGGACCTCATGCCCCCACCGCGCTAACACACCTCACCTGAAATTCCTCTGACCCTAAAGCCAGGCTGTAGAGTCTCTGTCCTTGTTTCCTCAGGAAAGAAACTGGTACCTGTTAGGTTTCAAACCAGGACAAAGTGCTGAGGTGCCTGCTTAACATATCAAAGTGAACCAGACCACCAGGTTCTCCCTGCATCCCTCAGCCCCTACCTGTTACAGGGCCCTCCTGTCTGGCATGCCCTAGACTTACCCTGAACTCTCCAGCACAGGGGGTTGGGCTGCCCTTCCCTATATAATCTAACCATTTTGATTGCCCACTCTCTTTATACATTTGGGTCTCTTGGCTGCTGCACATGGTTCTCCTCTCCCCCGACCTCGTCTTTGCCCCTTTAGATCTCCCCACATGAGAGTCTGTGGACTCTCCCAGATGTCCCTGTCTCTGCCTCTGGCTATGCTCTTCCACATATCTGTAATAAACCTTTTCTTTCATCATATCTGGGAGCAGTCATGTTTCCTTTCTTTTCTTTTCTTTTTTTTTCTATTTCTTTTTTTTTTCCATTTGGTCCCAGAACTTAGAGTCAACTCCTGTTCAGAAAAACAGATGTTTTGAAACTTTGAAACAGCAACCATGTGGCTGTCCTCCATCTAGGCAGATAACCTTATCAAGATGTACACAACCCCATGGCTGGCAGTCATCTTTATTAAGGGTAACGGGCACTGCCATGTGACTTCATCATTTTAAGAAGTCCACATGGTATAAAGTAACAGTTGTAAAACTTCCCCACCCTTCTGGGCCCTCTACTTATCATTGTGTTTCCTTTTAGACTAAGAAAACAACAGGTCTCAAATGTTTTGGATTGATATAAATGATAATAAAAATTTAAGGTCATATTTGCTAAAAAATACTATATATATGATTCAACTCTGATTTAGAATATACTGTATATAATGATAAAAGTTTAAGGTTATAAAGGTCTGCTCAGATTAACAAAACCTGATTTAAGATGTATATCTAACTACTTGTATCTTTGCTAACTGTTCAACACCAGGCTTCTAAAAGAATTTAGATAAGTAACAATATATGTTTGATAAACAAGGTAACCTAGGTTTGTAAATTCCTAAGGTCTACTCAGGTTCACAGTAATATTTGTCTAGCTTCTTTGTCTTTGCTTGCTTTGACATGTTAAGTAGGCACCTCGGCCATTCGTCCCGATTTAAAACCTAACAGTACCCTCAGGGACAACCAATGCCAGGCTCCAGGTGCAGTTCTCTGTGTGTCACCTCCAAAGGTGACAAAGTTTAGTGCCCCATCTGCAGGTGCTGTGAGGTCCCCTGGTCCACAAGCATCATGGGTTTGAGTACCGAGACATATCCCCTTCTGGTCTCCTGCTGGTCACTGGAGGCTAATGGCTTTTTGCAAGCCAGGCAGTAGGCCAAGATTAGAGCTGAGACCTGGGGACAGAGCTGGATGGCTGAGCCAGCAATACTTAGCAGGCCACTGGATGGCCAGAGCTCACCACACCATCACCAAGAATGAGTATTATAGCAACCTATCATCAATACCAACCCCAGTTAAAGGAGCCTGACTTCCCAGCCACTGGCTCGCCCCTGGCTAACTCAACTCTGGACTTCAGTATCCTCCCCTTTAAGATGAAAGTGAGTTAAAAAAAAACCTCTCACAGTTAGAAAAATTTGGCCTCCTTTAGCCAGGAAATGGTTCTGACTTGGCCACATGTAGGGCAGAAATGCATCAACCGTGCTGAGGTTTGGGCCTGCTGCCCTTGAAGTGGGAAAGGCAAGCTTGTTTTGCTTGGGTTACATAAACAAACAGTTCTGAATCTGTAAAGCTCAACAGCCTGAGGCCTCCACAAAAGCAGGGTCACCCAGCAGTCACTCATCCAGCTTCCAAGGAGTGGGACCAGAACTTCCCAGCAGGCAGGAAACTGCTATGCTCATGTTTCATAATTCAAGGGGAGCATTAATAATGAAATTGTGCTAGCTAATTCTATGTCAGTTTGACGCAAGCTAAAGTCATCTGAGAGGAGAGAACCTCAGTTGAAAAAATAAAATACATCCATAAAATCTTTAGATCCACAGACCCAGAGAGAGAAAGAACCGAGGAGGACTCAAGAGGGGATGCATGGATCTCTCTGGGAAGAGGAAAGACAAGGGATTTTGTGGGTGGATTGGGGGTAGGTAGGGATGGGAACAGGAGGGATTAGGTGGGGAGGGGCAGGATAGAGGGAGAGAGAGATGAGCATATTGGAGAGAACATTTGGGGGGTGATGTGGGGGGTGATGTGGAAACCTAGTGCAGTGGAAACTCCCTGGAATCTACAAGGGTATCTTTAGCAAAGACTCCTAGTAATGGGGGCTAAGGAGCCTGAACAGACCATCTTCTATAACCAGGCAAGGCTTCTGTTGATGGAACCAGAACAGCAAGATATCCTGGGGTAATGGTGGTGCAGAACTTGTGGGGGTGGCCAACCAGTAACTGGTCCAACTCAAGGCTCAAGGCACTAGAAGGAGCCTATGCCTGACACTTCCTGGATGGCCAGGAACCAGAGGCTGGATAGCCCAGAGACCTGGTATTGAAACAAACATGACTGGCAAAAGAAAAAAGAAAAGAAAGGAAGAAAGGAGAAAAAGAGAGGAGGGAGGGAGAACGAGAGAAGAATGAGAGCCTAGTCCAATCATCATCAGAGAAGTTTCATCCAACAGCTGATGGGAGAGGATGCAGAGACCCAGAACCAAACATGAGATGGAGCTAGGGGAACCCCGAGGAAGAGGTGGAGAAAGGATTGTAGGAGTCAGAGGGGTCGAGGACACCACAAGAACACGCCCATAGAATCAACAAAGCAGAGCTCCTAGGGGCTCACAGAGACTGAAACAATAATCACGGAGCCTGTGTGGGTCTGACCTAGGTCCTCTCTGTATATGTTATGGTCGTGTTCCTTGGTGTTCTTGTGGAAGTCCTAACAGTGGGGGTTGGGGATCGTCTCTGACTCTTTTGCATGCTCTTGGGACCCTTTTCCTCATACCAGGTTGCCTCATCCAGCCTTGATATGAGGGTTTGAACCTGGTCTCATTATAACTTGTTATGCCATGTTTAGTTGATATCCCTAGGAGGTCTGCTCTTTTCTGAAGGGAAATGGAGCAGGAGTGGATCTGGGGTGAGAGGGGAGGTGGAGGGGAGAAACTGGGAGAAGTGGAGGGAGGAGAAATTTTGATCAAGATATGTGAGAGAGATTAGATAGATAGATAGATAGATAGATAGATAGATAGATAGATAGATAGATAGAT